>NW_027507903.1:89563107-90163107 GCF_037356315.1 Lithobates pipiens | reverse complement strand
CAGGAAGGGGCCCTCCTGTGAAATATTATATCAAGAATTGTAATTACATGTCCCTGTTAAACAGGGGCAGAAAAATTTGGCCTTAGGCACTGCTGCTGGTGCCACCACACTGCAACTTCTCCCATATACTCTAGTTTTATTGCAGGAAATAGCCCTGCTGCAAAGCATTGCATCAAAAATTGTACTTAAACGCCCCTGTTAAACAGGGGCAGAAAAATTGGGCCTTAGGCACTGGTGCTGGTGCCACCACACTGCAACCTCTGCCATATACTCTAGTTTTATTGCAGGAATTAGCCCTGCTGCAAAGCATTGCATCAAAAATTGTAATTAAACGCCCCTGTTAAACAGGGACAGAAAAATTGGGCCTTAGGCACTGGTGCTGGTGCCACCACACTGCAACCTCTGCCATATACTCTAGTTTTATTGCAGGAATTAGCCCTGCTGCAAAGCATTGCATCAAAAATTGTAATTAAACGCCCCTGTTAAACAGGGGCAGAAAAATTGGGCCTTAGGCACTGGTGCTGGTGCCACCACACTGCAACCTCTCCCATATACTCTACTTTTATTGCAGGAATTAGCCCTGCTGCAAAGCATTGCATCAAAAATTGTACTTAAACGCCCCTGTTAAACAGGGGCAGAAAAATTGGGCCTTAGGCACTGGTGCTGGTGCCACCACACTGCAACCTCTGCCATATACTCTAGTTTTATTGCAGGAATTAGCCCTGCTGCAAAGCATTGCAAAGCGATCCATCCTCAAGACCCAGTAAGCCAGAGGATTTTCGGTGGGAAAGGTGTCTAAGTCTGACCTTGCCCCTAGGGATTCCTGCACCATGTAAATCAGACGCTGGCGATGGGTGCTGGAACCGATCATACCTTGGGGCTGCGGACTAAAAAATTGTCTGAAAGCATCAGTCAGATGGCCACCTTCTCCACCGCTCCTTCTGACCGATGCCTCAGCAACACGTTGTCCAGGACCAGGAGTTTGCAACCTCCCAGTCTCTGGGAACGCGTTGCACAGACCTTTCTGCAAGGCCTCCCGGAGATGTCTCTAGCTGAGTGTCATCATCAGAGCCCACAAAACACTGGGCATCCACCTGGAGCATGTACCCAACACTGTGCTCAAAGAGTTCAGGAGACTCCTCAGGAGGACGTGGTGGGTCTAGGGAAGGAGTCACTGATGATGACATTGAGAGGAGGGAAGACGATGCGTTGGCAGCTGCTTTGCTAGTACCCTGAGACTGGGTGAGAGAGGATGAGGAGGATGAAGAGGGCTTGGTCATCCACTCTACCAAGTCATTGGCATGTTGCGGTTCAACATGTCCAGCTGCCGAAAAGAAGGACAAGCGTGTCCCATGGCCACGTGCTGATGACAATGCACCGCGTCCACGACCAGCACTGTTGTCTCTAGACACAGAGCCTGCTTGCCCTCTTTTATCAGCTTGCGCCTGTCTGCCTCTCCTTGCTGGCCTTCCAGACATGGTAATGGCCTGAAGGGAGTTGGGTAAAAAAGCAGTTGGGTAGTGTATATTGTGCTAGAGGCACACAACACCCACTAACTCCTGCAGATGCCTTTATTATAGAACACCAGAGATAAAGGGGTATATACAGATGTATACTGTGCTGTGCTGGAGGCACACACAACTTCCAATAACTCCTGCAGATGGCAAGTGGGCTCAAATAGAGAACAGCTATGTAGGTGGATTATAGCGGTATGTACTGGGTACAGAGCACGCAGACAGCACGCACAAGCTCCTAACACTACTGACTGCAAGCTCTATTATAAAAGATAGATCACTAGCTATATAGGTGAGGTGAATATAGCGGTGTATACTGCGGTCAGGGCACGCAGACAACAACCACTAAATAACAGCAAGATCGAAAATCGGCCGAAAACGATCGGTGTATACTGTGTTGAAGGTACACAGAACACCCACTGCTTCAAACGCCAACACACTACACAAGGCCGCCGCGCTGGCGGCCTTATATAGTGTGGGGCGTGCACTACACAGCCTGAGCTATGATTGGCCACAGGCATCCTGCCTGTGGCCAATCATGGCTCTCCTCGCTGCTGGCGCTGCGATTGGCCAAGCATGCGGGGTCACAGTGCATGCTTGGAAAATCATGAGCCAGCAATGCACTGCGCCATCGCAGTGCATTGTGGGCCGTGAGCGCCACACGAATTTGGCGCGAATGGACCAAAATGTTCGAACTTCGCCGAACGGTCGAACAGCCGATGTTCGAGTCGAACGTATGTTCGACTCGAACACGAAGCTCATCCCTAGTACTGAGGAAAGGGTTCCTGTTCATTTTCGGTTGAAAGCTTTATTCAAGTTCAAAGACTTAGTAAATTCTGGATCAAAGTGCTGACATAATCTCTGGCTAGAGATTTGTTCAGGCTTGAAGCACCCAGCTGCAAGTGGCTACTCTCTGGGTTGTATTAGAGACTTTCTGATGATTAGCAGTTAAAGCTGCCTGAGTTTATTCACCCTCGTCCTCTGTTCCCATACGAGACTGTGTTTCTTGAATGTTACCCCTGCAATTAAAAAACCTTTCTAAAAGACTTTTATGGTGTTAGCATCCAAAGTTGTTGGGTACTAACCCTGGGAACCCCTAGAGGTGGAAGAACAAGCCAAGCGGAGGTAACCGGTAAGCCCAAAAGCCAAGGCTGCCCTATCGAGGGTTATGGCCGCTACATATATATAATATATACATATACAGTGCCTTGCAAAAGTATTCACCCCCCTTGGAGTTTTACCTATTTTGTTACATTACAGTCTTTAGTTCAATGTTTCCTAATCTGAATTATATGTGATGAATCAGAGCTCAATAGTCTAAGTTGGTTAAGTAAACTTAGAAAATGATATACATAAAACATTTTTTTAGAAATGAAAACCTGCTAAGTGGCATGTGCGTATGTATTCACCCCTTTGTTGCGAAGCCCATAAAAAACTCTAGTGCAACCAATTACCTTCAATAGTCACATAATTAGTGAAATGATGTCCATCTACATATACACACCTTTTTGAAAGGCTCCAGCAGCTGCAACACCTAAGCAAGAGGCACCACTAACCAAACACTGCCATGAAGACCATGGGACTCTCCAAACGAGTAAGGGACAATGTTGACAATGTTGTTGAGAAGTAGTCATTATTAGGGTATAAAATAAATCTGAATCTTTGATTATCCCTAGGAGCACCATCACATCTATCATAACCAAGTGGAAAGAACATGGCACAACAGCAAACCTACCAAGAGACAGGCACACACCAAAACTCACGGACCAGGCAAGGAGGTCATTAATCAGAGAGGCAGCATAGAGACCCAAGGTAACCCTGGAGGAGCTGTAGCGTTACACAGAAGAGACTGGAGTATCTGTACATAGGATGACAATAAGTCGTACGCTCCATAGAGTTGGACTTTATGGCAGAGTGACCAGAAGAAAGCCATTACTTTCAGCAAAAAAAAAGAAAATGGCACATTCTGAGTTTGTGAAAAGGCACATGGGCACGTCTTCAACGGTGATCTATGATGAAGCAGGTATGATGGAGCCACGCACACTACATCACCTTCGGGAACTCAAGTGGGTGGAACGCAGCTGAAGCGCAGGCTGTGTATCCCCAGCTCAGGCTTTCAGCTTTTTGTGATCTATCAGCTGGTGTTGTGTACCTATGCTGTATGGAGTTTATGCTGCTATTTTTATATTTTTAATAAACGGAAGAGTGCTTTTACTACACTATGGGAGCCAATCTCTTTTTTCCATGAGGAATATACCAGTGTATACTTCTAACTATCTGGAGGCCAAGAGACACCTCAGAGTTTGTAGATGCGGATACCTGGACATACCGGTTAAAGAGAGTGGAATTACATGCACATTACCCCTGCAGGGGTTATAGGAGCCGATGAGTGGGGACCCTTGAGGAGGAGCACACAAGTCACCTGGCACAATAGTCACTTGTGATATATATCTCCGATACATCTATTGGAACATATCGCTCCGATACATCTATTGGAACAGTCGCATATATATATATATATATATATATATATATATATATATATATATATATATATATCTGTGTGTGTGTGTGTGTGTTCTTTTTTATTTTGTTTTTGTTTATTCTTGTCATGTGCACATTTTTTATGCAAAAAGGGGTGCTTTATTAGGGGAGGCAGCCACCTATTATCTTTATCCTCAGAGGGGCACTTTTTAATCTTATACATAATCCATTTTTATTGTATCACTTTAAGCATGATTAAAATCACTGCTCCTTAAAAACAGCCATTTTAAAAACTTTTTTATTGCATTGTATATGCCGCCTAGGGCAGTAGCCAGGTCCCCAAACACTTTTTATGACAATAACTTGCATATAAGCCTTTAAAATTAAAACTTTTGATTTTCACGTTCATGTCCCATAGACTTTTACGGTGTCTGCATGTTCGCACAAATTTTTTGTCTGTTCGCATATTCTGGTGCAAACTGAACTGGGGGGTGTTCGGCTCATTCCTAGTAAGGAGGCTAATGTTACAGTTAGGTGCAGAGTTGGGGGGTTATCACTGAGCATTTGGTAAAAGTCTCATGTTCAGGGGAGGGGTAGGGTTAAGTGTTAGAATTAGGGTAACTGTAGAGTTTTTTTCTTAGTGTGATCTGAGGGATTGTAATAAAATGGGATTTAGGTTAAGAGGTGAGAATTAATCAATTGTAATTTTTTTTTTATTAAACCCTAAGGCTTCAGTGTAATGGTATTGTAAGTGCTAAGAGTAGGCTAAGTGTTTGGGTCATAATAACTGTAAGCCCTTGTACACACGGCCGGAGATTCCAACGGAATGTGTCCGATCGGACAGTTTTGTCGGATATTCCGACTGTGTGTGGTCTACATCGGACTGTTTCCATCGGAGTATCCGACGGACCAAGTTTTCCAACTTGTTGGTAAAATTTTCCAGCAAAATGCTCCGATCGGACATACTCCGATCATGTGTAGAGAAATGTGTAGAGAATTCCGATCGGACAAAGTACCATGCATGCTCAGATCAAATTCCTACACCAAAGCTATTGGCTACTAGCGTGAACGTAGTCCCGTCGTAACGAAATAACGCCATCACGTTGGATTTTCCGACAACTTTGTCCGACTGTGTGTATGCAACAGTTTCGGACAAAATCCAATGGACAAAATCCAATGGACAAAATCCGACGGATTTGGTTGTCGGAATCTCCGACCGTGTGTACAAGGGCTTAGGTATATGTGATTGATAGAAAGTTTTGGTGTCACTTTTAGGTTCATTGTCAGGGCAGGACATAAGGAAAATTTCTGCAACAAGAACACAGAAAAAATATATTTTTAGTAGAATATTGGCTATCCGTGACTTCCTGTCCCGGTGAAAACAAATCCTGATTTTTGTATGCACATTACATTGAAAGGAAGCAAGTGCAAATGTACCGTAAGGGGTCAGTTGTAATTCCTATTAGTTAATAGTGAAAAAGGCCTTCGCACTACTATTTTACAGGTGAAACTAATTTGTAGGGTGAATATACCTCTTAATAAAAATCAGTATAGAGAAGATGCATACAATAAATCATATACAAATGTGCACGTGCAAATATTATAATAAGGTGCTAGAAACTGCAGCTGAACCTGATAGCATTATACAAACTATCAAACGAAAAATAAAGGTGAACAATAAGTCCTGCGCAAATCTATCAGAAATCCCATATAAAGTGCTAAGTGCAAATAAAAAATAAAAAATATGAAATGAACCCAGAACTTAAATAATGTAGAAAGCAAGCAAAATACAAAAGTCCATATGGTGGATGTCACCGTCTAATTCACTGACACCAGTTGGGAAAACGCAGATAAAAACAGTACTTAAAAAATCCAGGGGCTGAAGGCTCCCAGAACTCTCACCTCCAAGTGTAGAAAGATAGGCACATCAAACATAGCAGACCACCTCCATTCTCGTTCCCAGCCACCAGGGGGTCCTCAGCTATAGCCAACTAGGAAACAATGATCTCCGCACTGGGCCACAAGGGGGCCATATAATACACTGTAGACTGTACTGTTGCTACGAGGAAGGTTTCCACAGGAGTGTGCAGTTTTAAAAAAATATAATAGACATGGAGAGAGAGGGAAGGCTCTCATAGTGTAGTAATTATCTAAAAAATGGTAAAGTTTAATAAAAACGTGTAAAAATCTGACTCTCACATTTAAACAGAAGAACAACACATAAAGCAAAATGGTGTTTTGGCGTTTTCCACCAGTCCTACTTCACTTCCAGTATGACGTACGGCCACTCCCTACACATTACGTCAATCACGTGACTTCTTCAGGGGATTGTGATTGGCCGCTATCTAATTCCTTAAATACAACATAACCGGAAGTGCCGATTCGGCCATCTTAGTCATGGTAATCAAGGAAAACAAATAAAAACCGGAAGTGTCAATTCCGCCATCTTAGTACTCTCGGTGAGGAACCACAGGAAGTATAGGTTCCACCATTATGGTACTCTCGGCGGAGAGCAATACAATAATAAGAAGCAGTGGAAAATTTAAAAATATCAATACTAATAACCATATTAAAAAAGAAAAGGGGGAAAATCATTCCCCATATATCGCAAAGTACGGTTTAAATGTCCATTAACAAAGTAATATTAAATGTTCGCCGACATCCATATACATATGTGTATGGACCGCAATGTGATTGTATTATATCAAATAGAGCAAATTAAAAATTAAAAAATAAAAATTCACAAATGACTTAAACAAAGCCTAGAAAATATATTAGAGGATTCATTAGATAGAATCAACATCCTAATGGAACAGTATTAATATAAAAAAACGTATACCTTACCAGAAATATGAATATGTATATATATCCAAAAACTATATATAAAAATATATAAAAAAACTCTCTATTCCATGGGAGAACGCATATATCATGACATAAAATAGTATGCTAAAAAAATATAAAATCGCACACCGAAAATGAAGTGAGACTTTACATATGTAAACTAAATATACAAAATAATCAAAAAGGACAATCAAGGACATAAAATATATATCAGAAAATGTATATATAAAAATATTTATCTTTATATATTAAAAATTACTTAAAAAACAGTTCAAATCAAACTCAACATTAAGGCCCTCAGGACAAAAAGTTCTCATAGTGTATATCCACCTGGATTCTTTTTGGCTAATCGTTCTAATTTTATGACTGCCTCTCCATGATGGATTGTATCTCTCAATACCCCAAAATTGTAAATGAGAGGGATCCCTATTATGTACCAGGTCAAAGTGTCTAGAGATGCTGTGTTTGGGAAAGCCATTAAGAATGTTTTGTATATGCTCCTTTACTCTTACTCTCAAGGCTCTCTTAGTTCTTCCTATGTATTGTAAATTACAGCTACATTGCAAGCAGTATACCACTCCTTCGGTATGACACCCTATAAAATCACGGATGGTGTATGTTTGTCCGGTGGTAGTAGATTCTAATTCAGTTCTTTTGCTCTGAAATTTTTTTGACTGTCGACACGCAAAACAATTTCTACATGGGTAGAAGCCCTTCCCTGTGAAAAAAGTGTACCCCTTCTTAGGTGGTGGTTCTACTACTGATTTAGCAATAATGTCCCTCAAAGTAGGGGCCTTCTTATAAATAATATTCGGTTTCTCAGGTAAGATGCTTCCCAGATCCCTATCTTTTTTTAGAATGTGCCAATGGCGTTGAATGAGTCTGGATACTTCTTTATGTTGGACACTATAGTCCAATATTAGGGAGGGCACCTCATGATTGAATCTTCTTTCTCAGATTTTCTGTTGAAGCATAGTATTTCTATCCAACCTCTTAACTTGTTCAATCTCAACTTTAATCCACGAATCTTCAAATCCCTTTTCCTTGAATCTTGCAGCAATAAGATCAGCTTGCTTGAGGTAGTCATCAACCTTAGTACAGTTTCTCCTTATCCTGACCAATTGTCCCTTGGGTATATTGTATAACCAAGGTTTAAAATGACAGCTATTTATAGAAAGATAGCTATTAGCATCCACGCTCTTAAAATGAGTTTTAGTAATAATTTCATTTCCTTCTAGGGAGATATTTAAGTCCAAAAAATTAATCGATTTGACATCCATTTTCAATTCTAGATGGATATTCTTGTCATTATTATTCAAGCCACACAAATATTTCTCTAATGAATCCGAACTGCCATTCCATATGATGATCACATCATCGATGTATCGTTTATATAGTGTCAGTTCTGCAGGCATATTTTTGTATATGGCCTCCTCCTCCCAATGTGCCATAAATGCATTAGCCACACTAGGGGCAAATTTGGCACCCATTGCTATACCAATGGCTTGTCTATAATACGTCTGATTGTGCCAAAAATAATTATGTTTCAGACAAAAATCGAGGCACTTAATCAAAAACTTTCTTTGTTTACACTCCAATGTCGTAAATGTTTTTAGGAGCCATTTTATAGCCGTACAAGCTTCATGATGTGCTACAATAGTATATAGAGATGACACTTCTGCCGTGGCCAAAATGGTTCCCACTTCTAACACCGAAACAGTCTCCAATAATTGTAGTGTATGTTTTGTATCCTTCAAATATGCAGTAGTCTTTTGTATCGCTGGTTGAATAAAAAAATCCAAATATTCTCCCATTCTTGATGTGAGTGACTCAATACTATTCACAATAGGTCTACCTGGCGGCTTTTCTCGGTTCTTATGAATCTTTGGAATAGTGTAAATTATAGGTGTTCTACAAGATTCAGGAATAAGATATTTTGCTTCTTTCTTATTAAGGATAGACTTCTTACTACCCAAATGCACTAGTTTCTCCAATTCTTTCTTATATTTAAGGGTGGGGTTGCCTAATAATTTAATATACGTGTCTCCATCTTGTAATTGTCGGTCCAATTCACATAAATATGCTTCCTTAGATTGTATAACAACGGCTCCTCCCTTAGCAGCCGGCCGAATTACAATATATTTTCTCTGTGTAAGGGATTTAGTCCCTTTCTTGATATGGACTGGATCAAAGACTTTTAATTCGCAGAGCTTCTAGATCATCAAGCAAAAATTTTTTAAAAACCTCAATGTGCTGATTATTGGTCATCTGTGGGTTGTATACCAAATTATTACTATGTTGTATTATATCCTGCTTGCTAGATGTCTCATACGTGGACTTGATAGGATTATTCATTATATATTTTTTAATGTTCATTTTTCTAATATACTTTTGAATCCCTATATAAGTATCAAATTTGTTAAGGGGCATGTTTAAGGCCTTTATCCAAGACAGCAAGTTCTTCAGGAGAGACAGATTTACCACTCAAGTTAATAACTCCTTCCCCTATCACTCTCTTTTGCGCTTGGACTCTCTTTCCCGCTCTACAGCCTCTCTTCTTTCTGGGCTGTCCCGCACTCTGTCGTTTTCCATTCTTCTTATGGGTGAGTGATAAGGTTCTTGTGGGGGTCTCCTTGGGGAGGATTCTCTCCTTCGATATGTCTCCTGGGGTCTTCTGGGAGAGTAATCTCTCCTGTCTGTGTCTAAAAAATAATTCTGTGATTGTTGGTAACAGGATTGCTCATAATGTGGTTCCTCATGATAATTTCTGATAGGTTCAAACCTATTATAGGTTGACACGGGACTCCTGTCCCTTCTTCCTTGATGTTCATAATGATGCGGGGGTCCTCTATTTTCTCTTTGATTATGATGCTAATTATTGTAAGGTTTCTTAAATTTTTTGAACGGTTTTTTCCAACCTTTCTTTGGGGTTTGTTGAACATAATTACCCCCATTTTGTTGGTTATGGTAAGGTACTGGTGTAGTATATTGCTCATTATGTGGTGGATCATATCTTCTAGGTGTCTCGGGGTAACCCCTATTTTGTTGTTCAAAGGGGGGTTTCCTTATTTCACGCTCGTTGTTATCCTTATCCCATCTGGGACCATTCACCGGATAGAGGGAAGTGGGATCCTGTATTCTAACCTCTCTTTCAGGAGTAGATTGAGCAGACATGGGGATTGCTTGTTCTAATTTTTCTTGCCATTTGAACACTCTATTTGTTTTGTAATCTGTAACATCACGATGATATTTTTCCATTTTACGTTGTTGGACTTCTAGATCCTTAGCAATAAGGTCTTTGTTTAATTGTAGAGCCATTTTATTGAAATCAGCCGATTCCTTATGCGATTCAAGTTTTATCTTGATTTCTTGATTTCTTCAATTTGCTTCTCTACTATTTGAGTCTTCCTCTGCTTTCTTTTCAATAGGAATTTTACCTCCTATTCCTATTAGTTATTTGCTGTTATATGTTAGAGTTCTGTTGTAAAAAATGGAATGGACAGCGTGTGTCTTATATTGAGGAGATTCCGAGTTGCAAATGGCTGATCAGAGAGTTTACATCTTTTTTCTACATTTTCAGTTCCTGATTGAAAAACCTGATTAATGTATGGGAAAGAATAGAGATATTAGAGGTCATCCTTTCTTCAGTGATATTAACTGGGATGACATTAAGCAACTTAAAGTGACACCCCATGAATCCCAAAGGTAAGCGTGTAAAGTTTTGTAAGTAAGTATGTACTGTATGTAAATGTAAATGAAATAAGATAGATATACTGATACGAAAGTAAAAAAAAGATGTAAACAATAAATTAAATGTACAGTGCCTTTAAAAAAGTATTCATACCCTTTGAAACGTTCCACATTTTGTCATGTTACAACCAAAAACGTAAATAATTTTTTTTTAAATTGTATGTGATAGACCAACATAAAGTGGCACATAATTGTGAAGTGTAAGGAAAATAATAAAAGGTTTTCCAAATTTTTTACAAATACATATCTGAAAAGTGTAGCGTACATTTGTATTTAGCCCCCTTTATTCTGATACCTCTAACTAAAATTTAGTGGAACCAATTGCTTTCAAAAGTCCCCTAATTAGTAAATAGAGTCCACCTGTGTGTCATTTAATCTCAGTATAAATACAGCGGTTCTGTGAAGCCCTCAGAGGTTTGTTAGAGTACATTAGTGAAAAAACAGCCTCATGAAGGCCCATTAACACACCAGCCAGGTCAGGGATACAGTTGTGGTGAAGTTTAAAGCAGGGTTAAGTTATAAAGAAAATCTCAAGCTTTGAACATCTCATGGAGCACTGTTCAATCCATCATCCGAAAATGGAAAGAGTATGGAACAATTGCAATCCTACCAAGACATGGCCATCATACTAAACTGACAGGCCAGGCAAGGAGAGCATTAATCAGAGACATAGCAATGGTAACTCCGGAGAAGCTGCAGAGATCCATAGCTGAGGTGGGAGAATATTTCCACAGGGCAACTATTAGTCGTGCACTCCACAAATCTGGCCTTTATGGAAGAGTGGCAAGAAAAAAGCCATTGTTGAAAGAAAGCCATAAAAAGTCCCATTTGCAGTTTGCGAGAAGCCATGTGGGGGACACAGCAAACATGTGGAAAAAGGTGCTCTGGTCAGATGAGACAAAAATTGAACTTTTTGGCCTAAAAGCAAAACGCTATGGAGAACATTTACTAAAACTGGTGCACACAGAATCTGGTGTAGCTGTGCATAGTAGCCAATCACCTTCCAGGGTTTATTGTCAAAGCTTAATTGAACAAGCTAAAGTTAGGAGCTGATTGGTTAATATTCCCAACTGCACCAGATTCTGTGTTTTTGTAAATCTCCCCCTATGCATGGCAGAAAACGAACACTGTATATCACCCTGAGCACACATCCCCACTGTGAAACATGGTGGGGGCAGCATCATGTTGTAGGGATGCTTTGCTTCAGCCATAACAAGGAAGCTGGCCAGAGTTGATGGGAAGGCGGATGGAGGCAAATACAGGGCATTCTTAGAAGAAAACATGTTAGAGTCTGCAAAAGGTTTGAGACTGGGGCAGAGATTCACCTTCCAGCAGGACAATGAGCCTAAACATAAAGCCAGAGCTACAATGGAATGCCCAGTCAAAGTCCAGATCTAAATCCAATTGAGAATCTGTGGCAAGACTTGAAAATTGCTGTTCACAGATGCTTTCCATCCAATCTGACAGAGTGTGAGCTATTTTACAAAGAAGAATGGGATAAAATGTCACTCTCTAGATGTGCAAAGCTGGTAGAGACATACCCAAAAAGACTTGCAGCTGTAATTGCAGTGAAAGGTGGTTCTATAAAGTATTGATACAGGGGGGGCTGAAAACAAATGCACGCCACACTTTTCACATATTTATTTGTACAAAATGTTGAAAACCATTTATCATTTTTCTTCCACTTCACAATTATGTGCCACTTTGTGTTGGTCTATCATATCTATCACATATCACTGTATTCATTATTTATTGTATTTGTTGTTATTCATTTGCACTTTTCATTTGCTGGCACCGCAACACAATTAAGTTAATTGTTGTTTATATTTTATGTGTGGATATTTAGTGAGTGCAGCTGCTTCTGAGATATATAGACTTTTATATATGTACTAGTGACACTTTAGTACTTACTTTTTACTTTTGGTTTATTACAGATATAAACATATTAGTATAAGATAGATGGATAAGATAGAAAGTATATTATAACATAAGTTGTACTCTTCTGTTTTTTTTTGTTTTACCATCTGTAAATAAAACAGTGTGCTTGGCTGGCTATAAGAGGAGGTTGGAGGCCAGATTTGTTTTTAACATTCTTTATTTACAAGTTTTCAGAGTTATAAACATCACAGAAGGAGACAAGATTGTCAGTAGCACACATTTAATCAAACAATCAAAGAAATTATACAAATGGTGTTCTGACCCAGAAATACTGGCCAATCACAGTGGGATACTCTGAGTCCGAAAAACAGGCTCGATTCTATCAGTAACACAATGGGAATTGGGAAATACATAGAGTGAAAGTGACAAAGCATGGTATATACTCCCACAAAGGTAACATCATCTAATGGAAAAAAAAACACTAAGTCCAGAAGACCGGCTTGAGTTAGGCATATAGATGGGGTAGTTCCTGGGGGTGTGATATTGTGCCTCCCAATATACAATCGAATCCTATAAAGGCTTTATAGGTGAAAAAAGAATAGGACATGGAAAGGATAAAAAAAGAGAGAGTACACACATACATGGAGGGGGGGGGGGGTTAAAGCCCCAGAGCATGCCCACTAGTCACAGCCAAGTCCCTAAACTGTACACAAAAGGGTGTTGTACTCTGGAATGGTTTTAAAATGAACCAATAAAACAATGGTTTGTGAAAATTCTCCTTGATATAGTTAGCCTCCACCATCAGGTTTTCCAGGGTTCTCATTTCATTGACTTTGCTTATCCAGAGGCCAAGATGAGGTTATTGGGTCTATTTCCAACATAGTTGAACACAGGCCTTTGCTATATTGAGGATATGTATTAGAATGAAGTTTTTATAAAATTTGAGGGACATTGCTGTCATGTGTTAGTTAGAGTATGATCTCTTGAATTTTATCTCAGAAAGGGGAGAAGGGTGGTACAGTCCCAGAAAATATGTTGGAGTGATCCTACATACTGTTGTCATCTCCAGCAGAGGCTTGAGCACTGTGGGAATAATTTCTGCAAAGTTTTCGGGACCCTGTACCAGCAGACTAGTAACTTGTGTTCTGTTTGAAACAGAAGAATTATGTCTGAGCAGTAAAATCCATATACATTGTTGCTCTGAAATAGTGGTGTTCAGGTCTTGTTTCCAGCGTCATAAGAATGTAGGGACATACTGATCAGGAGCAATAAAACTCTTTTTGATTCGGACGTATCAGAGAAGAGTCAAGTCAAAAATGTTTGAAAATGGCGGGGAGGGGGTAACAATTTTTTTAAACAATATTAAAGAATGTGCTTGTCTGGCTATAGTTGGAGGTGGGTTTTTATACCATCTGAAAATAAAGGGGTGTGGTTGGCCAGGTATAAGGGGAAGTTGGAGGCCAGGATTTTTTTCATTGTTACCATCTGGAAATAATGTTCTTTTTTTTTTTTTGGAAAGATAAGTGTAGTGCCACTTCTTTATACAGGTATGTGGTTTTGCTGTTTTGATCCTATAGCAATAGGGTAAAAAAAAAGATTTATTTAAAGATAAGATTAAAACATATTTTATATAAGATAGATGGATAAGACAGAAGTTATAATATAAGATGATAAATAAAAACAAAAATAATTTTGCGCTGGGGATCAGTTTAATACATAAAAATACCAAAATCTATGATACCAAATTAGTGCATAAATAAATCAAATAGTGTGCCGCTAAATTAATACAACATAATAAAAAAATATACCGCACCTAATGTACATAAAACGCTAATATAACTTCATGATAAAATCTAAATTTATAAAAAATTTAAAACTGTGAAATAAATTCAAATTTACATTTCATAATAAATACACCAACATAATGAAATTAATGTGTTGAAAAAACAATATTAAAAAAATCTAAAAAAAGTAATTCATGTGCAACATCCAAAAAAAATAATAATAATATAATCAATAAATATAAGCAATCTGTTGTGCTTATGAGAATAATTTTTCTGCATGGTATTTGAATGATTGAGTCATTTTTAAACAATAATATTTTTAAGATGTAGGATCAACCAATTTGAACACAGACAAAAAATAGGAGATTTATTCACCAGGCATGTATTCATACAAAATCCTTATGTATATTGGTTGACAGAAATAAATGATACATAAAATCAAGAATTTTTTTGAAATACCTGCTAATGGCAGTGTTGTACTTTTAAATGACACAGAGATTACAAAACTTCCTTGTAGAGTCAATAACCATGTGTATATTATGATTAGACAGAATGTCTGTACTTCACAAATTCATCTGTTACTATACTGCAGGTAGGTAAATGATCAATAATGTGAAATAGAACAGCAACCTGCTATGTCAACAGATGGAGAAATTATAAAGATTATAATGTAAAAATTAAGCTTAAAGAAAAATCTACAAGGTGGTTATCAACTCGACAGGAATAGTTATCCAACTGTTTATAATAATCAATAAATCAATATTTAAAATAACATGAATATAAGGTAAAAATCAATACAATATAATTACCCTTTCCAAAATGGCTGCTGGTCTAAAATGGTGGTTTGCAGATTTACCTAAAAGGGCTGCTGTGGTTTCCAAGATGGGCTTTGTTTAACCACTTGCCCACTGCCTCACTTAGATATACTGCAGCAGAATGGCACGGGCAGGCAAAGTAACGTATGGGTATCTTACTTGCCTCCTGTGGGCCGGGGGGCACATTGCGCCATTGCCAGTGCCCGTATAACTGTTACAGGTGACGCTGGTTAGTTAGTTTGTTTTTTATAGTGTCAGGGCACCCGCCGTTTATTAACTAATAAAGCTTTAACCCCCTGATTGCCCAGCGGGTGATATAAGTTAGGTTTTAGGATCAGATAGGGTCTGTGTCGCCCCAGGCAGCGTCAGGTTAGTACCAGCACCCACGCACGCAGAATACACCTCCCTTAGTGGTATAGTATCTGAACAGATCGATATCTGATCTGGATCTATACTAGCATCCCCAGCAGTTTAGGGTTCCCAAAAATGCAGTGTTAGCGGGATCAGCCCAGATACCTGCTAGCACCTGCATTTTGCCCCTCCGCCCAGCCCACCCTAGTGCAGCATCAGTCGATCACTGTCACTTACAAAACACTAAACACACACAACTACAGTGTTCTCAGAGTCAGGCCTGATCCCTGCAGTTGCTAACAGTCAGGAGCTTTTTTACCTGTGAGTCTCACTAGTGTACCACTAAATTTAGAGCCTAAAATGGCAAATCGAAGGTACACTAGTGAAGAGGCCTACATGTTTCTGAGCATGACAGATAACAAAGAGGAAGTCACTCATCTGTCATATTCAGGCTCAGAATACAATCCTGCAGAGGACAGCGGCTCCATGACAGATAGCTCTGACGACGGAGTTGTAGTCCCTGCCAAGGTCAGGCGTACCAGACCCTGATCTTCTTCTGTCGTTGAGGTGCAAGAATCGCAGGTCCATTGTATGGAGCAGAGAAGTACTAGTGCCGCTCATCCTTCTGGTGAACTGGCAAGAACAGCGGTCTAGTACACCCTGGTTGTTGGTCAAACCAGCACTGCAGTATCACACGATGACGTAGCGAGTCCCATAAGTGCAGTTCAAGCTGGTGAGGTGGCAAGCACAAGTAGTGTCTCGGTGCCACCCAGAAGAAGACAAACACAGGCCCGTCATGCCCATAGCGCCCTTCCTGCTGCATTTGCCATTCTTAATTGGGAACCCACCACTACTGCAGAACCCGTACTTCCCCCATTCCCCCATTCACTGGCCAACCCAGCATTCAGGTGGAAACAGTTGAATTTACGCCACTTGATTTTTATTCGCTGTTTTTCACCAAAGATCTCTATAGATCTATTGTGGACCAAAGAAATTTGTATGCTGGTCAACACATCGCCACTATTCCCCAGTCCTCCCTTGCCAGAGATTGGAAACCGAATTTAAGCTCTTTCTGTGCCTATCCCTCCTCGTGGGCATAACTAAAAAGAGTGAGTTGCGGTCATATTGGTCCACTGACCCAATTCACCATATGCCCGTGTTCTCTGCCTCCATGACCAGGGAACGATACGAGCAGATTTTGTGGTTCATGCATTTCAACAACAATGAACTCTGTCATCCTCGTGGAGACCCTGGATACGATCGGCTCTACAAAATTTGGTCCCTTGTAAACCACTTCAACCAACGTTTTGCACACTTGTTTACTCCCCATCAAGTTGTCTGCTTTGATGAGTCCCTGATTTAGATTTCTGGCCACTTGTCATTCAAACAGTACCTTCTCAGCAAGCGTGCCAGATATGGGGTCAAGATGTACAAGCTCTGTGAGAAGGCCACAGGCTATACATGTAGTTTTATGTTTTACGAGGGCAAAAATAGTCACTTAGAGCCAACAAAGTGCCCTGACTACATAGGAAGCGCTGGCAAGATTGTATGGGACTTGGACTTTGCCACTTTTTAGTCAAATGTTTGATCATCAGATTGGAGCATGTGGCACCGTGTGACCTAATCGCCACCGCTTGTAGATTCCCGTCTTAGGCTGGGGGAGAGAACCTGCTTGAAGTGTAATTTGTTTGCTGTGAAGTGGAGGGATAATAAGAATGTTTTTGTTCTTACCTCCCTTCAGGCAGACACGACGGTCCACATTACTATGGCGACTGGTGTGGAGAAACCCCTCTGTGTCCATGAATATAACCTTAACATGGGAGAGGTGGACCTTAACGACCAGTTGTTGGCGCCATACCTAGTTGCCCGTAAGGCCAGACGCTGGTACAAGAAAGTGTCTGTTTATTTATTTCAATTGGCTTTCATGTGCTATACAGAGCTTTAAGACAGACTGGCTCCTTCCTTAAATTCCAGGAAGAGATCGTCAGAGCCCTTCTGTTTCCAGACGGTGCTCCACCTCACCATCCCCAACCAAATGCAGTAAGCCGACTGCATGAGAGGCATTTTCCTCATGTCCTTTGGAGTACCCCTACCCAACGAGCCCCCCAAAGAAGATGTCATGTCTGCAGCAAGCGTGACTATAGGTGTGACACCAGCTATTATTGTCCCTCCAGTCCTGACAATCCCGGTGTTTGCATTGATGAATGTTTTGAACGCTACCATACACTAGTTGAGTATTAGCGTAGGGTACAGCACTGCACAGACTGCACACTTTCACATTATTTTTTGTCCTTCATGCATATTTGCCTTCACTAACTTCCCCGGCATGCACTTCTGGGCCCATAAACCTCTAGCCTAGTCACTTAGCAATGTATTTTGTCAGCTCCATGGTATTGCTTTCCCCTAAACACCCCCTAAAACGTGTACAAATGTTATGTGCGTGCTTAAATTCATGCAGAGTGCCAGAGGTTATTTTTGGTGGTCCAAACTCATTAGGAACCCCCCTCCCCCCAACTGCTAGGTCAGCTGGTAGAAATCAGCTGACTTTGCCAAACTCAATACACACTATACCTACCTCTTTTGTGGTCAGATTTCTGAATGAATTCACCAAAACATGTAGTGCAAGGGCCTACCTCAATACTTTCAAATGCTATTGTTTAAAGTTTTTTTCTCATATTATTATCTTGATAGGTAATAGCAGAATGTAAAAATGTGCTTCCATTTGCAATTTTTTTTTTTGTATTATGACACTTCTTACCTGTCCAATGGGCTGCCAATAGTGTAAGTAAGGAGGGGCTGGCCAAAGTATCACACATTATCTATGCATTCAGCTCTCAATGAAGTGGAGAGGGTTACCTGTCCAAAACATCTCTCCCCCCCTATTTTTTTGCAATGGGCCATCAAATGGGGGGGGGGGGGGGAGGTGAGGAATCTGATAAGGGGACCTTATACTTTTGGCTTTAAATACTAATTTTCAAAAATGTTATACTGATCTTGGGCAAAAATGTTTGTGTCTAATCTGCTTGCAATGTTGATGTGCAAAATGACAAAAAAAAAAATCTTGTTTGACTCCACAGTTTCCTTCAATGTCACAGGAATGGCAGACTGTGGCCTCCCACTTTGCCACCCGTTAGAACTTTCCCAATTGTGGAGGTGCAATTGATGGGAAACACGTCTGCATCATCCCACCCCCCAATTTGGGGTCCTACTATTATAATTACAATGGGTATAATAGTATCGTGATGTTGGAGGTGGTGTCAGCGTCATATGACTTCCTGTATGTGGACGTGGGGAAAAATGGCTGGATGTCGGATGGTGGAGTGTTCACGCAGATGGAGTTCTACTGGTGTCTCCAGAGTGGCAGTCTGGGCTTGCCACCTCCAGAGAAGAATGTTCAAGGACTCCCCTTCTTTTTTGTTGCGGATGAGGCGTTTGCTCTGGCAAACCATCTGATGCGGCCTTTCCCGATGAGGACCCTCACCCCGGACCAGAGGATCTTTAATTTCCCGCTGGTTAGAGCCAGGAGAGTAGTGGAGAACACTTTCGGGATAATGGCCAGCTGGTTCCACCTATTTTTGACTTCAATCCACATGGCGGAATATAAACTCAATCATATTGTGCTTTCGTGCTGCATTCTGCACAATTTTTTGAAGAAACACTCAGCAAATTATGTGGCCTCAGTTGGGCCTGATGCAGATTTACCTGAAAATGCCAACCTGATGGCCCTTGAAGCTGGCCGTCCTGGCTTGCCCCCCCCCAAAGTGCCCCCAAGGTCAGAACAAGATATGTGGAGTACTTTGTGGGTAGGGGGGGCATTGATATGCCAGACAATGTCTGAGAGGCTTTTTTTAATACATTTTTCTTTCAAACTCCAATAATCTTTGTTTTCATTTCCTGCTTGGCTTTGTTTTAGGTGTCTCTTAGGTTTTTTGTTTTTTTTTGGGCCTTTTTCTACCACATTGCAAACCCAATTTCTGTGCGAGATGAGGTGACAGTCTCTTCTTCAAATAATCTTATTATGTTGTGGGTCTGCTACACACACACCTTGTTTTTGTTGTTAATGTATGTAGTGCATTACTGACAAAAATATTGCTCATTTTCAGCACCATGGCAGAAATATGTGGGGTCATGAAAATGGCGTGATTGGGGAAATTTAAAAAGCACTGTGGGTGTTATTTACTAAAGGAAAATCCACTATGCACTACAAGTGCACTGCAAAAGTACACCTGAAACTGCACTTGGAGTGCAAAGTGGATTTGCCTTTAGTAAATAACACCCATTGTCACAGAAAACAACAACTTTACTACAAATACTGCTTTTGCACATTTAAAAAGGAAGCCACTCATTGTTGATAATTTAACTTTTTTACTCAAAGCACATTCACATGTGCGTTTAGAAAAGGGTTTTACAACAAACCAACATATATGGTGTATATAAAACATTATTTTTGGTAACATTTATCTAACTTGGCGTTTTTGTGTAAACAGGCATGTATCAAAGCATAACATACAGAACACAGGAACTTACAAAGTTCAACTTTCAAAAGTGAAGACAATATCAGACATGAGTATGTACAAACTGTGTTGCTATTGCCTTCATCACATGGGGTGTCACCCCTGTATAAGCCAAATTTGCCCCATCATGGGGTATCAATGTATGTGTTTTGGGGATGCAACCCCTTCATCTCAGCCACTTTAGTAGCAAGGAAGGGGTTGCACCCACAAAACGCGTACATTGATCTCCCATGATGGGAGATAACACATGTTGACACACTGTGTACAGCTTCCAAATTTGGCTTTTCTAAAAATATAAAAGTGTTTTGGAAAAATGTAAATGGATGCTACCTAGTTTTGGGTGTTTCAGATTCTCCCTAAAACATAAATGATGTTCTTAATTTTTTTGCTGAACATCATTGATGTTTTTCTTGATATTATCTAAATCGCGATTGCACCCCATTATCTCCCCAATGAGGATTTGGGCACTTTCACTGGTAAAATGCGATTCTTCTTCCACAACATCCACATCACCTAAAAATAAACCAAAAAAAACCACTGTGTGTTATAAATATGCAGGCATACAGTCATTAGCTTACCTGAAGCTGTGGTCTCAGACACTCACCTGTTTTGGTGCCAATTTCGGCAATCTCTACAATATCTCCCTCCTCATCCTCCTCTGCTTCTGGTGTTGGTATTTCCCCTTCTTTGGGAGGTGTGGGGTCCCTGGTGTCCTCAGACTTCCCGAGTTTTCTCTCCCCTATGAGAATGTAAAAAAGGAATACTTAGCACACAGATATTTGAGGGAAGAAATAGGAATATGAAACATTGCTTGGAAGGGTCGTACAGTTGTGTTTTTTGGCAGAGTTCAAAAATGAATACATTATTTTTGACACTTTCTAAAGCTGGAATACTTACCTGTTATGTGAACAAATGTAGTCAAGTGCAACTTACCAAACCATCTTCTTTGGAGTGGGCTAATGAACGATGTTGATTATGAACAATTGAACCCATGAACATGAAAGTGACCCTGTATAACATTAAACTAAAGCACATGGAGCAGTATGCAAGCAATAATAATAATATGAACACACAACAACTACTTACTTTTTTGAAGAACTTGCTTGATCCTTCTGTACAGATCTTGCTCTCTCAGTTTCAGGTCTGACCAGCGTTTCCTCAGTGATCCTTGGATCGTCGTACCCGAAAAAATTATTCTGAACACTCTTCACAACTTTAGTCATGATCTTGTCCTTTCTGACATTTGGGTTTGGTTACTTCCTATCATAGTCGTTCCTCTTCAATATGTCCACCATCTCCAACATCTCTCCAAAAGACATATTTGTGGCCTTAAATCTTCTTCTTTGAGATCGGGGCATTTCTGGCTCTGGGCTTTCCTCGTCCTCCTCCTCGTTAGTGGAATTATCATGTGTCTCCGCCATGTGCTCTCCCCACTGCACCAAAAGAGAAGAGGTGGGGGAATAGACTAGAAAGAATGTCAGGGGCGGGCGGAGTTTCACGCATGTGCACTGTATATAAAACGCAACACACGTGTGTCGTACATACGATTTGTGAGCAGAGGGAGGAGCTGATGTGCCGATCGTTCAAACGAAGGTACAATTTTAACTTGGTACATCATTAGCCTATGCTGCTTCTAGATTGAGGCCTATATTGGGACAAGATTAGGAGAGTTTAGCCTGACATTACTGGGTTTGTCTGATGTTGTGTCTTGCAGAGAAGGTGGATCCCTTCAAGGAACCACATTTTCTGGAGCTAATCATTGATATGCTCAGGGAGCTGCCCTGCCTGTGGCAGATGAACAAACCCCTTTCTAAGGACCTAAGAAAGAGGAAGGCAGCACTGAAGAAACTGCTTGGTTTGGTGAAGATCATGCTCCCCACGGCAGACATGACCTATGTGATGGCCAAAATGGGTGCCCTGAGGAGTACATATCTGAGGGAGCACAAGAAGTTCCAGGTTTCCCTGAGATCAGGAGATCCAGATGACATTTATGTTCCCAGGACGTTGTACTATGAGAGGCTGCATTTTCTGGCAGACCAGAGGAAACCCAGGCCAGCACTCTAAAGTCTTCCTTCAAGACTTCCTTCACCCACAGCTGAGGCTTCCAATGTCCAACCTGGGCCTTCCAGGCAGAAACATGTGGAGGGGCCCAGCTTGAGACAGGTATAGCATTATTCAACATATTTATTGTGGTACATTTAATTATGTTAACTAGATGTTATTATTGATCAGTAAGTTGTGATTTAACAAAGTGGTTTACATATCAATAGACAGTAGTGACCAAAAATGATTGGGACAAGAATGAAAAATGCTGGGCTCAGAATGATAGTCTGTTCTATTTGGTAACATTCAATTTGCAACAGTCATGAGCACAAAATTGTGTGATTGATGACTAAAAAACTAAAACTATGTCCCATTTTCATACATAGGAAGACCTCAGCTGAGAGGAGGCTGTGGCAAGTGGCAGCCGGGAGGTCGAACATCGCCCTCCTCCTCCTCCTCCACCTCCTGCCACAACTACAAGAGCACAGCCTCAGCCTGGAAGGAAGCCTGGAGGGAAGTGCCTAAGGAAGACCAGAGAGTGATGGCCTGGGTTCAGTCTGGCCTGACAGAAGATGCAGGCTCTTGTATGACCACAGCCTGGGGACATAGATGTCATCTGCTCTTCCTGATCTCTTGGACTTCTGGACCAGACTGTTCTCCCTTTAGATGTGTACTCCTCAGGCCACCAATTTTTAATTTAAAAAATAATTGATGTTTGCCCTGGGGGCCAAAGGCTTCGCCAAATTGACCAGTTTCTCCAGCTTTGCCTTCTTGCTTATTTGTATATGACACCTAAATAAAGTATTTTTTTTGGTTCAAGAAAAACTTGCCTATGTGTTTTATTTAAAAAAGGACAGTTTATTTGTGAGTAGGCAGGTACATTTCAAAAATACAAAGTCAAACTAATAACAAGGGGCACCAACACCAAACAACCTCCTAGAGATTAAAATAGAAAACAATACAATAAAAAAGATAATAATGGTGTTGTGTTTTGACACACAAAACACACCAAAAAAAATTATGAAGATGAGCAAAATGTCATAAAAGGAGATGATGGTTAAAAAACCAACCACTAAATCTACAGAAAATAAAATCAAAAATCATTGGGGAGATCTGACAAATTAAAATATTGTATTCATGAAATCAGGAAAAAGAATAAAGAAATAAGTTTTGGAGAAGTGTGTGTGAATATGAGCAGCAAAACAACTTAATTCTTGTAGCATTATAAAGAGAAAGAGAATGCGCTGCATTAAACAATTTTTAACATTGCAGCGTGACGAATGTGCTATATCGATTATGAATGGTAGTTTTACTTGACCGAGCGCATCCGTCTCAGAATTTATTTTGAGCATGCGTGACACTTTAGCCGTGTACACACGGGCGGACTGTATGGCCAACTTAGTCCGTCGAAACACATTTCAGCGGACAGTCCGCTCGTGTGTGGGCTTCAGCGTGCAATCTGGCGTACTAAGTATTTCGGAATTTCTGTAATACTGTCCGTCATACTTTGGTTTCAGCGGACAATCCGCTCGTCAGTAGGCTAGTTCGACGGACTAAGAATGGCGCATGCTCAGAAAGGATTTACACGGCGAAAGGTTGCATTGCTGTGTATTGGATTTCGTACGTGCTGTACACGTCATCGCACAAGCTTTCGACGGACTGTTTGTGCATCCGTGTGTGGTCAAGTCCGTTCATTCGAAAGTATGACGGACTGTCCGTCGGATTGTATGACGGACTAAGTAGGCCATACAATCCGCCCGTGTGTACGGGGCTTTTGTCCGTCGGACTAGGCTACACACGATCGGAATTGACACGCATCGGATCATGTTGTCGGAAAATTTTATATCCAGCTCTCAAACTTTGTCTGATGGATAAAAAAGCAAAAAAAAAAGCACCCCTGTCCCCACTGCTTCTCTGAATGTCTTATACAAATCAGATGCTCTGTCCTTCTGATTTATTCATGTACATTTTAGTCCTGTAAAGGAAAATGGATTCCGTGAGAAAAGACATATGTTTTTTATTAACATAACCTGTGGTTGATATCTCAGTGTCAAGCTGGTATTCTGGGCTTCCTCTGAGCCCCTGTTTAGTCCATTGTGGCATCAGTCCTTTACCTGAACACTCTGGATGGCAAGACAATGTATAAAACTGTTGCGATGGGAGAGATAGCTCAGGGGCTCATTAACATAAGAACATTTGTTTCGAGGTGTGGATACCAGACACTTAACAACTGAATTGCATTCTTCAGAATTATTTTAGAGCTTAGAATGCAGTGACTCTGGAATAATAAAATCATCAGGGCATACCAGTTTCACATGTGACATACTTACTGTCAGTAATAAAAAATATTTGACATTACAGACAACCTTCTACTTAGGAAGAAAAAAAATGAACATTTCCCCCCTTTGGGGTATCAATATAACTCATCTAAGGCAATCAAACTACCTTATGCCAAGGACTCCGTATCTTTTTTACCATAAGACCATAACATTTAGGTCTTTTGACATCTTTAGCATCTTTAGGATTCAGCCTTCCTCTGGAATTACCATCTTTGGCAACTTCCAGAAACTGGACTGTCTTAAGTGACCTGCTTATGTCAGAGGAATGAAGTGACCATTGAAAAATAGGAGAATAATTAGTATCTAATGACCAAGATCACCTGTCAGGGATTTCAGGATCCTCTTTACTGTAAACTGGGTATAAAATGGTGTAAAGCCTCGTATACACGATTGGATTTTCTGCAGTTAAAACCTCAGACTTTTGTCCGAAGGGCATTTGCCCCAAACTTGTTTTGCATATAAACACCTCATAATGGTCAGCCAACGAGCACAAAAATAGTGACGTACTATGTGGTTTTTCAGTTCTTTAGCGCCACCCTTTAGGCTCCTTCTGCTAATTTCATGTTAGTAGAAGTCTGATGAGTGTTGAATTGTGCTTTTCATTTTGCGCTTTTGTTTGTTTCTGAACGACCGTTCATCAACCAGCCATGTTGCAGAATCAGAGGAGATAATGTGTTATGTATTATTGGCCTTGGAGTTATTGCTTTGACCCAAGGAACAGGAAGAGGAGGATTTCTTGGACCAAAAATTGCTTGCTTTATTAATCGTGACCAATTATGTCATATGCCTTTGCTGCGGGAGCTCCAGGAGAATAATCCAGATGATTTTTGGAATTATCTCCGGGTGGCAGACCCCTGCTTTCACCAACTCTTGGCATTGTTGACCCCCTATATTAAGAATCAAGACACATGCATGAGGCTTTTATTTTATTTTTTGGTTGAATAATGATTTGATTTGGTATATTTTCTATATTTTTGGATGCATAGAATGCACTTTTTGGTTAAGTTCTATTGGCAGATAGCATGTCTAATTTGATGTGTTTTCTTTTTTTAATGCACAATAAAAAAAAATTGTGGAGAATAATACCTGGCTATGTGTTTTACTTCAAATGACAGTTTGGGAGTAGGCAGTTACATTTTAAAACATACTGTTGCCTGTTTATTATATTTAAGATTTCATATCTCAAAGATATGATGTGGGTTAAATGAGAGTTATTTGACCAAGAGTGAAAGCTTTAAATATAATAACATTTATTAGGAAGTAGTTGAAAGACTAGCTAATGCACAAACATCTATCTATAGTCTTACACCAAGGAAGAAAATATTAGGTTAAAATAAAAGAATTACATGAAGGAATACAGACTATATTACTTAAAACATTAATCTACAAACATATTTAGTTACAAGTAAAGGGCATACCTTTCCCCTAATTACCCTTTCTTACCAAAGTTCCATTCTGATGGCTGGTCTCCCCAAGAGAGAGAGCGTGTTCCCTTTCAGCTAGTCTGTGTATATCAATACAGGCCTCATTGGTCGGCATAGTTTGGCTTCTGATTGGTTAGCTTCCCTATACTTTGCCTAAGTCAGCCCCCTTTCATGCCAACCCTTGTGAGCCAGAGATTGACTTGAATGGTCCCGGGAAGTTTAAGTATTGATTCCGGGGTTGGCCTCCCTTCATTACATATTCTAGCATGGGTTCCTTTGAAGTGCGTTTGTGTACCACAGTGAGGTTTGAATCCCATTGTTTATACACAAAAGCCTGGGCCCCGCCTTGTCTGGTCTTCTCACAGATATTTGTGAAGATAATATCTTCCGGCCTGCATAAATACAAGCTAAATGATATATATTCCTAATTACAATATTTTACAGCTATTAATGGAGATTTCACATAAACTTATAAGGCAACACTACAATGTGAAATTAACAGGGGACAACATCATTTACCATTAAATAAAGAATAGAATGTGCGCTGCATTTCAAGATTTCATAATTTTCCACGTCACGAATGTTAATTCTCCATTACGAACGCTAGTTCACAAGAACGACTGCTTCCAGCTTATCCTTGCTTCCAAGCATGCGTGTTTGTACTTTGGACTTTTGTCTGACGGACTTGTGTATACACGCTCAGAAAATCTGACAACAGACATTTGTCCGCTGAAAATTTTAAAGCCTGCTATCCATATTTGTCAGTAGAAGATCCAACAACAATTGTCCGATGGAGCATACAAACGGTCGGATTTTCCACCAACAGCCTGTATTCACACAATTCTCGTCGGAAAATTGGATTGTGTGTACGAGGCTTTAGATTCTCTGTCTACTATGCCTTTATTCAGTGCACTCTGATTTATTTCAACATAGATGCTCAAAGGCTTTGTGGCCCTTGGCTGGTGACAGGATTTGCCCCTAAAAAAGGATTATTTAGGCTCCGTGCAGCAATGAAACCTTTTAACATACCCATCATTTGATCTATTTTGGCCTCCAATGTTGCTCACGGGCTTATCAGAATTGGATTGTTGGACCTGGTTTCTATGATTTTTTGGGATTTCCAATTCAGCCTGATCAGACATATCCCAGTCAGAATCACTGTCTTGGTTCTGGAGTGATGGTCTGGGCCTTAGTTGCGTCCTATTTTGCCGCGGATTTTGGGGTGACATACTGTGTGGATCCCTATTTACCTGTGTAGGTCCCTGGGGATAATGATACCTGTTATAGTGAGGGTTTCCACCCTCAGGGTTAAATCTGGCCCTATGGGGATACTCCCGATAGTTTATGCTAAACCTTGGGTGCAGATCCCTTGGAGTATAATCCTGAGGTGGTCTTTGTTCTCCCCTTGTGAAGCGTGCACTCTGCTCCCTCCTCTGACTGGTGGGCTATCTGGTCTCCCCCTGGGGAAACCATGTGGCATATCTCCTCCACAGATTTGGTTACAGGTCCAGGCCTTTCTTTGTATTCCCCAGTCTGTTGGATAGAGTACAAAATTGTTACTCTCTTTTACCAAGTATTCCAGTGAACACCCCAACTTGTAGTCCCTTGTTAAACTCATTTTTATGTAAGTAGGTAGGGCCTCCAAAAACAGGGATTTGAATTCTGGGAGATTGTAATCTGGCTCCTTTTATGCTAAGTGGTAAGCACCTTTTAGCACAGCCAGAAATTCAGTGGGGCTTTGATGATTGGCACACCTCAGATTGTAGATGGCAGCCCTAGCAGTAGTAATGTTTTTGTAAGGGCCAAACTCCAAATGAAAGCGGTGTTCAATTTCTCGCCATGAAGTACCATACAGAATCTTTAATGATTCAAAAAATCTCTGGTACCTGGTTTCAAATACCCATGACAATAAATGAATCCTAGACCAGTCATCATCCATGCCTAAAATTTAGAAGGTATTATCATAGGTCTCAAGGTGGTCAGTGATATCCATGGATCCCTTCTTCACAAAGACTCGGATGGTACTTTTCAAAAATGTTAATATTTTTGAGGTGTCCTGTTTAGGGGTGCATGTCTTTTTATTTGAACCCTGAAAAAATTATTATACTTACCCTTGTGGTGTTTCGATTCTTACGCCCCTGTGATTTGCAGTTGGCATGCGGTAATACGTGGGCTCTCTTTCTGATTCCTCCCCGCTGTCTAAATCATAACCTTCAGACTGAGATTCAGATCTGGGTTTATAGTCAGACCACTCAATCTTAGGGTTAGGCATATGAGCACTACCCTGGGGCATGAACTTCAATTATTTTAATTATTCTAATTCTTTAATTAGGAATTTCTGTCCTGACCTAAGCTGATCCACTTCTCATTCTAATTTTCCACTGCCCAATACTACTCGGCAACTTTCACCAAGGGACACTTTTTCTTGCTTGTAACTTTCCAATTCTTGTTTTAATTGTTTAAATTTGGACTCCTGCCACAGTTCACCTTGCAGTTCCAGGATGACATTTTTGAAACAATCTGCCCCAGTAGTGACCTCATTCATATTTTTAGTGAGCTTCCCTATCTCACGGTCCTTCTGTCTTAAATGGGAGTAGGACTCCGCTAAATCCTTTCTTTGTTGTGTATTCTGTAGTTTGAATTCCTCACAAAGATGCAGCAGGATAGGCCATAATTCCAGAATTATGCAATCACACCTTTTTATGTAATTTGCATTAGAGAAGCTGTCTGTGAGTTCATAGATTTGACCTTCCACATTTCATATGTCATTTATTAAATGACTGGCCTGACTTTTAAAGTCTTTAATGTATTCCTCTAGATTAGCTTCAATATGCAGTCTTTCTTTTACATGTCCCACTATTTCAAATTGAGAAATTTGTCTCATTAAGTTCTGGATTTTTACCAAGTCTACTGGGATGGTAGTATCACCACTAGGGGTTGACTCTTGACAAGCACTAGCCTCAGAAGATTCGCTTGGACCAGACATTTGGGGAAAGGAAAAAATAATTTTTTTTCCAAAAATTAATTAACAATAATCTTATATAAAAAAAATGTTATGTCACTACAATAACTATAATTGATCCTGTACATAATGCTAGTGTAATCTAAGCAAGTGCCTCCAATTAATATGTCGTGCTTATGAGAATAATTTTTCTACATGGTATTTCTGAAAGAGTAATTTTTAAATGATAATATTTTTAAGATACAGGATCAATCAATGTGAACAAACACTAAAAATAGGAGATTTATTCACCAGACATGTATTCATACAAAATAGTTACAGTATGTATATTGGTTGACATAAATAAATGTTACATAAAATCAAAAAAAATAATTGAAACACCAGCTAATGGGAGTGGTGTACTTAAATGACACAGAAATTATAAAACTTCCCTGTGGAGTCCATAACCGTGTATATATGATGATTAGACAGAACGTCTGAACTTCACAAGTTCAACCATTACTATACTGCAGGTAGCTAAGTGATCAATAATGTGAAATAGAATAGACGTCTGCTATGTCAGCAGAATGATAATTCTAAATGATAATGTAAAAATTAAGCTTAACCACTTGACAACTAGGCACTTAAACCCCCCCTCGTGACCAGACCAATTTTAAGCTTTCAGTACTTTCACACTTTGAAGGACAATTACTCAGTCATGTAATACTGTACCCAAATGATTTTTTGTCCTTTTTTTTCATACAAATAGAGCTTTCTTTTGGTGGTATTTGATCACCTCTGGGTTTTTTATTTTTTTTGCGTTATAAATGAAAAAAGACTGAAAATTTAGAAAAAAGCGCATTTTTTCTTCATAAATTTTGGCCACAATTTATACTGCTGCATATCTTTGGTAAAAATAACCCAAATTAGTGGATATTATTTGGTCTTTGTGAAAGTTATAGAGTCTACAAGCTGTGGTGCAAATCATAAAAAATTGATCGCACCCGATGTACTGGTGACCTCTTTTCTTGCGACCCTAACAAGCCAGGAAAGTACAAATACCTCCCAGATGACCCTTTTTTTTAAATTAGACAAGGTATTTAGTAAGATGCATAGTGAGGTTTTTGATGTTGTAATTTTTTCCCACATTTCTTTGCAAAATTACATTTTTTTTCCCACAAAATTGTCATTGCAATAGGTTATTTCTCTCACATGGCATGTGTATATCACAAATGATACCCCAAAACACATTCTGCTACGATACCACATGTGTGTGACTTTTTCACAGCCTGGCCACATAGAGAGGCCCAACATGGAGGGAGCACCGTCATGTGTTCTAGGAGCATAAATTACACATCTAACTTATTGACTATCTATTACACCTTTGAAGGCCCTGGAGCACCAGAACAATGACACGTGACACTGACGTGGCACTGATGACAGATGGAACTGATACGTGGCACTGATGACACGTGACACCGATGTGGCACTGATGACAGAAGGCACTAATATGTGGCACTGATGACACGTGACAATGATGACAGATGGCACTAATATGTGGCACTGATGACAAATGGAACTGATACGTGGCACTGATGACACATGACACTGATGTGGCACTGATGACAGATGGCACTAATATGTGGCACTGATGACACGTGACAATGATGACAGATGGCACTAATATGTGGCACTGATGACACGTGGCACTAATACGTAGCACTGATGACACGTGGCACTAATACATGACACTGATGACAGATAGCACTAATATGTGGCACTGATGACAGATGACACTAATACGTGGCACTGACAGATGGCACCAATATGTGACACTGATTACACGTGACACTGATGACAGATGGCCCTGATATGTGGCACTGATGACACATGACACTGATGACAGATGGCACGTGACACTGACAGGTGGCACTGATGCCAGATGGCACTGATATGTGGCACTGATGACATGTGACACTGATGACAGATGGCACTAATAGGTGGCACTGATGGCACGTGACACTGATGTAGCACTGATGACAGATGGCACTAATATGTGGCACTGACAGATGACACTAATAGGTGGAACTGATGACGTGTGACACTGATGACAGATGGCACTTATATGTGGCACTGGGAGAAGATGGCACTGACAGGTGGCACTGGAGACAGATGACACTAGGGACAGGTGGCACTGGGGACAGATGGTACTGACAAATGGCACCGTGGGCACTTTATTTTCCCCTTTTTTTAACTCCCTGATGCTGCAGCCATTCGCTCTCCCTCCGAACACGCTGCCTGTGTTAGGAGGGAGAGCTGGTGATGAGCGATGATCTCATATGTTTACATATGAGATCATCTCCCATTGGACACTGCGATCGAGTGATAAATGGCCGCTGTGATTGGCCATTTAGAATGATCTGTGATTGCCTGTGACCAAGGGACACAGCCAACACAAAACTTTTCCGATGCATGCCCGCGGGGGCGCGCATTGGGGAAGTAAACAGGAGGACGTCCCTGGCAATTGGAGTCCGCGCTGTAGCTGATGCCTTGTGGTTAAAGAAAAATCTACAAGGTGGATATCAACTTGAGAGATATAGTTATCCAACTCTATATAATAATCAATAAATCAATATTTAAAATAGCACAAATAAATATAAGGTAAAAATCAATACAATATAATTACCCTTTCCAAAATGGCTGTTGGTCTAAAATGGTGGTTACCAGATTTTACTAAAATGGCTGCTGTGGTTTCCAAGGTGTCCTTTGTTTAACAAGGAATTGCATCTTGTGTCCTCAGAGTTTCAGAGTATAAGGCTTCAAGGAATCTTCATAAATGTGGGTGGGGTTATGGGTTGATGGATAAAGTGAGTGTATCTGTCTGTCTGATTGAGTCTCCATGGCTTTCTATTTTGATCCTATATAGTATATACCATTTTGGACAATAGGCTCATAAAAATTATAATAAGCCTAGCCCAGAAGGTGAAACTTATTTTCCATTGGTTAAGGTAAATAATGTTCCTTCCTTGTAATCCCGTTGTTTGCTTAGTCACTGCCTCTGTTAACCACCAAGTGTCATCATAGAGCAGAAATACAGTATTCGTTCTGAATTATTATCATACTAAATTATTCTCATTCTCATAAATTAAGATCATGACTTTCCTCTATTTCATGAGCTATAATACATAAAGGTATAATCTTATACTCATACCATGTTAGATATATGCATAGATGGTACAATTATCAATAAACTATTCCCTTAAAAATATATAACCAAAATGTACTCGTTCCTTTTAGGCATATTAGGCATACTATGTTATTCATTATAGAATGTCCAAAGCTTTATTGTTACTTCAAGACTTCTCAAATGTTTAGAGACTATAAAATATACTTTTTATATATCCAGTTTATCAGGCAACTTATTTACAGATCTCTAAGTCGGATGTTCTGTTTTGAAAGAAAAAAAATTGTCTAACCTGAGGTTGACCTTGTTTTGTTGTTTTGGGACCTATTCCATATAAAAAATAAAAAATGAAAATTGTATTATTTCTTCTCTAAAAGTCTAACAAATCCAAGGAATAAATATGTGTTACATCCAATGCTGATCACCACAGTGACATCACCTATGATATAAGATAAGGTTGGCTCCTTACCAGATAGTGGGGACCATATTAAATGGACAACAGTGCATTTAAAATAATCAGGATGTCTTCCTGTCACTCCTCATCCCCTTGCTGTGAACTCTCCCAGCAATATAATGCAAAGCAAGAAAACTACATCTTATAGCACAATATGTTTAAAAAGTCTGTATCTTTAATAATAGAAGTTCACTTGTAGGAGCACATCGCCAATCACAGTATACCTAAAGTTTTTACCAAGTGCCACGGTAAGAACCCACATTGATAAATGTTCCCCCCACTAGAGGGGTAGTAACATTAGGCGTACCATCTTCCACTCTGGCAGACGGCTTGTAGTTCTCAATGAACTGCAGGGGTACTAATGAGTGCTCTTGTAAGTCATTGATATTCCCGCAGTTCAGTAACAGTCTGCCTGTACGAAGATACAGGCATTCTTTTGTTTGAGAGTCTGCAGGATCCTGGCAATGGGTGAAATGCTCTGCAGGCTTCCTGGGTAAAGATAATAAATGTACATTTTTTTTTACCTGCAAAAAATGGGCATTTATTATTTTTTCAAATAGATTTTTATTGAATATTTTTAAAAATTACATGTAGAGACATTGAAACGTTCAAGCTTCAAACAACTTATGTAATATTACAGTTGTAGAAAAAGTTCCTACACATAACTTTCAGAACAAAGCAAGTAATAGTGTTATGAATGTATGGTTAACAAATGGGTATTAGGGAAGAGGGAAGATAATTAAGCGTATACAGTAAGAAAATAAAGAGAGATAGGAGGAAGAGAAATTAGTGAGATTGAGTAGGAGCATCGCTGTGGGTACATATGCGGAAATATACCAGTTCAGAGTATCAAACTGTTTATCAAAAGGTTGGAAATTTAGTATTTTTTGTATACCATTGTTCCCAGGAGGACCATAAGTTACTTGTTTTGAAGTGTGAAGGTTTGCCACGAGACAAGATAGATTCAAGAGTGTAATGTAGTTGTACTAGCATAATTACTTTTGTTATTGGTGGGCTTGTCTGTGATTTCCAGTATCTAGTTATGAGCATTCTATTTGCCAGGAGAATGTGAGTGTTTACTATTCTCCAGGAAGAAGCGATTCTGTGTTTAAGTTTAGGAAAGCTAGTTGTGGTGTAAGTGTCAGGGGTGAGTGAAATACATCTTGCAGAATATGTTCTACGTCTGTCCACAGGTTAGTTATTGCCGGGCAGGACCACAAGGTGTGTAATAAGGTGCCTGTGTGTTGGCTAGGGATGAGCTTCGTGTTCGAGTCGAACGTACGTTCGACTCGAACATTGGTCGTTCGGGCGTTCAGCGAATTCCGAGCGTTTGGGCCGTTCGCGGCAAAATTTGTGTGGCCCACAATGCACTGCGATGGCGCAGTGCATTGCTGGCTCATGATTGGCCAAGCATGCACTGTGACCCCGCATGCTTGGCCAATCGCAGCGCCAGCAGCGAGGAGAGCCATGATTGGCCACGGGCGTCCTGCCTGTGGCCAATCATAGCTCAGGCTGTGTAGTGCACGCCCCACACTATATAAGGCCGCCTCGTGTAGTGTGTTGGCATCTGAAGCAGTGGGTGTTCTGTGTACCTTCAACACAGTTACACACCAATTGTTTTTGGCTGATTTCCTATCTTGCTCTTGTGTAGTGGTTATTGTCTGTGCCCTGACCGCAGTATACACCACTATATTCACCTCACCTATATAGCTAGTGATCTATCTTTAATAATAGAGCTTGCAGTCAGTAGTGTTAGGAGATAGTGCGTGCTGTCTGCGTGCTCTGTACCCAGTACATACCGCTATAATCCACCTACATAGCTGTTCTCTATTTGGGCCCAATTGTCATCTGCAGGAGTTATTGGAAGTTGTGTGTGCTTCTAGCACAGCACAGTATACATCTGTATATACCCCTTTATCTCTGCTGTTCTATAAAAAAGGCATCTGCAGGAGTTAGTGGGTGTTGTGTGCCTCCAGCACAATATAAACTACCCAACTACTGTTTTACCCAACTCCCTTCAGGCCATTACCATGTCTGGAAGGCCAGCAAGGAGAGGCAGACAGACGCGAGCCGATAAAAGAGGGCAAGCAGGCTCTGTGTCTAGAGACAACAGTGCTGGTCGTGGACGCGGTGCATTGTCATCAGCACGTGGCCATGGGACATGCTTGTCCTTCTTTTCTGCAGCTGAACATGTTGAACCGCAACATGCCAACGACTTGGTAGAGTGGATGACCAAGCCCTCTTCATCCTCCTCATCCTCTCTCACCCAGTCTCAGGGTAGTAGCAAAGCAGCTGCCAACACATCGTCTTCCCTCCTCTCAATGTCATCATCAGTGACTCCTTCCCTAGACCCACCACGTCCTCCTGAGGAGTCTCCTGAACTCTTTGAGCACAGTGTTGGGTACATGCTCCAGGAGGATGCCCAGTGTTTGGTGGGCTCTGATGATGACACTCAGCTAGAGGAAGGCAGTAGCGTGAGCGCAGAGAGAGGGGATGCTCAAGAAGGACAGCAATCTGGCAGTCATGTTCCACAAGCTGCAGCATACTGCCAGGTTTGCTACAGCGATGAAGAGGGAGGGGATGATGAGGGCACTGACTCCACGTGGGTGCCTGGAAGGAGGGAGGAGGAGAAGGAGGCACATGTCCAACGAGGCAGGATGCCCTCCGGGGGTCAGCTTAGGGGCAGCACACCAACTGAATCACACCGCAGAGCTCCGCCTGCGCAGAGCGCTTCCTCTGCGCGTTATTCTAAAAGTTCTTTGGTGTGGGCCTTTTTTGAGACGAGTGCATCAGATCGCACCGCTGCTATTTGCAACATATGTCTCAAGCGTATCTCACGTGGCCAAAACATCAGCCGCTTGGGCACCACATGCTTGACCAGACATATGTTGACCTGCTATGCAGCTCGTTGGCAAGCGTACCTCAAAGACCCACACCAAAGAACAAAGCGGACCTCTCCTTGCTCCTCATCAGCTGGCATCTCCAACCCCACTAGACCTTCAGTCCTCTCTGAAACCTGCTCTGAGAGGAATGAAGGTGTAGAATTAGGTGTGTCACAGCCAAGTGCTTCCGGGAACTCTGCTAGTGGTACATCCACATCCGATTATAGCAGGCAAATGTCCCTGCCCCAGCTGCTGGACCGGCGGAAGAAGTTTACTCCCAGCCATCCACATGCCCAGCGGTTGAATGCTAGCTTGGCTAAATTGCTAGCACTTCAACTGCTGCCTTTTCAGTTGGTAGACTCGGCCCCCTTCCGTGAGTTTGTACAATGTGCGGTTCCTCAGTGGCAGGTCCCCAAACGCCACTTTTTCTCACAGAAGGCGATTCCGGCTCTCTACCGGCATGTGGAAGGCAATGTCCTTGTCTCGCTGGACAGGGCGGTCAGCGGTAAGGTGCATATTACCGCTGACTCATGGTCCAGCAGGCATGGACAGGGACGTTACCTGTCTTTCACGGCCCATTGGGTCACTCTTCTGGCTGCTGGGAAGGATGCAGGACAAGGTGCAGTAGTGTTGGAGGTTGTTCCGCCACCACGCCTCCAAAATGCTACTATTGGTTGTGACACACCTCTCTCCTCCACCCCCTCCTCTTCTTCTTCCTCCATGGCCTCTTCCAGTGCTCTGTCCTCAGAACCAGCGGTGCTCCGTAGGCGTTCCAGGGGCTACGCAAGTACGCAGGCAAAACGATGCCATGCCGTGCTTGCGCTGGTTTGTTTGGGGACAGGAGCCACACTGGGGCGGATGTTTTGTCAGCTCTGCAGGGGCAGGCCGAGAGGTGGTTGACGCCACGCCAGCTTAAGCCAGGAATGGTGGTTTGCGACAATGGCACCAACCTCCTCTCCGCCCTCCGACAGGGACAACTGACCCATGTGCCCTGTGTAGCTCACGTCCTTAACCTGGTGGTGCAGCGGTTCTTGGGCAGGTACCCCGGCTTACATGATGTCCTGAAGCAGGCCAGGAAAGTCTGTGTGCATTTTCGCCGATCATTTAATGCCTGTGCTCGGCTGGCTGAGCTCCAAAAGGAGTTGAACCTGCCCAAGAACCGCCTTATATGTGACATGCCCACCAGATGGAACTCAACATTGGCCATGCTGCAGCGGCTGCACACGCAGCAGAGGGCCATCAATGAGTACCTGTGCGACTACGGCACCAGGACAGGGTCAGGGGAGCTTGGTTTTTTCTCACCACGCCAGTGGGGCATGATCAGGGATGCATGCACTGTCCTGTCACCGTTTGAGGAGGCCACAAGGATGGTGAGCAGTGACAGTGCATGCATCAGTGACACTGTACCTCTTGTCCACCTCTTGGAGCATACGCTGCGTGGAATAATGGACAGGGCACTTGAGGCAGAACAGAGGCAGGAAGAGGAGGACTTCCTTGCCTCTCAAGGCCCCCTTTATCCAGACAGTGTTCCTGCTGTGCCACCCATCACACAGGAAGAGGGTGAGGAGGAGGAAGAGGAGGAGGAGGATGATTGTGTCAGCATGGAGGTGGAGGCTGGCACTCAGCATCAGCAGCAGCAGTCTTATAGGGATGATTTACAGTCCCAAGAAACACGTGGACTTGTACGTGGCTGGGAGGAGGTAGCTGCGGATCATGTTGTCCTTAGTGACCCAGAGGACTCCGGACCGAATGCCTCAGCTAACCTACGCTGCATGGCCTCCCTGATCATGCAAAGCCTGCGGAAGGATCCTCGTATTCTTCGGATCAAGGAGAGGGACCATTACTGGCTGGCCACTCTCCTTGATCCACGGTACAAGGGTAAGGTTGCCGACCTTATCTTGCCATCGCAGAGGGAGCAGAGGATGAGACATCTCCGGGAGGCCTTGCAGAAAGCTCTGTGCAACGCGTTCCCAGAGACTGGGAGGTCACAAACTCCTGGTCCTGGACAACGTGTTGCTGAGGCATCAGTCAGAAGGAGCGGTGGAGAAGGTGGCCGTCTGACTGATGCTTTCAGACAATTTTTTAGTCCGCAGCCCCAAGGTATGATTGGTTCCAGCACCCATCGCCAGCGTCTAATTTACATGGTGCAGGAATATCTAGGGGCAAGGTCAGACTTGGACACCTTTCCCACTGAAAATCCTCTGGCTTACTGGGTCTTGCGGATGGATCACTGGCCAGAGCTTGCACAGTATGCAATTGAGCTACTGGCCTGTCCTGCATCCAGCGTTCTTTCGGAACGCACCTTCAGTGCTGCTGGTGGCTTTGTTACCGATCACAGGGTCAGTTGATCGACTGACCTTCATCAAGATGAATCAGTCTTGGATCACCCACAGCTACCAAGCACCTGAAGCTGATGTAACCGAATAATTTTTTTTGAAATACCACATCCCTTCAAGACTGCCTATGCTGATGCTGAGTGACTGTCCTGTTATGTTGATTGTCTATCCTCTTCCTCCTCCGCTGATATGTTGGAAGAACATTTTTGGTTCTGGGTGATGCCAGCAGCCCAATTTTTCTGCCCCTGTTTAACAGGGGCGTTTAATTACAATTTTTGATGCAATGCTTTGCAGCAGGGCTAATTCCTGCAATAAAACTAGAGTATATGGCAGAGGTTGCAGTGTGATGGCACCAGCACCAGTGCCTAAGGCCCAATTTTTCTGCCCCTGTTTAACAGGGGCGTTTAAGTACAATTTTTGATGCAATGCTTTGCAGCAGGGCTAATTCCTGCAATAAAACTAGAGTATATGGCAGAGGTTGCAGTGTGATGGCACCAGTGCCTAAGGCCCAATTTTTCTGCCCCTGTTTAACAGGGACATGTAATTACAATTCTTGATATAATATTTCACAGGAGGGCCCCTTCCTGTGCCCACCCAGAGTAACGGTGAGGACTTATAGTGTTGTGGCACCAGCACCACAACCACCAAAGGTCAATTTTTCTACCACTGTTCAACAATGGCATGTAATTACAATTCTTGATATAATCGTTCACAGCAGGGCGCTCCAGCGCCCACCAAGAGTCACTTTCAGGGCTTACAATGTTGTGGCAAAACCAACACCTTGTTCCGCCATTTCTGCAGAGCATATAGGGCAGGCCCCTACTTTCAAACATCCAACTGACAAACATCAGACAGCAGCAAGTGAGAAGAAAATAGATGGACGACAAAACAAATTATACAGGGGTGATAACCCTTCCCTATGTTTTCCAAAAAGCTTAAAAATAGTTTTTTTTGACTGGAGCTACACTTTAAAAATGTACCAGTTGAAAATTACAAACAGATTCAACTTAACACAACAAACCTACACAGTCCCTGTCTTGTTTGCACCGCCTGTATACTGCTGTTCTGAGTATATAGGGCCTGGGGGCCACACGCATTTCCTTTTTTTAATATGGGTACGGGGTTCCCCTTAATATGCGTACAAGACCCAAATAGGCTGGTAATGGGCAGGGAGGGCTACCCATGCCATTTTTCTGAATGATTTTCAACCATATTGCAGGAACCAGATATAACATTAAAACCGCAAGCAGTTTTAAATGGTGTTATTTCCGTTTAATGTCATTTTGTGCAGGGACTGTTCTAAACACGGGAAACACGTGGCACTTCACAGGCATACTACAGACACCCCCCAGGCACCATATTTAAAGGAATATTTCACTTTTTTTTTCACTTTAATCGTCATTAAAATCAGTGCTCCCGCCAAAACGGCCGTTTTTAAAACCTTTTTTTGCATTGACCCATGTCCCCTGAGGCAGGAGTCAGGTCCCCAAACCCTTTTTAGGATAGTATCTTGCATATTAGCCGTTAAAATTAGCACTTTCCATTTCGAACGTTCGAGTCCCATAGACTTCAATGGGGTTCTAACGTTCGTTTCGAACGCGGGGTCCGTTCGAAAGTTCTGGTGCGAACCGAACGGGGGGTGTTCGGCTCATCCCTAGTGTTGGCATTCTCTCCAGCAGGTAGGGGAGGTAGTTGTTTGTAATTTAGCTATTTTGTGTTGGGTCAGATACCATCTTAGATATATTTTGTGTGACAATTCCCATAAGGAGGTGCAGCAAGTGGCTTTGAATATTGACATAAAGGCTGATTGCCATTGTTGGTCAGATAAGTGTGTGTGCATATCTTCTTCCCAGTCTTTAAAGGGTTTAGATTTAAAAAAATACTATTTTTTCTTGAAGTGTAGGATAAATTAGTTAGATGCCTTTGGTGCCTGTATTGTGTAGGAAGTAGTTATTCCATAGTTTGATGGGCAGGATACCTTCTAAATGTGAGTGTGCTCTCAGGCAATCTTGGAGTCTATATATGTTGAAGTAATCAGTACCGTATGCTTTGTATGTAGTTTGTATTTGGTCAAATATCATATCCCTGAGTTCAGAGGTGTAGTGAATTTGTTCCAGTATCCACTTGGGTATCCTGAGATCTAGCGATATCAGTTGGAGAATGGGAAGAGAAATTAGGAGCGGTTTTGGTGGAAGCTGTGAGCATTTGAAAGAATATTGTTTTCTCCATGCTTTTACTGATGCTTGTATGGTCGGTGAATATAGGTGGTGATGAGGTACATGGGTGATTGTGCTGAATAGCCATTGTTGGAGGTTATGCCCTGGTATCATAGTACTTTCGATGTTATGCCATAGGGAAGTTGTGTGTGTAGTTATCCATTCTTTTAATTTGGATAGTGTGGTGGCCAGGTAATAGTCTTTTAAGTTAGTGTAGCCCATAGGTTTTGCGTGTCTACTTCTTGGGTTTTTGTCCTGCCATATGTGTTTACATACTATTGATTGGAGCGAGGCAATGTATGAGTTTGTGAGTGGTATAGGCAATGTGCGGAAGATACTTTATATAATAGTTTAGGGAGTATGAACATTTTTGGGTTAAACATGTATTGTTTATTGAACATTATTGCAGAGAGTACAATCACAGTGGCAAACACTGAACAATTAAAAGGTGTTGCGTCATAACCATAACAGTAAATAAAGAAACATTTCTCCGTTGCAGTAGACAGTATGGATCACAGCTAAACAAAGTCATAGCACATATATTGCATTTACTTCAACATTACATCAAAATTCCTGATCACACGTGGCAGCCTCTTGCAACCACCTATCCCAAATTTTATTGTATTTGGCTGGGCATCCCCTATTTTTATATATGAATTTTTTATATGGCAGCGTGGAATTAACTTCCCGTTTCCAGTCCTCAACCCTGGGCGGAAGTGGTCTCATCCACTGTCTAGCTATTACTTTTCGAACAGAAAACAAGGTTTCCTGCAGAAAAGTTTTGGTAAATGTATCCAATACTTCAGGGAATATCCCTAGGAGACAGGATTTGGGGTCGAGGGCCAAGGGTGAGCCCATAACGTCATGTAGAAATGATACTACTTGTATCCAAAGTTCCTGCAGTTTGGGGCAAGACCAGATAAGGTGGAAAAATGTCCCAGTCTCAACAGTACATATCGGGCAGAACACAGATTGATTCGCATTATATTTGGCGGTCCTAAGGGGGGTGAGGTACGCTCTATGCAACATGTAAATTTGGGAAAGCCTGTCTTGGAGCCTAGGGGACACCAGCTTGCACGTCTTCAGGGCCTCCTCCCATTCCTCATCTGTCAGCTCACCTACATCACCCTCCCAGCGGGACTTTAGGGCATATGCCAGTCTCGCCGAGATGGGGGCCGCAAGCATACCATAGAAGCACGAGATAAGCTTTTTGGGATCAGTATCCTTCACTATGGCGACAATAGGGTTGGGAGCAGGCTGAGGCAATGACTGCGGAAATTGTGCCCTGAGTGCATGCTGAACCTGAAGGTACTGAAACAGCATAGTGTTTGGAATACCAAATTCCTCCTGCAGCGTCTGGAATGTTTTAATAGTGCCATGGTGAAGCAGGTGATGCATGTAGTATATGCCCCTCGACACCCATTACTGAACACTCTGGATCTTTTGAAGTTCTGGCAATTGTTTGTTATGCCAAAGTGGTGTATAGTCATTTGGGGACATAACATTCAGTTTAGTGGATGCCAGATCCCAAATCCTTCTGTAGTGAAAAAGCATGGAGTGTTTACCTGGCTCTAGTGCAGAGATCCCAGCCCCCGTCGAGACAGCAGCTATCGGATCATCTGCAATTTGAGCCCAGGTGGGGCAGAGAAGGGTAAGAAACCGTTGTTTATCAGTCTTGTCCACATGAAAAAGTTGAGACAGTTGTGAGGCAATATAGTAGTGATTTAGATCTGGAAGAGCCATGCCCCCCATATCAGTCGGGCTTTTCAAAGCTTGCCAAGCAAGCTTGTGCCTATTATTCCCCCATACAAAGGGTCTAAGAAGACTTTCAAGGGATTTAAAATATTTTAGCGGTAAGTATACTGGGGCGTGCCACAGCACATATAGTATTTTAGGTAATAAAACCATTTTAATAAGATTAACGCGCCCCCAAACCCCAAGGGGGAGACGAGCCCAGGCTTGAAGCTTGGTGCGCACTAGGGAGAATAAAGGTTCTATATTCAGTGCAATATAATCTGCCGGAGTCCTAGAGATATATACACCCAGATATTTAATAGTTCCCACTCGCTGAAGAGGCAGGCTGGCCTGAGATTCTGACTGTGGAAAACTGTCAATAGGTAAGATTTGGGATTTTTCCCAGTTTATACGAAGACCGGAAAAGCTACCAAACCACTCTATCATGTGCAGGGCCTTTGCGAGGGAAGGGCCAGAGTCTGCCAAGTATAACAGCGTGTCATCAGCGTATTGACTGATTTTCTCCGTTAGTTGACCCACCGTCAGTCCCCTGATCTCAGGGTCTGTACGGATCGACACCGCTAAAGGTTCTGCAGCCAAGGCATAAAGTAGTGGGGACAGTGGGCACCCCTGCCCGGGTACCCCTACTGAGGTCAAACGCCCGGGAGGACCACCCATTTGCCACCACCCTGGCCGTAGGGTGATGATACAACAGTTTCACCCACCGAATAAAGTTAGGGCCGAAGCCGTATCCTTCGAGACACCTCCACAAATACCCCCATTCCACAGAGTCAAATGCCTTGGCCGTGTCAAGTGACACCACCACCCGCTCACCCACCGCCTCATGCGTTGCCTGTAAATTAATATAGAGCCTGCGTAGATTGAACGACGTATTCCGACCCGGCATAAAGCCCGCTTGATCAGCCTGGATCAGGGTAAGGATCACTCCGTTCAATCGAGTAGCAAGTATCTTAGCTAAAATCTTAATATCAACCTGTAATAGGGAGATAGGGCGGTAGGATTCTGGGAAACCTGGATCTTTTCCAGGCTTGGGTATTAAAACTATCGTTGCCTCCCTCATGGATGGAGGCAGTGTCAGTGTATCAAAAAGACTCCTGTAGAGGGCGAGAAGCCGAGGCACCAGTATTTCTTGATAACAGGAGTAAAATTCAATGGGAAGACCATCTGACCCCGGTGACTTGGATCTTGCAAATTCCGCAATAGCACACACTATTTCGTCAGTGGTCAGGGGGGCCTCCAAAGCCTGCACCTGTTCCTCAGTGACTTGGGGGAGGGACACCTGAGCTAGAAAGTTGTCCATCTGAGTAGTGTCGTCGGATACTGTAGTGGTGTATAAGTCCGCAAAAAAGTCCCGAAATCTAGCCACTACCTCAGAAGGGTCCGTGACCATTGTATCTCCTTGTCCACGCAAAGAGATAACAATCGGGGGTCTGTCTTCCTTATGTACTAAGTATGCTAGCAACTTACCAGCTCTCTCCCCAGATTCAAAATATTTTTGTTTGGTAAAAAAAAGTTTCTGTCGGGCCCTGTCATGGTGCAGTTGGGAAACCACTCTCGACTGCAGTCTAAGTGCATCAGCGTTTGCCTTAGACGGGTTGTTTATGTAGGTGTGTTCCATGGAGCTCAAATCCGCTTCAGCCCCAGCAAAGGCAGTAGCCGAATCAGCCTTGAGCCTATTAATGTGGGTAGTCAGTACCGAGCGAGCATGTAATTTAAATGCATCCCACACGGCCGGATCCGAGGCCGTGTGGTCATTGTCCTCAAAAAATCTTGTCCACTCCGCTTCAATAGTGCCATCGTCGGGTAATAATGTCAGCCAGAACGGATTTAACCGCCACGCCCGCGGAGGCCTACCCAGGGGTACATCAAGCACTATAGAGTAGGGGCTGTGGTCCGAAAGTAGTCTGGGGCAAAACAATGCTTCCCTGAGTCTGGGAGTGAGTTGTTGAGATATTAATATAAAATCAATACGTGATAGAGAACCATGTGTGGGTGAGAAGCATGAATACTCTTTCTTTTGAGGGAATTTGTGTCTCCAAGTGTCCACAAGATGAATGGTGGCTAAGAGCCTGGACAGCCTAGTGGTCCCAGCCTGCCCCACCATCAACTCGGGGGGTTTGAGCCTATCCAGGGAAGGATTAAGCGTAGTGTTGAAATCCCCCAGCCAGATAACAGGAACCGCCGGGTGTCTGGACATAAAAGACAGTCCCTCAACAACCAACGCCATGTTAAATGGGGGGGGGATATAAAAGGCCATAATAAGGTAGGGTTCCCCATACAATTTAGCATGCAGAAAAACAAACCTGCCCTGCGGGTCAGTAAGAACTTCGCAAAGTTCAAATTGGACAGACTTAGCTACAAGTACCGAAACTCCCCTCGAGTGAGACGTGTGGGTGGAATGAAATGCCCACCCAATCCAAGGGCGCTTAAGGGCCATCTGCAGTCCACCCTCCACATGGGTCTCAACCAACACCATCACCTCCGCCCTTTGCTTCTTGAGGAACGTGAAAGCTGCCGCGCGCTTAATTTTATCACGCAGGCCCCTCACGTTCCAAACAAAAAATCGTATAGATGCCACATAGAGTCATATACAGTAATGAGTGCATTCAGCTTTCCCCCTAACAGCCCTCCTGTAAGCGCACCCCAATACAATTGTGCTTGATCGAGCCCATATTAAATGGTTACTCAGTAGTCTGCTTAGTCAGTAGTTGCAAAAAACAGTCGTCAAAAGCCACATATAATCCAATTACGTACTCCAGCTTGTTAATATTACTCTTCTGTATGTAAACCCAAACCAATCCACCCCCCTCCCCCCACCCTACCCTGCACCTGCCCCAACTTGTGCGGGTATATTCCCCCAAAAACCAAACATGCCTGGCTGGGAAAACCATTTTCAGTGAATTAGAAAGAAAACCTAGAACAATAAATCTGAAAAAGGGTCGTGGCCACCGGTACCAGAAGGCCAGGTAAAGTAGAGCACCCTGCATAACAGCACACAGCGGTGACCTGGGTAGAGAGGCAAAAGTGTCAGTTGCTGTCCGGTCCCAGTGACCAACTCCCCCATGGCAATAGGAAGTCCCAGCAGACAACAGAGCAGTTTTCCGCTGCACCCTGCAATCAGTCCGTAGGACTAACATGTCTCCCCTTGCTCCGGGAGAAAAAAAAAAGGAAAAATAAACCCCCCAAAATTGTTGAAATAAACTAACAGGCATGTATTGCAGAAAAAGTCCCTCAATATGGACACGAAGAAAAAAAAGGAAAAAATTTGTTCCATGAACGTTGACACCATCAGCATGCGTAAAAGTTCTTCCCCTATTAGGTCCAGAATCGGAAAGTCCAGCATATCCCAAAGTAGAAAAGGCATAAGAGTATCGGACGCCACAGATGCAAGCATCCTAGCGATGCTGGAGCAGGAAAAAGGGATCGGGTAGCATGCCATATTTCCAGGACACCAGGGGAAAAGTAAAAAAGTTGTAAGCTCACCCGTCCCACAGGTTCTTAGTCAGCTCTATCCCGAGGCGCTCTGCGTTCCAACCATGCTATGACCTCCCTGGGTTGTTCAAAGAAAAGTGCCCGGTCCCCTGCCTCCACCCTGAGGCGCGCTGGGAATAGCATAGAGTATTTCACTTGTTGTGCACGCAGCAATCTTTTAGCCTCCAGGAAGCTCTGTCGGCGTTTCTGGACATCCGCTGAAAAATCAGGGAAGATTGCAACTTTAGCATTTCCTATAGGGATGTTACCCTTTTCCCTAGCCATGCGCAGGGCAGCATCTCTATCCTTATAGTTCAGGAGTTTTGCAATGAATGTGCGCGGGGGTGCACCTTGAGGTGGAGGCCTGGCAGGCATACGATGCGCGCGCTCAACCGTCAACACGGGGGAAAAAGACTCCCGGCCATAGGTAGTTATCAGCAATTGTTCCAGAAAAGTTGTGGGGTCTTTACCTTCAGCCCCTTCCGGAAGACCAATCAGTCGGATAGAGTATGAACATTTTAAAGGCTGCCGGACCATGAACGTTTGAATTTGGAGAGCTTAGCTGTTTCTTTAAGAAGCATTTGTTAGGTTTCTGTGTAAATCTTATGTGTTTTGTGAGCGTAATCCCTAGGTAGGATATGCCCGATGGTATGTGTATAGATTGCGTAGTAAGTTGCTGGAAGTGGCATCTAAACCCAGGTCAAGAATATAGGACTTGTTTTCATTTACCTTATAATAGGAGATTTTACTAAACCTCTGCAGAGTTGACTGGATCGAAGCCAGGGAGATATTGGATTGGTTATTATCACATCATCAGCAGACAAATTGATGTTGTGGTCTATTGTGCCAATTTTGATGTTCATGTTTGTTCTGATGTGTTCTGCTAATGGCTCCATCAATAGATTGAAGATAAGTGGTGACAGTGGCTAACCTTGATAGGCGCTATTAGTGATTGCGAAAGGTTTAAAAAGCATTTGTGACGTGTAAACTTGGGCTGTTGGTGTTGAGTATAATGCCAGTATGGCAGAGAGGATATGTCCTTGGAATCAAAATTTGAGGAGTGTTGCCTGGAGATATGACCAGTGTACCCTGTCGATCTAAAGATAGAAGCAGAGAAGGCGTTTGTGTAGACCCGGCACTATGTATTAAATTAATGAATGTGCGGGTTGCATCATATGTTTGTCTCCCTTTCGTAAAACCAGATTGATCTGGGTGAATTAGAGAGGGCATGATATCTACTAATCTGGTTGCTATTAGTTTGCAATATATTTTAGCGTCTATATTGAGTAACGAAATAGGCCTACAGTTTTGGGGTGAGGTAGGCTCCTTACCTGGCTTTGGCAAAGTAATTATCAACGCTTTTAGCATTGCCTTTGGGAGAGAGGAGGAGGAGATTGCACATTTGTGTTAAAAAGGGTGTCAGTACCGTATGGAATTGTTTGGAATACTCCCCATTTATTATTATTTTTTAAAGTTAACCTACCCTTTAAAGAGCTGCACAACTTATTTTTTTTGTTTATGTGGGTCTATTGCTCATAGCTGGATTATAGTTTTGTGTTCAACTACTAAGCTTGAAAGTGAGAAAATTGTGTGACCATAAAACAGACATACAGTTGTTTTACAATTTATATTGTCTACAATAGTTTGTTGTCTTTGTTTTTTTTTTTGTTTTTTTGTCTTTTTTTATCATCTGGAAATATAGGAGTGTGCTTGGCCAGCTACAAGCGGAGGTTGGAGGCCAGATTTTGTTGTTGTTTTATCACCTGGAAATAAAGGCATGTGCTTGTGCTTTCTTTTACCATCTGGAAATGAGAGTGTGTTTAACCAGCTATAAGGAAGGTTGGAGGCATTGTAGTGCTGCTTCTTTTTACAGGTATATCTTTTTGCTGTTTTGGCCCTATAGTGGCAGGTTCACGTGTAAATATTTCTAATACAAAAATGTATTTTACTTACTTAATATCACCATCATGTGAAATTTCTGGTCCTGAGTCTTCTCTTGACTGCACACAAAGACTTAAGTGGGTCAGTCCTTTTTAAGGTGCCCAATTTGCTGTCTGTGTGATGTGGACACTCTACATTGGCTGTTTATCAGCAGATTTCTTACAGGTTCCACAAGACTGCAGTTTTGTGATGAAATCACAGCGTGAGGAGCAGACAGCGACAGACAGAATGCAAAGCTAAATCGCTGGTCCCCATGCCTAGATGAGGCTTCAGTGAGGGACATGTGATTGTGGAATAGGGGAGTATAAAAGGTTTTTTTTAAGTTTTATTTTCTCAAAAACATGGTAAATGGGTAGAAGAGGATCATAGAGTAAGTGTTTTACTCTGCCCAGAGATGGTTAATGTGTGATTGTCTGCCTGATTGGATACTGATTAATTGTATAGTTCATTCAGGTACTCATATTACATAATTTTGATAAATCTAAAGCTGATTGTATGGAAATTGTATGGTCATATTGTTATGCGTGAACTTAAAGAGGAAGTAAACCCTGATGAGTTTACTTCCTCTTTCATTCCCTGCAAAGGTAAAGCATAATGGGCTACTATGCATCGCATAGTAGTCCATTATGTGTCACTTACCTGACACAGGAGCCAGCGAAGTCACCGCTGTCCCTTGTAGTCCGGCGCATCCATCTTCTCGGTGGGTCTTGCTGCTCCGCCGCTGTCATTCGGCGAAGCCGCGATGACATCACTCCCGCGCATGCGCATGGGAGCCGCCACGCGCAGCATATCGCCGTTGACGGCGGCGCTCATGCGCCGTAGACAGCAGTGCCTGTCTTTTGGCAAATATCTCCTAAACCATGTAGGTTTAGGAGATATTTTTTGGACCTACAGGTAAGCCTTAATCTAGGCTTACCTGTAGGTCAAAGTGTGTTGTAAGGGTTTACAACCACTTTAATGTAGATCCTGCCCCATACCCTAGCTGTAAGCAGGAAGCAGCATGTCACTGCCAATCTTGCTAATATGCAATTATTTTTGGGAGGCTCACATTAGACAAAGGGCTTAAGTAAGCTGTAATAAGCTTAAAGGGTAATTCCACATTTATGGAGAAAAAAAAATAGCAAACAAAGAAAATATAATATAGCGTATACAATTGCGACAAAATTCATATTGTAATTGAATATTATTAAATATGATCTTTCCTTTCCAATCTGCAGCTCTGTATTTTTTTGAAAAATGCAAGGCAATATGGCTACCTGGAGTTGTTCTGTACACAGAATGTGTACTGAACACACCCCAGAAACACAATTTCCTGCGTGTGATTGGCTAACTGATTTTCCCAGAAGTCTGCCTAAGATACAAGTCAGACATTTCCTTGAACAAAAATGTAACTTTTGATGAGATACCCCCAAAAGGAAATCACGTCTGAAGGGATGCAGGCCCAGCATCACCCTCATTAGTTCTCTGCAGGTGCACAGCTGGTTGATAATTATGAAACCGCTCCCATTAGACCCACATGGCACAGAGGCACAGAGGCACAGAGGAACAAACCATGATTTCTTCAGAATTACAAGGTAGGAATCTGCAACAAAGTTTGTTATAATCCTTGTAATGTACATAGATTAGCCAGAGGGGAATGTTTTTTTTTCTCAACAAAAATGGAGTTACTCTTTAACTAAAAAGGCTGTAAGCAGATGCAGTTTGCTGACTGGCCACTAGATGGCTCTGTTCTCATTATAGTATGGGAAAGGGTAAAGTAATAAGCCAGTGATAGCACCCATTTCAGTGATTTAATGGGGGCAGTTAGTGCCGATTTAAAAGCCAGGATGGGAGGAAACTCAGACAGTCAGGGCATGGGAGTCAAACACACCACCAGCATACAGGTGTAGTCAGCTAATTCATAGGTCCTAGACAGGGCTGAAGGTCATGTGGAGAGCAGATTACACTGCTATAGTTGTCCTGTCTCACGAAATATGGTCTAACTGGACTGGGAGCAGGATGTGAAAGGGCTTTTAAGTGTTCTCTGTGTGAGCGCTAATCAACCTGGAGATGCTGGGAGAAGTGTACAAACACTAGAGGAGTAGCTGCAGCAGTCCTGTCTCTGGAACAACATAAACAGGAATTGTGAGCTGGGTGCAGTATGCCTAATGGGCAAGTCAGAGCCCTCTGAGTGAGTACTAATGACTCTGGGGAACAGAGAGCGTTACTAAGGGAAGATGGCTTAGCGGTGACATGCAATGTGTGGGTTTCACATAACTTCTATTGTACATCTACTATATATGATTGAAAAAGAATGCCAAGTGACATCGGTTTGTATGTCTGTGTGATGTGATTTGTCACTGTCATTTGTGAACACCAACATTAAAGTGTGGAAACATAAATCTTTGTGTGGACATTGAGAATATTAAAGCTAATGGCTGGCAATGTAATGTGAAGGCCTCTGCAAGGGGTTGGACACAATATGGTGAAGGCAAACAACTGCCAGCAGGTGGGTGCCTGTCCTATCAAAGAAGAAACAGGCGAGAGCTTGGATATTTTGCGCCAACAGCCAGTCAATCACAATTCCATTTACAAGGCTATACATTTGTATAGCGATGCGTAAATTGACGGCGCTATATAAATACTGTACCTATAATAAATAAATGTAGAAATGTACACATCAGCTTTCTGCTCTAATTTTTCATACTGTAACCTCTGACACAGCTACCAACACCTCCACCAGACACATGGCCTGGCTCCATATAGTGGCATATCTACTTGAAAAGGGGTGCTGCTAGTATGCCACTCAGCAGCCTGTGTGTGTATCTTCCTCTGCATCTTTTGCAATGCAATGTTTCTTCTGCAATAAAATAAACTTACCTGCCAGTCTTCTTGTATGTGTTTGACACAGTGCCTATGTGCAGGGATGACTGAACTTCTTCATATATGCAAGAGTTACATCATCCTGTGCTTTCCAATCAGGCAAGGCAAGGTAAGGCAAGGTATGCAATGCATATGTTAGTTCTGCTTTGAAGTATAATTAATGGCAATTATTTTTTCAGGTTTGGATGGAGTGGAGATGGATTAGAACACCTGTCAGTTTATTGCCATCTCTTTGGAGGAATTTCTTTTCAGCTCCTGTTTTGGCTTTGGAAGAGGAATTGAAAGGTACTCTTCCCAATAGGTTGGCAGAAAAAAAAATAAAAGAAACTGACGGGTTAAATACCTCCAATACTCTATCCAAAATAAAACAAGTTTTGCCTTTAGTTCTGCTTTAAGGCAAGAATGCATTAAAAAAGCTAGCATTTAGTATCAATTAGTGCATGGGAAAATACAGTATTTTGTATAACTAATACACCGAACAGTGTTTTTCTGGTTCATGGCAATGCACTAGTTTAAAAACTTGCAGCATGTGATTCTTTTACTAACACTGACATAGAAACTGTCAGTTAAAAGTGGGCTCTGCAGCTTTGCTCGGATTGCTTCCACACTTCGGTAATGACCAGTGACATATCTGTTGCTTTGATTAAAGAAGACCTGTTACCAAAATAAAAATCATTACATACTGAAGGTTTTGCCATTTGCAAAGAAATGTATGTTTAAAATCCTGGCAAATGTCAACTTTGGCCACTTTGTTTTGTTTGTTAGTAAATGGACAGGGATTCAATTCACCTATACCTGGCTCTTATTCTAGATGACATGGCCTATGTATGCAGTCTTTTCACACTATATATAATCATGCGTGCACAAATTACATGGTTACTGACAAATCTAAATTAAAATATCCAATCAGTTTAGCATGTGTGATCAACTTTGCCCACCTTAAGATAACAGGATAGCTGGAAGGGTGGTACAAGTACCACACGTTATGTTCAACAGGCAGTATTGCAGCCAGATATGACCCATTTTGGACAATAGGCTTACATTGGTTAAAACAAGTGTAGCGGCCATAACCCTTGGCAGGGGGTCCTTAACTTTTGGGCTTACTGGTTACCTCCGCTTGGCTTGTTCTTCCACGTCTAGGGGTTCCCAGGGTTAGTACCCAACAACTTTGGACGCTGACACTATAAAAGTCCTTTAGAAAGTTTTTTATTTGCAGGGGTAACATCCAACAAACACAGTCTTGTATGGGAACAGAGGGCAAGGGTGAAGAAACTCAGGCACCTTGAACTGCTAATCATCAGAAAGTCTCTAATACCACCCAGAGAGTAGCCACTCGCAGCTGGGCGCTTCAAAGTTGAACAAATCTCTAGCCAGAGATTATGGCAGTCAGTACTTTGATCCGGAACTTGTGAAATCTCTGACCTTGAATAATTGGCAACAGAAAGTGAACAGGAACCTTTTTCTCAGTACCTAGAACGTTCTCTGTCTCATTGGCAGTACTGGAAAAGCATGGATCCGTTAGTGTCCTTCACACCCAGCAACCAGGCACTTCTTGGGATGCCAGCTTGTTGGCCCTCCTCTAAAGAATCCTTCCCCGGTCGCTTACACGAGCTGTGGTGCCCCTCCAAGCCGAGAGCACAACCGGACGCCTTGAATCCTCCCTCAGTTAATGTGCCTCGGACCAGCGAGGAAGCCAACCGAAGCATGTTGCGGAGCGACACACGCTCCCGTGATCGGGACCCCTCGCGGGGCTACCCTCGATCCAGAATCAGGAACAGGCAGCTATGGCCTCAGGAACCAACCTGGAACACGTGACTTCAACATCTTAAGTACCTTTCCCCAGACTCCTCAGTGGGGCCAGGTGCACCCATTGATTGGCTCTGGGGAAGGCTGATACCTAAAGCGTCCAACCAGGCCTAGTTCTGAGCCTGTCATGTGCACTTAATTTTAAACATGACCAGGCAGAACTCTAGCACAGCCCAGCCAAACTGATGTCAAAGTTAAACCTACATAATTAACCCTCAGAACCCCTTTACTGTTCTGAGGCAAAAACTAAATTTGTACATGACAGACACCTTGTCCAAAGTGTCATCGCTACACAAGTGTCTAGGAGGTATTGCCTTTGAGCTCCCTGTTAACTGCCCTCTAAAAAGCGATCCACCACAGGGCACATTTCAAAGAGCCCTGCAAGAGTAAATAAGACCTTAATATTAAAATAAAAAAGAGAAAATGGGGCTGTGGGAGCCCCACAGGGCTTCAATCAGTTCTTAAGCAAAAATATTGGTAGGTGCCACCAACAAAAATATAGATTCCTTACAAATAGCAAGTAAACAACGTGGAAAAAGACACTACTTTAGTTACTGAGAAGCAACTATGCATACAATTATTAATTTATTAAATCCATTGTATAAACTGAGTCAAGGCACTCTATGAAACTGATGGTACACAAACCCTCCCACCTAAATAAAGTAGAACCTATATTGTTCTAAACATACATACCTCGCTACCAAAGCCAGGCAAGACACAGATCAAGGTAATCTACAAACAATATATGCATAAATAGTTATATCAATGTTAAAACATAAGGCAGTCTAATAAATATTCATATAAATATGGTATGGGAATGCTCAATAAATGGTAAAGCATTTTGTTTTGTTGATATATTTACACATTGTGCAATGTCCACATCTGAACATGCCAAAGGGTAGGTTACTGAAAGGGGAACGATTCTTTGTATTTCTAGGACAGTGATGGCGAACCTTGGCACCCCAGATGTTTTGGAACTACATTTCCCATGATGCTCAACCACACTGCAGGGTGCATGAGCATCGTGGGTAATGTAGTTCAAAAACATCTGGAGTGCCAAGGTTTACCATCACTGTTCTAGGAGAACACTCACTATGGAGTAAAATATCATCTATGGTGGAAGGACCTTTGAGCAATTAATGTAGGTTGATGGCCCAATATTGTGTGCAATCTGTTATTTGCATAAGCACTGACCAGGGTTTGTCCGATAGTGATCTCAAATTACTCCAATGGGTTCCAAATTGTGTAACCATTCATATTGTGTCTTGACCTATTTGACTACTAGTTGGTTCATAGATCTCAGATCTTTGTTTAGTCAGGGTTGAGTTTAACCTCTAATTGTTGCTTGTGACCTGGAATATATCAGGGCGCTGCATACAACGTTATCTGTTTTCAAAATTAGGTGCACTATCACTTTAAGGTTCTATAAATATGACCACAGAACGTCAGTCACATTAATTCATTGAAATTAGTACAGCACTGTAAACAAAATACATAAAGTGAATTCCACCAAAAGTTTAATAGAAGTCAAAGAAATAAAAAATAAAAAAATTCTGTGCAAATGATCCAAATACTGGTGATCATAAATTGTGAGAAAATAAAATAAAAATAATTATCACACTAGTAAACATTTGCATAGCTGCTAGCACCACAATTGACAAATATTGTATATAGAATCAAATATAAAAGTGCTAGCGCAGCACTTTTTTCTTTGAGACAATAAAGATGGTAAGTGCTCATCAAGTGAATGCCCTCAGCTCTCAAACACATATTACTAGATAGATAGAATCTCAAAGAAACAAGTTTAAATGCACTTAGATGCAACAGAAATACATTGCTGACAGCCACTCCATGCACTATGGCTTCCACCAGATGTTATATGAGGCACATGAGCAGATGTTATATGAGGCACAAAAGGCAAAGAACAGATGGCAGACAAAGGCTCATAATGCAGTAAGTTAAAAACGATATAAAATGTATTAGAATATTGCACTCACACAGAATACCTTAAAAACCTGTGATGTACAGAAACAAAGATGGGCCTGCTGCAACTTCCTCCAGCATCCATGATTTCACTAGCCCAAACTCCGCCTAACGCATTTCCACTCTACAGTCATCATCATGACGAGGCTGAGTTTGGGCTTGTAATGTCATCACATATGTTGGAGGAAGTTGCTGCAGCACTATCTTTGTTTCTGTACATTGTGTCTTAGTAGCTATAGTGGTGTCTTGTTGGTGTTGCGCTGCTTTTATGTTATATAACCCTCAAAGGGTGATGAATATAATCAATCTAATATCAATATATTCTATATCAATATAATCAATAAATCAATAGTGCAAAATATATATATATATATATATATATATATATATATATATATATATATATATATATATATATATATATATATATATATATATATAAATGTCTAATAGAATAATATCAAAAAAGTGCAAAGTGCTAAAATAAGTAAAAACACCACAGAGGTGTTACAAATCAGAATAAGTGAAAATCAAGTGAACAGTAGTACATATCTAAAAGCAACCTATTAAAGAAAAAATTATTATTTGATAAAGTGCAGAGAAATGTTAATAATAATAAAAAAAGTAAACACACTGCAAAGGCAGTTGAATCAAACATCCACAAAATCACAACTGCCTGAATAGTGTCTTCTTTCACATTGCTTTCTTTCTATTTGTTAGGGACTTATTAATAAATATCCAAAGAGGAGGTGTGCATGATATAAATTTACTAATAACTCTTATTCAACAGAAGAAATGCTGACCATATGAAGAGAAAAATATATAGAAATATAGGTATCATGGTATAGCCTTTAGCAAAATATACCTATAGCAAAAGTTTACTTTACCTCAAAATTTGCTAAAAAGTCCCATCAAGAAACCCCAACTCCCTTCAAACTCACAGCCAAATTCTTCATTAATATCTGGCAGAAGACAGATATTACATACCAATTGTCACTCTGGACTGCTTCATTCTGCATTGGCAGCTGGAGAGAGGTTGTGTGGCTCTGTACTGTGCTAAGTTTGTTTATTGGAAAAAGAAACATGGAAGGCAAGAAGAGGACCAGGAAGACTCCCCATCTGGATTCAAGAGAGGTGAAGAAGAAGGAATGGCGAGGAGTAGACCTAGGACAATTGGAGGAAGAGAGGACATCAGGACCTGGAACCAACAAAGATGTCCATCAAGCTAAAGTAAAGTGGAAAGAAGTGTGAATGCAGAAAATGAATCTTCAGTGATATGTTGAACTTGCATACTGTAAAACGTTTTTCAACCAGCTGAATGTAATTTGGTGCTCTGTAATTATCAAGAAAATTCTCAACTACATCACTGAATACTTTCCTGATAATTTTTTTGTATGGCCTCACTGACAGATCTTCGAACAACTTCTCGTAGTTGAAGCATCTAATCTTTGGAGCAACAAAATATCCTTCCTTAATCTTGGCATCAGTTATTCTTGGAAACATCTGTCTCAACTAATGGAAACCTTTACTTTCAGTGCTCATTGTTTTTGCAACATTTTTCATCAGTCTGAGTTTTATGTCAAACAGAGACAAAAATATCTTTATCAACCTAATCACTTAACTACTGAAAGTGAACAGTGATAAATAAATAGCAAACATCTTAAACATCAATATGTGTCAAAAAGTGTTAAACTCTTAAAGCTAACACAGTAAAACAAAAAAATAGTGTAGAAAATAGAAAAAAGTAGGTAAAAGGCCACAAAAAAGTCACAAAAATAGTGCAAAAATGTCAAAGTGCATGGAAGCGATCCTCCAAAGGACGATAAGATCTTCAAACAACACTACAAGTCTATCAAGCATCTCTCCCCATCAGTTGTACACTCACCAGAGCTAGTTGCCTCACACTCATGTGTTTGGCAGCAGAAAAGTTACCCTTGTATGGATATTAACTCAACATGCCACTCTCCAATTGGTACAGTGAAGGTATAACACTCTCACATTAGAGGGTAGATAAAAGAAAGCTCCACTATTGCAATACGTCTAAAACCATATTCCATTTATTGCATAAAATGTTCAAACATTGCACTTATAAAATACACATGCATCACAAGCGTTGAAAATGATAAAACCCAGAGCGCTGTGGCGATGATAATCAACAAAACCGCAGACAATGTCTCACCATGCTGGAAACCACACCAGAGAGTCTCTCCTGATACCTAATAATTCCTTCTAGTTGCCGTAGAGCCCCGTCCCAATGCGTTTTGTCATCACAACTTCATCCTGGGATTGGCTGTAGGGCACGGCAACCTTTCTGATATAATGTGAGGCATGTAAATGATTACCATCCACACACCCATCTCCTGACACACTACGAGTTAAATTACCATAGTACCCTGGCAACCACAGATACAAGTATTGTACTGCGCCTAGAAGAAGGGCACTCATAGCAACGTATGTAGAATAGAGTCATCCAATACAATGTAAACGTTTGCATGGATCCCCCACACAAGGGATGGATGTCCCAGCATCAAATCCAAGCATGGGAAAAGATCGCCACAATCAAAATAACCCACATAAAATCAAGCAATGATATACTGCATGACACATAACAGCAGTTACATACAATAAGTACAATAATACATAATAAAATGTGACCATAGAAAAATAGATGAGGAGGAGCTGATACCTAAACATGATCTGACATATAATAAATTATATATAAATAACTATACACATAAAAACTGGAAACTGATAAATAATAAAATTAATAGTTACTATTACTAATAACTATTAGAAATTTAAGTCTAGTTCAATGTTCAATCCATTGAGCGATAAATTATCCAATAAAAAAATCCATTTTGTTTCCCTCTTTGACAAATCCCTCACTATACTAGACTCTCTCCAAGTGGGGTATACCCTATCAATACCACAAAATTGTAACATTTTAGGATGCCTATTATGCACATTCCTACATGTTTTCTGAATCCATTTTTTATGTTAGTGATGTGTTCAGAAATAGGTATCCTAAGGAGTCGTTATCAATATCTTTGCCAGGTCAAAAGGGGTTTTTATGCCATGTTTTTCTGTCCTAGAACCACATTTCTTCAGAGTGGCCATTTCTGTTTATTGCAATGTGACTCTCTTGCATATGTAACAAAGACACTCCATTTGCATCTATAACAAAAGTACATCCTAGCTGCATTACAAGTAGGGAACCACTACATATATATTCATAGATATTCTATTTGTACTTGGTACACTGGATGTGCTTCAACAACAATTCTATGTCACATCTGTGGCGCTGTACCGATTTCAAAAAGTAGTTTCTGTACCACTTTTTGCAATTTCAGGCTGCAATTTACCTTGAAATTGATGTCTCTGAAATTGCATCCGAAATCGGGACTGACATTCGGGAGTGAAATCGTGCATGTTCAGCTGAATTTGCCCGGGTTCATTCCTGCAGCTCAATGTGAGCCTGGGCTTAAAATTATTTCACTATAGTGAAAATGTTCATGCTTGTTATCTAAACTCCTGTTGACTAACAGGCCATACACAAGTTTATAAAGCTATCAAAAGATGAGATATGAATCTGTTGCTGTTGGCTTCCTTTTAGTCTCTGCAATTAATCCTCCTGGCTGAAACCTGCCATGAATTTCAGGGAAGGCTGCAAAACACAAAAACAGTGAAAAGATGTTCTTTTCTAATTGAAACTTTTGTGACAGATTATAGATTGTAAACATTTTGAGCTGTACTGCTAACACGATTGATGCAACAGATTATTAGCTCTCCAAAATATCCACTACATATCCCTCACAGATATATCACTGTGGCCTTGCTATATCACGGTGGCTGTGTTATTAACACACTGAGAAACACTGCCCTAATGCAGTACACTACCACACTGTTTCTACCACTATCCACAAAGACAGATGGCACATGTGGGTCCAAGAGATAAGTGAGAATCTTAGCTTATGCCATTTCCAAGGGTGCTGTCTGAGGCTTGAGTCTTTCCTTACCCCATGTCAATAAATTTCCTGATTACTTAGTTATTCAAAGTGACAACTGAACTTGAATGAGCCTGTTAGAACAATTTTTTTAATTGTATAGAACAGGACACTGGCAAACAAAACCCCTCCGTTTTTGTTTTTTTCTTGCCATAATGCTAATTTTACTGCGAGATTGAAGACTAGACTTGGTTCTTGAGATGGTTAAATACCTTCTGCTCCTGGCTGCATGGGTGCCACTGCAGCAACATGATTGTAGCTTGCAGATCAATCACCCCTCAGCAACATCTTGGGAAACCATTCCCAGATCCCACTGCATGGGAGATGCAGGGCTTATATTTCATGCTGCCTTTGGCCTTGGATGCTGTGTTGGTGCTCACCTTCGATACAGCAGTGAGATGTAGGGCAGTTAACTGCAAAGTTCTCTCCATATCCAGGCCTGTGGAGATCCAAATCCCAGAAGTTTAAGTTTCTGAACACCTTCTTCATGGTGGAGAGTGTATGCCCTCCTGAAGCAGTACAAAGGGTGGGTTTCTCCACTGAGTAGAATCTGTAGTCTGGTGTGGTGAGTGGGCTTTGGGAAATGGAATGAGCACACACTGTGCACAGGGCCATGAGGAAGTTTTTCATGTTTCCTCTCATTACTCTGTACCTAGGTAATTGTACCTCAGTCTTAATGCCTCAGTGTCTCCCTTGGGTGCTTTCTATTTCTTATTTTTTACTAGAGAGGGATTTTTAGCCCCTATAGCAGACCTGATGGGGAAAGTCTCGGCACTAATGGAGCAGAATGAACAAAGCATAAGTGTAAGGCTGACCATTGTTTTTGTAGGTGGAGTCAGGCCGCATAAAGCCTGCCCCCCTCTGCCTCCTTCCCCCTGTGGTCGTAGGCTCTCGTATTAGGAACGTCATTTCCAGGTGACTTTGTAGTCACTTCTGGGTTACGGGTCCACGAGGAGGTCGTGCGGTGCCTCATTGCTCTGGGGTCTCGGCTGGGGGTGTTTTTTTTCCCCACGAAGGTCTGGCATGCCAGGGGACGCAGGTAAGGGGAGTCTCGGCTTCCCTATGTTTTGTCAAGATTTTGTGGTATGTAGTGCAGTGGGGTTTCAGGGTTCATATGGGGGGGGGCTGTGTGTGTTGTGGGCTGGTTGGCTAACTGAGGTGCAGGCTGGTGGGGGGCCCCGGCGGTAGGGGTAGCTCAGCAGGGACCCCCTCTTGAGTCTCAGCTCCGTGGCACTTCTCATCTGTGCAGGAGGGGAGGTCTCCTGGTAGGCTTTGTTATGTTCTATACTCTTCAGTCCTTTGCATATTCGCCAGTGTTAAAAAAAAAAGGCAGTAGTTTGCATGTTTGTTTTTCTCTCTCTCTCTCTCTATAGTGGGTTTGTGTCTACATATCTAAAGGAGGCTCGAGGTTGCATTCTTGCGTTTTTTTTTTTTCTCTGTCCATCTCAGGTTGGTATTTGTTTTTCTTAACACCCGTTCAGGGGGGCTTATTTTTGTTTCAGATCTGATACTTCGGGTTGTAGCTGAGCAGTTGTTGTGTGTATTTCCTTCTGTAGTGGTGATTTTCTACATTGCAGCAGGGTTCTCAGTGACTGTTTGATTCCTGGGCACGTTAAGGTATGTTTTTTTTAGCTTGTTTCCATGACAAGTCTCCTCATCTGTTTCTCATGCAGCCTATCGTTGCTCATGCAATTTACGTTTTCTAAGGCAATTTACGTTTTCTAAGGCTATTTACGTTTTCTAAGACAATTTATGTTTTCTTATGCAATTTACATTTTTTACAAAGCTAATGCATGTGGCTAATGCATGTGGCATGCTAATGGCATCCCTTTTAATAGCGGCCCACGATGTTGCGGACAACAGGTCTTACGCTTGCGGGGATGTTTCAGTGGTGGTGAAGACCAGGGATCACAGGCTTAGTCGCAAGTTGTCCATCCCTGAGTTTGTCCTGGCTTTTAGTCTTTACAGAGATATTATTTGCTCTGTAAATCCTCTCAGAAGGGAAGAGTTGGACCTGTACCAATATATGGTGGTCGAGTTAGGCCACAAGTATGGGGGGTCCAACTTTTATGATTATCATCGGTCCTTTTCCGCTAAGGCTGCGGCCCGGTTTGCTCAATTCCAAGTAGTTACAGTTTGGAGCAATATAGATACGGAATTTTTTTGCCGGCATTTCGCTGGGCTCAAATCTCCATTATGTGCGACTTGCCAGTCATCTATGCACACTGCATACTGGTACCCAAATTCAGAGGTTCCTGCGCTACCAAGTACATCCAGTGGGTTAGTTGTTGCTCTCCCTTCCTCGTGTCACCCGGAACCCTTGCATAAATTAGGCCCTCCTATCCATTTTCTGGGGAAATCCCAGATCTGCAACGACTACAACCTTGGGGTATGCAATTACAGTGTATGCCGGTTGTTGCATATCTGTACCGGGTGTTTCAGGGCCCATTCCAAGTCGGCCTGTTCACTTAGGCAGAATAAAGCTTCATGACTAAGCCGTATTAACGTGCCTTTTTTGCAGGAGTGTTTAGCCACCCACCCGTCACCTTCTTTGTGCATTTTTTTGGCTAAGGGTTTCACTGAGGGGTTTCACATGGGGGTTTGTCTCCTTACCTTCGGGTTAGTTTCGAGTGTCAGAACCTTAGGTCATCATCGGTAGACACGGAAGCGGTGGATTTGTTGCTGCAGACAGAAATTGAAAAGGGTTTTGTCATTGGACCATTCAATTCACCACCTTTCTGTGTATGGAGAGTCAATCCCCTGGGGCTTGTTAGAGGGAAATTTTCTAATAAACCACGTTTATTGGTTTATTACGTTTCCCTTCAGAAGAATTTTCCCTGAAATATGCTTCGTGGATCAGGCGATTCAGTCTATCATTGAGGTAGGCGTAGGCGACTGGTTGTCCAAAGCAGACATTGCGGATGCTTTCAAGCTTCTGCCTATTCTACCATCTTTCTGGCAGTGGCATGGTATCAGATGGAAGGGTGTTTACTATTTTGCTACCAAGCTTACGTTTGGGTCCAAAAGCAGCCCTTGGTTGTTCAACGTTTTTGCTCAGACTCTTAGTTGGATCCTCACGTACAAGGGAAATTGTCAGAAGGTGATCCATTATTTAGATGATTTTCTCCTCATTGAAGGTTGTGATCAGCTTCCCTCTGACCTTCTGAAGCTCACTTCTGTTTTTCCAGCACTTAAGATTCCGCTCGCAGTGAAGAAGATGGAGGGGCCAGGTACCAGACTTACGTTCCTGGGCGTCACGCTAGATACGCTTTCCATGCAGGCCAGTCTTCCCACAGACCAGCTTGTGAGAATCAGAGATCACATTCATGCATTTACAGTCTCCCGAGTCTGTACCAGGGTCGAACTACTATCACTTCTGGGCATGTTACATTTTGCTATGAGGATCATCCCCCAAGGGAGGGCTTCCATTTCTAGATTATTATCTTTGTTGACATCAGCCCCCAGCGCTGATTCTTGTGTGTGTCTGGATCCTGTGGCTATTGCGGACCTTCAGATGTGGGATAAGTTCCTTCAGCATTGGAATGAGGTCACTATGTTTATCCCTGCTGAGTGTAGTTCCTCCCCCCAAACTTCCACAGATGCAGCAGCCACCAAAGGCTATGCAGCCATTTTTGGCTCACACTGGCTGGTAAGGTCTTGGTTAGATGAGGTTTTTGCAATTCCTCAGTTCACTGAGACATCGGCTTTGTTTGAAATTGATCCTATAGAGGCAGCAGCTCAGGTGTGGGGGCATCTATGGGCAGGACAGACGGTAGTGTTTTCTACTGATAATCAAGTGACCTCTGAGATCATTAATAATGGCAGATCTAGGTCCCTGCTGATCATGAGTTTTGTAAGCAGGCTCATTTTGTTGTCCCTCCATTTCAATTTTCACATCCATTGTAGGTTCATTAATGGCATAGATAACATAGCAGCCGATGCTTTGTCCCAGTTTACCCTCCCATTATTTTTCCAACAGGTCCCAGAAGCAGATGCTTGCGCCACGCCTTCTCCTCAGTTCCAGCAATTGGTGATGGATTAGATTCTCTTTGTGTTGATGTGGCAAATTTGATTAATAAATCTTTATCATTGAATATCAGGAAGGCATATGCCAGGGCTTGGAGGGTCTTCCAGGCCTTCAGGGCTAGATTTCTTTGCGTTGATAGTTTTAACATCTAGTACCTACTAGCTTTCACCGCTTTTTGCCACTCTGAACTCAAACTGGCCCATAGTACTATCAGGATGTATCTAGCTGGCATTCAACATTTCATGTTTTTGGAGGACCCTGTTAGGCCCTCCTTTTTTTCCACTCACCTGATTAGGGCCATTCTCAAAGGGATACAGAAATGTAGCCCTCCTGCCAGGCACAGTAGACTTACCATCACGGGCCACATTTTTCGGGACATGTCTGATATGCTCTTGAGATCTCCTTTTGGGTGGTTACCCAGCTTGGTGCTTAAGGCAGCTATATATCTGGCCTTTTACGGTTTTCTTAGGCCAGGGGATTACGCAGTCTGGTACAGGCCAATCAGTTGGTTAGGTACCCTGGCTATTTCTGTTTGCATTTACATGCGTGAAAGACACAGCAAATGGGAGGCGGCATGGACATTAGGTTTTTTGAGACCAGGAATGCATGGTGCCCGGTGTTAGTTTTAGACCAGTTGGTCAGTGCTACAGCTGATCTGCCCAGGGACAGTCCTCTGTTGCCTTTCCCTTGTGTTCCCCTTTCTGCAGCTCAATTCATTCAACATTGCCGCACCATATGGGCCAATCTGGGTTTGGACCCTAACGCATACTAAGAGATTAGGCAGGTGGAGGTCAGCTTGTTTTTCTAGGTATATCCCAGATCCTTTTTTGGAGGTGTCTCAAGCTTTTTTCAATTTGGCTAATTGAGTATTATTTAGTGTGTAAATACAATTTTTGGTTAAGCTTTCATCCTACTGTAATTTTTTGCCCCCCTTTTAGGCATACTGACCACGTGACCCCGGCACACCTCAGGTCAAATGTTCTCTGTTGTCATTTGTTCTTTCCTACACTATTCACAGGTTGACTCTGGGTACAAGTGTAAGGCTGACCGCAGGTCAGCCTGTTTTTGTAGGCAGAGTCAGGCCACATCAAGCCTGCCCCCCTCTGCCTCCTTCCCCCTGTGGTCGTAGGCTCTCGTATCCCGCCCACCCATTCCCCTTTTACTTTTCATTTCATTTCATTCCATACTAGGGTGTGCCCCCTTTTAGGCATACTGACCACGTGACCCCCGAACACCTCAAGTCAAATGTTCCCTGTTGTCTTGTGTTCTTTCCTACACTATCTATAGGTTGACTCCGGGTACAAGCATCAACAGTCAGTGTCCCCTACTGAGCCATTTTCCAATGTTTCCTTCACTGCATTGCTACTCCCCTATGCAGATAAGGAAGAGGAGAAATGTGAAGAAGTGGAAGGTAAATCCCCAAGGTCTTCCTCCCAGATTTCCTCCCAGGTAGATCTCTCCTAAGATGAAAGAAACTAGTTGCAGGGATCTTCAAACTACGGCCCTCCAGCTGTTGTGGAACTATGTGCCCCATGAGACATTGTAAGACTCTGACATTCACAGATATGACTAGGCATGATGGGAATTCTAGTTCCTGAACAATGGAAGGGCCATAGTTTGGAGATAAAAAAACTTTTTGGAAAACAGCGCTGTCCAAACGGTAACTAAATTAATCAAACCAAGGCCTGAGCCGGTGAAAGCAAAATCTAAAAGTGATAATGTAAATAATAATAGTATAAATTCCTGCTGCAACCCAATGTGAGATACCCACACTAGACACAAACCCAAAAAATAAGGCTGCGCTAAAACTTATACATTACAGTATTAACAATGTGACGTGTTAAATTCTAGTGTTAAACAATGTATACTATCAAAAAAATTGTGTATAAAAACATCAAACTTGAAGTACATAAAAAAACCAAAGAGAGGGAAGAACGAAGGTATGGAGTAAGTCCCTTGAAGTGACTCTTTACAAACACCCTTCAGATGTATAGCAGGTGCGCCCAAAGAGGAAGTTCTATCCACCACCTATTTCAATGAGGCTTACCAGCTGCCAAGATCTCTTTTTAAGGAGATCGTACAGGCATGAAGAAAAAACGATCGTTCCTGGTCTCCCCGATGGGTTCTGCTGGCGTCTCCACCTCTTATATCTCTTTCTTACAACGTCTCACATTCCACCGAATTTTTAGATAAGACAAGAAAGAAAGGCTCCCATAGCGTAATTCCGCATAAAAATTTATTACGAACGAAATAAAAGTAAAACAAACTCACAAATTCCAGTTGAGTACAAGCGTAAGTACAATCACGAGCCGGCCGGCTCTCTCTTATTAACACTGCCCGTCCTTCCTGGTCAACGGGGAATGGCGGTAACGTCAGCACGCCGCTCACCCCCATAGTTTGGAGATCCCTGCTCTAGTGGATATGGATTTCTCCTGTTTGAAGCTATTATCTGGGCCTAAGCGCACCACTATGGGATCTTTCCTAAGTCTAAAAACCTAATAGGTCCTTACTGGATCACCCACTAGAACAGGATGTTCTGTAGAAAGACTGGCCATGGCCAGGCAAAGTGCATATGCCTCAGAAGTTTTCTGAATGGTAGCTAAGGTACCTACAAAAATTCTGCCATTTTAGGGTTTCAGAATAATAATTTTAATCCCTCCATCACTGGTCTTTGATGTCCAAATCTGACATTTCTAATGCAAAGTCTGCCTCACAGTTAAGGGGTACCCCCACTTTTGCAAATGAGGAGACTTCTATTGGCCTTTTCAGTTGCTGGGCTTAGTGCATTTTGGCTCAATGGGTCTGGGATGTGGTGTCCCAGGAGTACAGATTGGAGTTTAGCTCCCTACTGCTTCCCCAGCTTTATACACTCAAACTTGCCTGCCATTCCAATAAGATTGTGAATCCTTCAGACTGCCTTTCAGCAACTTCACTCTTTGGTAGTGATTGTTCCAGTTCCCTCTGGGGAACTGAAACAATCCAAAGTGTTTTTATTCAAATTTGGGAACGTGTTTTTATTCAAATTTGTTTATTGTTTTAAAGCCTAATGGTGTTTTTTGCCTCATGCTAGACTTGAAGGTCTGCAGCACCTTCTTGTGGGGTCAAAAACTTTGGTCCTGTCTGTATGAAATCAGCCTGGTCTGTAACTGCATCACTAAAACAAGAGTAAATTACAGCATGCTAGAATGTGTATTTATATGTTCCCATATTTTAGCACGTATCAACAATTCCTGTGATATTCAGTGGGGGTGTAACATTTAAATTTTCTAGCTCTTACCTTTGGCCTGTCCATGGCCCCATGAGGCCTTTACCAAGATGCTTGGTGCATTCCTTGCAGTGCTGCATTCTATCTACATTATTGAATATATATATGACCTTCTCTTGAGGCATCACCTGGTCCCAGCCCTAGTAACCAATGTGCAACAGATGATACAGATACTTCAGAACTTTGGGTGAATTCTCAATCCACAAAAGTCAGCTTTAGAGCCAATCCACCACTTGCACCTGAGCCCAATCTTGGATATGGCCCAAAACTGGTTGTTTCTTCCCCAGATATAAATGTTGACCCTTTGAGCTCATGTCTGGACCCTGTTATCCAGAAAGCTTCCAGCAGTCAGAATTTCCATGTGGACTGGATACTGGGCCTCATGGTGGCCTTATTTGAGGTGGTAATGTCTTAATGACAGATATGATGTTTTTTTTTCATTGCTATCATGTCAGATCTCACAACCAGTGGCTTTACTTTGTAAAGAACCCTCCCTTGTTCCTCATCAAGGCAAGGCAGTTTTGAGCCTCCTTTTTTCCTAAGGTGGTTCAATCTTCCTCATTAATAAGGATATCATCTCTTTATCATGCTTCAAAGCACTACAAAGTGGTTTCTGTAAATTTATTAAATGTCCTAGATGACAAGAATAACAAATTGGTGGCAGTGTTGAATTGTAAGTCTGTTAACTTGCTGCACATTTTCACTGGCAAGTTGTACACTTGCAGAGCACTTGAAGCACAATTTCTAGTTGGCACTTTTCCAATTTGTAGCAAATTTGTATGGTAAGTCTCTTGCAAGAGCTCTGCAAGTCTACAGCATGACAATTCAGCTACGGGGACCCCTGTGGTGGGATAAGTATTGCACAACATAACTGAACCAGAACTTGCAGCAGACTTGCAGAATGTTTGCAAAGAAAGTTGATCTGGGGTCATGCAATGCCGACTTATTGTGCAACAAACTTGTGAATCCTGGCAAGCCAGCTATAGCTTAGCAAGTCATTTTCAAACTTGCAGCACAATTGCTAGCTATCTGGGGTAATGGGAACCTCAGGTTCTGTTTTCCTGACTTGAGCTCCTGCAAGGGTTGTCCTACATCTCATTCCACTATTTCTAGATGCATTAGACAAGATGTATGCTCTAAAAGATTGAAAGGATCTTTTTCCTTTCAAGGCTCACTCAAATCATTCAATCAGTAATTGTGTGGAGCCTATTTACATTGTTTGCTGTGTTGTCAAATCCTCATTTGAATTGCTTGGGGATGTCCCATAGTCAAGACTTAAATTAACCTATGTCCTGTACTGTAGAATTAAAGACTAAGTTCATATAAAATAATAATAATAATAAGAAGAAATTCACATAATGTTGCAAGAAAAAATGTCAATTTGTGATTTTTGTTTACAGGAGCCTGCAAAGTATTTCACCCATGAGCAGTGAACATAGCTGGATTGCCAGGCTCCTGCAGACTCTGCTGTTGATATAATAAAATCAAATGCTGCTGATAGGTATGAAGCAGCTTTAATTACCCCCAAGTTCACCTAAATACCAGCCTGTCAACCAAAGACACTTCTAGGCAGTGTTTAATCCTGCAAAGTCCCTGCTGCCCCTCACATTCCAATTTGCTCATTGCTATGATTGACCTCTTCATTGGCCAATTGGAATCTGCAGTTGTAGGAAGGCATGGACACATCTTAGCACCATCAGGAAGTGTTCAGAACTTTAGAACATGTTGGCTTTCAAAAAAAAACAAGGTATACCTGCACTTCATACCCGATAGCAGCTTTTGATCTTCTTGAAATGAAATAGTCTGTTTAAAGATTATGCCAAATGAACAAGAATAATCTTTGCAGTTTTTCTTTTGAATGTATTCTGATAGAGATTTGATTCCTATGGGGAAACAAAGAAAGAACAGGCAGCATTACCCTTTTCTAGCAGCAGGAAAAAAAGTTCAACGTTTATAAAAAGTCTGTGTTTTGCAAATGCTCATGTTTAAGATAAATGAGACAAATTATTTCACTGAACTTCTAAAAGAAAGAGATTCATTAATTGTTCCACAGTACCAGTAGTTGAATTGTTCATTTCATTGTCAGAATAATTTTTTATATATCTATTCAGCAGGGCTCTCTAAAAATACAGAACTAAAGAACTCCACAAGGATATGCTCAAGTAAGGATATTTGACATTGGGAGTATATCTTCAGTTGTAATATTAGACACTTGGAGCTTATCTGTCATTGTAATAAAGTAGAATAGATAATAGTGTAATAGATAAGTGAAATAAAAGATGTCACACTATCCAACCATCAAAGACTGATGTGAAGTATGCAAAATGGCATCAGAAACATGCCACTGCAAAAAGCTATAATTGTCTTATAATTGGGCTGGTGTCCATTGTTTTTAAGGAAGTGAGGGATGGTGTAATGTGTTGTTGCAATGCATCACACTGTGTTCAGTCTACTGTTTTTTTTTTTTAACTTTATTGAAGTGTCACAAAATGACACTTTATTCAAGTCTATGTTGCACCAAAATGTGGTGTGGTGAGTTGTGCAAAAATGCAGCATGTCACCATTGTCAAGATTATGGTATGAATTGTGCAGATCAACGCAGCTCAACACAAAAGGTGTGTATGAGCCCTAAGAAGGCCCACATTTGTAGATAGGTGTAAAGTGGAAAATAGTGGGGGTCCTTTATTTAACTTCTCAAACAGAGAACAGAAAATAATTATTGTTCAGCTATGTGTATGTGTACACTAGTGTGCTTTCTGTGGATAGAACTGTCTGTGGATAGAAAAACTTATGGTCATATAAATCATGTTATAAAAGTTGCTAAGGGGCTGAGTGCAAAAATGTAACTGAGCCCTGAGGACCATTTCATGGTATAGGTCAGTTGTCTCCAAACTGCAGCCCTGTAGCCAAATATGGCCATTTGCTTGCCTTTATCGGGCCCTTGAGGCATTATTCCCGCCACTGACACCAACATTGGGGCATTATTCCCTCCATTGACACCAATGACGGAGCACTATTTCTTCTACTGACACCAAAAATGGAGCATTATTCCACCAATTGACACCAACATTTCTCCCCCTAATACCAAAGATAAGGCATTGTTTACTCCCACTGGGCAAAGTCTAGCCCCTCTAATGTCTGAAGGACAGTAAACTAGCCCTTTCTTTAGAAAGTTTTGAGACCCCTGGTATAGGTGAAGAAGGCAGATGTCTAGGGCATCATCTAGTAAAAAGGGCAACACATGTTGTCATTTCCAATTGTTACACATTGTTGCAGTGTAGTGCAGGAAAAGGGAGCTCGGGGCAAGGGAGAGAGAGAGAGCAATATTAGGTGGGTTTAATTCTTTCCTGATCAGTTGCTGTATATATTGCTTTGATCTGGGAAAAAGCTTTTTTGCTGCTTCTCTGACATTTTGTTAAAGCGGAGGTCCATCCTAAAGTGGACCTTCCGCTCACTGGAACCCTCCCCCCCTCCGGCGCCACAATTGGCACCTTTCAGGGGGGAGGGGGGTGCAGGTACCTGTACAGTACAGGTATCTGCACCCACTTCCGGCGTAGATTCTGCAGAAGGTACGCCCCTTTCCACAGAATCTACGCCCCTTTCCAAAGGTCCCCCGCTGCCTGCTGGGAAACACACGGATCCCAGAGACAGCGGGGACCATCCTTATTGCGCAGCGTGACTCACGCATGTGCAGTAGGGAACCGGGAAATGAAGCCGAAAGGCTCCACTTCCTGATTCCCATACCCAAGATGGCGGCGGCAGCACCCGAGAGGCGATCGAGAGATCGGCTTCGGGTGCCGACATCGCGGGCGCGCTGGGCGGGTAAGTGTCATTATTTTAAAAGTCAGCAGCTGCAGTATTTGTAGCTGCTGGCTTTAAAAAAAAAAACAGCGGACTCCCGCTTTATGTCTTTCAATGCATTTTAATAGTCTCTTTGTGTTTCTAGTCCTCATTTTTACTTCTTTCTAAACAATTTATTGGTGTGTTTTAAGTTCTCTATTTTTTTTTTACCTCAAAATAATTCCATGGATTTTAGTGTAGGCATGAGTGAATTGCCCACTTGTCCTAGTGAGGTCCTGTCCATGACAATTTGGAAAAATATTAGTGGAGAGCTCAGCAGCATGGGGCCTAGTGAGCATCCGAAAATCTGGGAAAAGGAAGGCACATAGAACTAGACACAGGAAAGCCTCATACACACGGTACGATTGTTGGCAGGGGATTGTCTGTTGACAGACTGTTGTCCTAAAATCTTACCGATAGTACGCTCCTTTTGACAGTTGTTGTCCAACTTTTGGCCAACAAATGTTGGATGGCAGGCTAGTAGATTTTTGGCGGACAACGGTCTGTTGTCTGAATTTCATATGATCAGTACACAAGTCTGTCACACAAAAATCGAAAGTACAAACACGTATGCTTGGAATCAATGCTCACCAAACACGAAATTAGCAGAATAGACCCAGAGGGTGGTGCTCAAGAGCTAAAATTCCTTGTAGTACATCATTATGTTCATGTTTTTTGCACGACAATTGTGTACCGTTAGTATGCAAGACAATATCCTGGCACACGCCCTTTTGACAAAAATCAGACGACTCAGTTGGCCAACAGTCGTACCATGTAAACGAGGCTTAAGAGATGATTCTGTCCCAACAGTTTGTTAGGCCCTTCTGTAGAACTGCAATATGAAGTGCTTGTAAAGAAGAATCTGGAGAAGAATTCCCGCTTTGTCATTGCATCACTAAGGAAGGCTTTTTTGGTTTATGGCTATTCTCCCATAAACCATGGATGAAATAGTACAGACTTTACTTATATACTTAAATGGTGTTTTCCATGCCAGTAAACTATGGGGGTTGATTTACTAAAGGCAAATAGGCTCTTTACTTCACTTTGCAAGGGAAGTTATACTTTGCCCCAGTGTTTATTTCACTTTGCAAAGAAAACCCCATTAACACACATGTAAATTTAACCACTTCCCTATCACCAATCCAATCCAGGAGGTGCCAGTAATCTGCGGCTCTCCTGACAGGGGGGGGGTCTGTGCACCCTCATCAGAGGTGCCCACCACAGATGCTACACAGTGCCCATCAGATGCCAACCAGTGCCCATAAAAATGCCAATAAGTGCACATAAAATGCCAATCAGTGCTATCCAGTAGCACCTGTCAGTGCCCATCACAGATGCCAATCAGTGTCCATCACGAATGACTGTCAGTGCCTCCTAATAAGTGCTGCCTATCAGTGCCATCTTTTAATGCCCATCAGTGCCCATCAGTGCTACCTATCAGTGCCCATCATTATGCCTATCAGTGTTCTTCAGTGCAACCTTTCAGTGTCCATCAGTGCTACATATCAGTGCCACTTATCAGTGCTACATATTAGTTTCTCCTCATCAGTGCCCATTAGTGCCACCTTATCAGTGGCACATCATCAGTGCAGCATAATCAGTGCCCATCAGTGCAGCCTCATCCGTGAAGGTGAAAACAACATTTTATAACAGAAACATAGAAAAACTTTAAAAAAAAGTGGGTCTTTTTTAATTTGTTTAGCAAAAAATAAAAAACCCAGTGGTGATCAAATACCACCAAAAGAAATCTCTATTTGTGGGAAGAAAATGATAATTTAGTTTGGGTACAGCATTGAATGATCGTGCAATTGTCATTCAAAGTGTGACGGTGCTGAAAGCTGAATATTTGCCTGGGCAGAAAGGGGGTGAAAGTGTCCTGTATTGAAGTGGTTAAAAAAAAAAAACATTTTTGTTTGAAAATAATTGGCTGTTGGAAGTCAGTGGAACTTCACGTCTTTCGCTAAGCTCTGGGAAACTTCTCTTTTAAAGTGCAATTTATCTTGCAAAGTGAACAACCTATTTGCTTTTAGTACATCAACCCCTTTAGGTCAATATGAATATACTATATTGACTATATATACAGTATTTTTTGAATATACGTAATAATAGTATGGCCCATCTACACAGGTTTGGATAAGAGAATACAAGATACAACATCTGAACAAAACAAACATGGACTACCTTCAATAATGCAGTTATTTTGTGTCCATCTCTCCTGTTTGAACAGTGAAGATATTTTGGGTGACATAATTTCAGGATTTTTCAGATTTGACCACAATGTAAACATATGAACAAATCACACACAGTACAGTATTCAACTTTTCAATAAAACAGCATTCTATAAATGATAGATCTAAATAGTTCTATAACTGATCTTTCTAAAATGGTAAATCAGATACAGTAGGTGTTAAGCGAGTCACAAAGGCTAAAATGACAAAAGGTTTGAAAAAGTAGATCTATAATAAAAGCACATACTATGTAGTATAGTAGATATTATGCCATTTGTATGCTCTTTTCATGCAAGAAATTCACCGTTATCATTTAATCATTTCTATTATGTTACTCATAATGAGATTCCACATGACAAGTATTGTTCTGACAGACTTGTGAATGATTCCTTCAAACTGATGTTAGATGCTGCTGATCTTTATTATTCAAGTGTTTTCCTATTCCGGTCAGAATTATTCATTCATCGTATATCTTTTATCGTGGCACACACTGGAGGCAAGATGGACATTTTATTGTACAGCATACATGAGTCTGACATTTTATTGTGAGGAATACACAGTAGTCTGACATTTTGTTATGAATAAATGATGCATGAATTTGATTGCATTAGCCATTATGGGAAAAGATATAAAAATGAGCTAATACATATCATGCTCAACACTAAAATGATTAAGGCATTCTTAAATAATATACTTTCATTTTACAAAATGTCTTTATATCTTTGGGCATACATAGTAGAGTGACCTACAGAGATCTAAACTTTCCAAAAGTTAAAATGTGTCAAACTAAAATGAAGAATGATTTTACACTGCAGGAAAATCACTGGATATTGTGACCTTCTACCCTCCATCTTCAAGTGTAGTAAACCCAAGTACAAAATGTAAAAGACTGCAGTTTACGTGTCCTTAGAAGTAATCGCTGTATTCGTTTTTTAACTTTTTCAGGCTGGGTCAACCATATTATTTTTTTTTTTTTGCACTTATTAAATAGATGCAACAAAACATTTTTCATGGCACATTTAACAAACCAAAGGAGTGGAATAAGAGAAGTTCACTCCTAGTGTTTATATCTACCGTACTTTAAAACTATGAACTTTTTAAATGTTTAAAACTAAAATCTCTGCACAACAGCAAGCACCACAAGGCACCTATATCAGCATTTTGCAGCCAGAGAGACTTCCTCAATTTACCCCTCAGAAGTTGGTTTCATGATTACAAAGGACTTGATTTAATTTACTTCTGGTCCTGAGCTCTAAGGCCGCGTACACACGGGCGGACTGTTCGCCCAACTTTGTCCGCTGAACAGTGTTTGGGCGGACAGTCCGCTCGTGTGTGGGCTTTCAGCGGACAGTTTCAGCGGACAGTTGGACGGACAAGGTTTTTCGGAATTTCCGAAAAACTGTCCGCTGAAACCTTGTTTCAGCGAACAGCCTGCTCGTGTGTAGGCTTGTTCGTCAAACAAAGTTGCGCGCATGCTCAGAAAGGATTTTCACGCCGAAAGCTATAATGCAGTGTATAGGACGTCGTATTTTTCGTCCCGTCGTACGTGCTGTTCACGTCATCGCGCACGGTTTCAGCAAACTGTTCGTTCGTCGTGTGTGGGCATGTCCGTCCATGCTAATTTTGAGCGGACTGTTTGCTGAAACTGTTGGACGGACAAAGTTGGGCGAACAGTCCGCGCGTGTGTACGCGGCCTTATACGAATTTCCTGAATGACTACTGAATCACTCTGAGCCCTTGTACACACGGTCGGAGAATCTGTCGGAATGAGTCTTATCGGACCGCGTCATCAGATAATCCGACTGTGTGTGGTATGCATCGGACTGATTCCGTCCGAATCTCCGTCCGATCCAAATTTCCAACATGTTGGAAAGATTTCCCGACCAACTGGGCCAGACGGACCTAATCCGATCATGTGTATAGCATTTTCATCGGACCAAGTGCCACGCATGCTCACATTCAAATTCCGACACGGAAGTGCTCGTTCAGGTAAAACTACTGCTCGTAAGCGATATAGCACATTCGTCACGCTGCAATGTTAAAAAATCAGTCATCAAGCGCATTCTCTTGATCTTTAACAATGCTGCAAGAACGAACTTCTTTTGATGCTCATAGTCACACACACTTCTCCCGAACGGATTTCATTACTCTTTTTTAACCATTTTAGCAATACAATTTTAGTTTAAGTCACATCTACACAATGTTTTTTTTTTTTTGGATGTTTTTTTTTGGGGGGGGGGGGATTCCCTAAAAATCTCCTTTAAAGACACTGGTCATTTCTCCTTTTTTGAACTTTTTATTTTTGGGTGTAAACTTATAACAACAACATTATTGTATTTTTTTGATTTTATTTTTTAATCTACAGGAGGTTGTTTAGTGTTGGTACCCCTTGTTATTTATTTTACTTTGTATTTTGGAAATGTACCCGCCTGCTCACAAATAAACTCTACTTTTTGAAGGAAAACGCATTACACAAGTATTTCATCAAACAAAAATAACATTTATTGTTTTTGCTTGAAAAGAAAACTAGGAACGCAGCACTGGAGAAACTTATTAACTTTGGTGCAGCCTTTGGCCCCCAGGGCAGACATGAATAAATGAGATATAAAAAGATTGGTGGCCTGAGGAGTAGATATCTCAGGGAGAGAAGTCTGCTCCTGAAGTCCTCGAGAGCAGGAAATTCAGATGCCCAGGATGGTGATCTTGAAGAGGCTGCATCTTCTGGCACACCAGACTCATCCCAGGCCATCACTCTCTGGTCTTCCTTTGGGACTTCCCACCAGGCATCCTTCCAGGCTGTGGCTGGGCTCCTCTAGCTGGGGCAGGAGGAGGAGGGCGTTGTTGGACCTCCTGGCTGCCACTTGCCACAGCCTCCCCCCGACTGAGGTCTTCCTGTGTATGAAAAGGGGACATAGTTTTAGTTTTTTGATCATCAATCACAACATTTTGTGCTCCTGGCTTTTGCTATTTGACTGTTACCAAATAGCACAGACTATCATTCTGACACCAGCATTTTTCTTTCCCGTCCCAATCATTTTTGGTCACTACTGTCTATTGAGATGTAAACCACTTGGAGAAATCTCAACTTACTGATCAATAAGAACATCTAATCTAGTTAACATCATTAAATGTAACACAAGAAATATGTTCAACAATGCAATACCTGTCTCAAGCTGGGCCCCACCACATGGTGCTGCCTGGATGGCCCAGGTTGGTCATCAGAAGCCTCAGCTGGGGGTGAAGGATGCCTTGGAGGAAGCATGGAGAGTGGTGGCCTTAGTGGTGGCCTGGGTACCCCCTGGTCTAACAGAAAATGCAGCCTGTGAAAGTGCACCATCCTGGGGTAGTAAACAGCATCTGGATCTCCTGCTCTCAAGGACTCCAGTTGCTTCTTCCTCTCCCTGAATTATGTAAGCTTCATGGTCACAATTTTGCGATTCAGATATGTCATGTCTGCCGTGGGGACCCTGATCTGCACCAAAGCAAGCAGTTTATCCAGTGCTGCGTTCCTCTTGGATCTGTCATAATAAAATTTGTTGTGAAACTGCAACAGGCAGGGCATCTCCATGTATAGCTCGAGGAAGAGCCCCATAAGGTTGGGATTGGTGAATGGGTCCATTTTCTCTGCAAGACACAACACAAGACAAACCCTCAAATACTAATAATGCAATTAAAATCCCTCCTAATCTTGTCCCAACAGCGGCCTAGATACATACAATCTAGTCTAGTGAAGCACAAATTTAAAAATGTTACCTTCGTTTCGACGTTCGCCGCGCCTGTGCCTCACACTCTCCTCCCAGATCGTACGGACGATACACATGTGTGGCGTTTTATATACAGTGCGCATGCGTGAAACTCCGCCCGCCCCTGACGTTCTTTCCAGACTATTCCCCGCCCCTTCGCTTCCGAGCGCAGTGGGGAGAGCACATGGCGGAGAGAACGCAGGTGCGCAATAATAGTTCCACTAACGAGGAGGAGGGTGAGGAAAGCCTGGAGCCAGAAACGTCCTGATCCAGGAAGACAAGATTTAAGGCCTCAAATATGTCTTTTGGAGAGATGTTGGAGATGGTCGACATATTGAACAGGACCGACTATGATGGGAAGTATGGACCTTACCCAAACCCAAATATCAGAAAGGCCAAGATCATGAATAAAGTTGTGAAGAGTCTTCTGAATAATTTTGGGGTACGCCGATCCAAGGATAAACTGAGAAAATGCTGGTCAGACCTGAAACTGAGGGAGCACGAGCAGTACCTAAGGATCAAGAGTGTTCTTAAAAAAAGTAAGTAGTTGTCGTGTGTTCATATGATTATTCTTGCTTGCATACATGCTCCATGTGCTTTGATTTCATGTTGTGCATTTTAAAATGGCCACTTTCAAGGTCATGGTTTCGTTCGTTCGTATGAAACATCGTTCTGCAGGGAAGTATTCCAGCTTAACAAAGTGGCCCCAATAATGTTCTCACCTTGTAAGTCGGCCCAAAAAAATCAATTGTACAACACTTCCAAGCAATGTTTCATATTCATATTTCTGCCCTCTGTGTGCTAATTAATCTTTGTTTACATTCTCATAGGGGAGAGAAGACTCGGCAAGTATGAGGACACCAGGGACCATGAGGACACCAGGGACCACACCCCTCCCAAAGAAGGGCAACTTCCAAAAGAAGAAACAGAGGAGCAGGAGCAGGAGGAGGAGGAGAAAGAAGGAGAGATTGTAGAGGTTGGACAAATTGTCACCACAACAGGTGAGTGTCGGAGAACACAGCTTCCAGTAAGCTCATCAATGTATATCACCATATTTGGATTACATGGTGTGTTTTTTTTTTTTTTTCTAGGTCGTGTGGAGGAAGATTCCCGTTTTACCAGTGAAAGTGCCCAGATCTTGATCGGGGAGATAATGGTGTGCAATAGGGATTTGGAAATTGTACAACAAAACATCAATGATGTTAAAAATAAAATGAAGAACATCATTGATGTTTTGGGGAGAGTGTGAAAACGAAAAAACTAGATAGGGTTTTATTTTTGTTTTAGAAAATAAAAAAGGTGGATTTAGCATAATTCCAAATTTGGAAGATGCACAGAGTGTGTAAACATGCGCTATCTCCCATCATGGGGGATCAATGTACATGTTTTGTGTAAAGTGTCTGAAATGAAGGGGTTGCAGCCCCAAAGCATGTACATTGATCCCCCATGATGGGAGTTAGCACATGTTGACACACTGTGTGCATCTTCCAAATTTGTATTTTTCAGGGGTCACACCCTATGTGATGAAGGCAATATCAGCCCAGTTTATACATACTCATGTCTGATATTGTCTTCACTTTTCCAAGTTGAACTTTGTAAGTTCCTGTGTTCTGTATTTTACGGTTTTATACATGCCTGTTTACACAAAAAAACAACTAAAAAAAAAATATTATTAAACTGGGTTTTGGATACCCAAAATATCTTGGTTGTGTTGTAAAAACCTTTACTAAACGCACATATGAATGTGCTTGTATTAAAAAGTTTCATTCTCAACAATGTGTGGCTTCCTTTTTCATTGGGATTACAATGTATTTGTAGTGAAATTTGAGTTTGTGCTGAGAAGGAGTGTGATTTACTAAAGGCAACTCCACTTTACACTCCAAGTGCAGTTTCAGGTGTACTTTTGCAGTGCACTTGTAGTGCATAGTGGATGTGCCTTTAGTAAAAAGCACCCACAATGATGTGTACATTTGGACAATCATGCCATTTTCCTGCCATGGTGCTGAAAATGAGCATGATTTAGATCAGTAATGCACTACTATTACATAGCAATAAAATTAATATGTTTAAAAAATAAAACTAGCATTTGAAAGTATTGAGGCATAGTTAACAAAAAGAAGGTGTGTGTGTAGCAGACCAACAACATAATAAGATTATCTGAAGAAGAGACTGTCCCCTCATCTCACTCTGAACTTGGGTTTGCACTGTTGCTGAAAAGGCACAACTTGTCAAAAAATGCAAAGTGGGAGGCCACAGTCTGCCATTCTTGTTGCGTTGAAGGACACTGTGTAGTGACACAAGAAAACAAACTAGTAATTTGACAAATCAACATTGCATGCAGATTAGACACCCACATTTTTGAAGACAATTATTATAACATTTTTTAAAATGAGTATTTAAAGCCTAAAGTATAAGGTCCCCTTATGAGAGTCCTAACCCCCCCCCCCCATCCCCCCATCTGATGGGCCCTTGATAAAAAAAATGAGGGGGGATGTTTAGGAGAGGTAACCCTCTCCACTTGATTGAGAGCTGAATGGCTAAATAATGTGTGATACTTTGTGAAGCCCCTCCTTAGTTACACTATTGGCAGCCCACCGGACAGGTAAGAAGTGTCATAATAACAAAATGGAAGGACATTTTGACATTCTGCTATTACATAGCAATAAAATTTATATGTTTAAAAAATAAAACTAGCATTTGAAAGTATTGAGGCAGGCCCTTACACTACATGCTTTGGTGAATTTGTCCATAAATGTGATCATGAAAAAAGTATTTAGAGTGTGTATTGGGTTGGGTCAAGTCATGAGATAGCAGATTGCTATCAGCTGAGGTAACAGTTGGGGTGAGGGGGGTTACTAATGAGTTTGGCACAACTCCAAAAAACAATAAAAAGGTCACTTTGCATGAATTGAAGCACACACATCACATTTGTAGAGATTTTAGGGGGTGTTTAGGGAAAAGCAATACTATGGAGCTGCCAAAAGACATTGTCAAGTGACTAGACTCTAGTTTTAGGGGCCAAGAAGAGCATGGTGGGGAAGTTAGTGAGGCAAATCTGCATGAGGACAAAGGGGCAGAGCATATGAATTAGAGCATATTGCAATGATGGTAATTAGGGAATGAGGAAAGAAATGCAAGACATTTGCAATCATGAAATACATATAATGTGATGTTTACGGTTAAAAATTAGCATAATATAGTCCTTCAGCAGGAGCTGAATGATGGCAGAACAGGTCTCTGGAATAATGATCCCCAGAGCCTGGGGGGAGATGCCTGTAGAGAACTTGAGGTCCTGAAGGTTCCTCTACGTCCTCATCGTACAGTTTGTGCTGTGCAGGGGTTCTTACTTTGAATTTGACACAAGCCCTTCGGCAAGGCCTGAAAGGACGACCTGAATAGCAGAAGCAAGCAGACAATAAAAAATGCCTTTCAAAGCGTACTATACCAAGATAGAGTCCACAATGAGAAGCAAATACTTAATGACTGCACGCACTGATTATCAGATACGCAAAGACAAGCAGAAACTGAAGAGCAGTAGCGATCTGAATCACTAATCTGAAAAGCGCGAATCGTCTTTCACCAAACTTCTACTAAAACACAAGATCAGCAGAAGGAGCACAAAGTGTGCCGGACATGGTGCTGAACGTCACTGCGTTCTTGGCAACCGCGAAATCAGACAACTTGGCCCGACCGTGTGTATGCAACAGTTTCGGGCACAATCCGTCGGACTCAATCCAACGGGCAAAATCCGACGGATTTGGTTGCCGAAATCTCAGACCATGTGTACGTGGGCTTAGGGCTCTTTTACACTCTTTTACATCAGTTGAAAGGCAGTAAAATCACATGGCTTAATAAAAATTTTTACCTCGCCCAACTGCTCCCTCTTAAGCTGAAAAGGCAGCAGCTGGGGGTGTACACATGCCATGGCCATGATGCTTTGCTTTCATCGGTCACTAGCTCATGCCAATCATGACCCATTTAAGTGAATAGGGCTGCACTGTAACACATCAATGCAAGATAAGTAGTATGGCATTTAGGGGGTGAAAATAGACAGTGACACATCAGGGAAGATTTACTAAAACTGGTGCACACAGAATGTGGTACGACTGTGCATAGCAACCAATCAGCTTCTAAGTTTTTATTGTCAAAGTTTAAAGTGGCACTACACCCAGGACCCTGTATTCACTATATCTGGTCTCCCACAAAACTTGGAAATGCAATTATTTTAGTAAATATAAACCGCTAAATAACTTTTCTCATCAGCAGTATATAACAATCTTGTGACTTCTATCAATGCCTGGTTAAAGCATGTAGGAGGAGTTTCCATTCCCCTCTGCCAGTCCTATGAGGCTGTATGACCACTGACCCTCTGCCTGGACAGTGCTGATTGGCCCTGTGCTGATCCCATGCACCCCCCCAACAAAAAAACCCTCTCTTGCAATATACACCAGACTGATTATGTGCAGAGTTTCTCCAACGCTGTTCTATCAGCAGATGGATTGGGGACAGTAAAATAAGGGGAGGATCAGAGAAGAAAGCCTGTTTTACACAATGCAACGTTTTAACCCCTTAGGTTCCATAGTTAGTATAACAAGCATGTTTTACTGCATGTACAGACTGATTTTACTCTTGTGAGTTTAGTAACACTTTATTTGAACAAGCTGAAGTTAGAAGTTTAATGGTTACAATGTGCAGCTCCATCACATTCTGTATGCACCAGTCTTAGTAAATCTCCCCCATCATCTCCTCAATGCCTGTCAAACGCCTCTAAAATTAGTTCTGAGCATGGACTGCTTTTCATTCATTAATGCACTGTAGCACCCTCTAGGTAGGTAGATGCTAGAGGTAGGATTTTTTGTGGACAGGTAAATTTAGGCAGGTCTGGCTAGCAGGTGGAAGAACCAGAGTGAGAGATTGTGAAGACTGTCAGGCCTTCAAGGTCTGGATGGGTGACCTTGGGCCTGGTCTCGGGTGCAGTCGGGACCACTTCCAAGTGCATGTAGGGAGGTCCTGGACCGGAGGCAAAAGAGAGAGCAAGGAGAGCACAGGGGGAGAGAGCACTGCTAAGAGACACCAGGGAATACAAGTGGTCACAGCCAGGAGGGCTGATGAGTGAGGCCTGGGGAGGCATGCCTGAGAGGACTGGGAGCTTGCAGTCTGAGATGGGTGCAGAAACAGAATAGTGGACTGTGGTGAAAGGGGCAGTGGAGAGAGGCAGCTGCAGCCAGGTGGGCTACTGGGCTCAGTAGCCATGTTTAGGACAGCTAGCACTAAAGACTTTCTATTTTGCTACACTGTAGGGCCCTGCGGTCCCTGCGTTCAAAGGGCAATTGTTAAAGGCCTGGATGATCCAGTGTCAGGCCTAACCACTTTGTGCTAGCTGTGCTTGAAGATTAGAGATGTGCTGGAGGAGAAGGACCTGAAGAATAAAGGGGAAGTGATGTGCAGGAGGATAAATGGAGTGTATATAATGGACTGTATATAGTCGTCCCAAGCAAGTGCTACCAGTTCTATTGGGCATCCCATATTTCCCTTACCCCATTCAAGTTCAATCCCCTCAATTAAACAAAAAAACAAAGTTCTCTGACTGTTCTATGTCAGTGTCTGAGAAGTGAATGCCAGACTGAGCAAGGTGACGGGTGAACCACAATATCCAGCAGCTGCTACGGGGTACCATTAAGTTTCGGAGCTCGTCCGGGAACACCTGTTCATGGTAAACTTTCCAGCCATTGCCCCTAGCAACCAAAGTTGATTGAGCCGGGGAACTATGCTTTGGTCCGCCAGTTAGGAAATTGAATCCAGGGGAAGGACTTATGTGCTCTACCTGTGATTCAGTACTATAGTAACGAGTGCCATTGTCCATAGCAACCAGCAGGAGATGCTTTCAAGTTAAAATGACTGCTGCCTGCTTACCCATTTACCCCAACTGTGGCTAGGATGAACACATGTGCTAATATTTCTGCAATCCTATAACTTTCTAGCATGCTTTCCCCTGTGACATCCATGGCGGGTAATCACATCCATGCAATACAAATACGTCCAGCAATATCCAAAGGCTGGATGTTTCCAAGTGGATTATAAATATGTCCAGTGATCTGCTGTTGCTGGGCATTCTAAACTTTTCCATCAAACTCCTGCTTGTTACAGTAAAGTGTGCCTGGAACTGTCTACTGTTGCCCGGGTGATCGAGGTAAGCCTGTGGATGCCTGCGGGCTGGACTGTGCTACAAATACAAATGATCCTTTTAGTGAGGCATGGGCTACAAGCTTTATTGTTGCTACCACGGGGAAGTTAGTGGCTATCTGCTTTCAGTTCTTTGGGAACAGTCAGTGCTGAGCAACATGCCTGGACCAGTCCTGCCATTCACAGCATGCATGACAACTTCAGTTCATTCAACATGCCTATCAGTTTTACAGACGCCAGCTTGTCTGGAAGCGAGGTGGTGGTGTCACGCCCTAGAGGAGACCCAGCAATCCCTGCTAGCAGCAGACGCCATGAGGCAGAGGAGCAAGATGACAGAGGGTGGTTGCATACTCTCAGCGCTGAGCTGTTGGCCTGATGTTGCAGGAGTGGGCACTGGTCAACTCCGGTGTTTGGCTGGAGCATCGTGGGGGATTCGCCTCTCAGGGAGATTGAGCGGATGTGCCTGTTGTGTCCTGACTGCCAGTTACCGACCACTGGGTCTGGTGCAGTCATTGTGGCGAACCGCTCACCTGACTTGTATCCAACCAGCAGGAGCCACAGTACTGTAGCGTACACCTGCACTTAGGGCTGTTTCTCATGCAGTCGTTGGCATTCCGGAAGGCCGGAGCGGGCCTGGAGTCATCGCCTAAAGGTGGGGTAGAGTCTGATCCTAGTGGCTCCCCTGCGAACAATCGTGACATAGGATAGGGAGTCTGTTGTGGCCTGGTCAGGGACCTGGTAACTGAGTACTGCCCAGCAGGAACCAGAAACTGTCCTTGAAATGCCAGCCTCTGCTATTTCCCCTGCTATCCCAGTCCAGAAGGAGCCAGGAGGGGAGTGCACCTTCAGGTGAGCTGGATGAAGAGTGCAGGGGCAGGGCCATAGATTGGGGTTTTCCCAGACTGATAGCTGAATTTGGGTCCCTGGAGAAGTTAGAGGAATGGTCGTCTCCAAGCAGCAGCTCGTAGGAGGAATAGGAGACAGGAGGTTCCCAGGTTCTGGAGGTCCAGTCCGAGGGAGGATAAGAGCCAGATTCTGCTAGGAAGCCTGAAGATGCTGCAGGAATCCCCATCAGTTACAGACAAACCTTCATGAACAGACCATCCACCCAGACCAGAGCAGCGGAATACAGGCAGTGGGTGCAGAGGTCCCCTGCTGCCTGTGTCCTGCCCTGGAAAGGAAAACCGAGTGAGCTTCCCATATTTTCCTGGTTCCAGCGGGAAGTTCAGTATAAAAATGCTCTTGAGTGGGGTCTGGACTATGTCCCTCCCTCAACCATGGACATCATCGAGAGCTCACGGGGAGAGTGGGAGGTTGACCCGGTCTGGGAGCATCTTCACGTTCCCAAATCGTTGTGGGTGCAGATTGTGAGGAGACCTGGGCCCGTTTTGAAGACATTCATAAGAAATGGAAGCTGGGGAGGTTAATCTACATGGACAGAGTGATGGCTGCCAAGGTGGGACGGTCTACAAAAAGTCATGCTGTCTCCATCAGGGAGGAGATTGCCTGACCCACACTTTTATGCTTGAAAGGACTGTTGGAGCTACAGACATCATAAAAGTGGTCACATGGACTGCTGGAGAGTTGCAGCGTGAATGTGCTTATTTTACCTGACTTTGCAGGATCAGGCCAGCCTGCCACCCTGTGTGCCCAATGAACAAACCCTTTTTTACTGTTGCATGTATTTGCAAATGTGTGCAACTAAACCCCTGTTTTTAAAGCACACTGTTAGACAGGTTAATTCGGTTGGTCGCAGGCTGGTTGGTAAGTTGAGCTTGGAAATTCCTTGGTTTTATTTGAAATGCGTTTGCCCTTCCAGTGCTCCTTGCTGTGAAGACCAGTTATAGGTGGGGGCAGTCACCTTTTTGTACACTGAGGGTGAGATATGTTCCTTGAACTAACTTTTTAAGGGGCCTGTTTGTTGGGGAGGAGCCCTTCTCATCTAGAAATTTGAAGAGGACTATTACTCTTTATGCTATATTTTCTCCTTTAATGTTCTGTCGGCAGGCCATAACCCCCTCTTGACAGAACTATAGTTGAAGATATTTGGAGTGACTTTGATTATTTGTTCTTTCTGTCAGTAGGGTCATAACCCCCCTTCTGACAGAAAGTTTTGTAAAGAGTACAGGTAGCTGGTAGGATAGGATGTTATTGTGTTTGTTTTACAGAATGGGATGGCAGTCGATCTACCTCTGTCTGGAGCTGCGGGTTCCTGTGGACAGAGGATTTCCCTTGAGGCAGAAATGCTTTGGTCCAATGTCTAGTGTGTATTTGTTTTAAGCAGTAGGGATGTTGTAGTTAGGTGTGTAATGTATTGTACATGCTGTAAATACCAAAAGAAATAACTATATTTTTCTACGTATATATTTGTAGTTTGTTCCCTTTTTCCCTTTCCAATTTATCTTATGGGATGCCCTTGCTCTTTGGCCCAGGAGAAATTTTTCCAAATTTCCCTAGCCAAGGGACTGGCTGGATTTTGGTGGGGGGTGAGAGTAGCACCCTCTATGTAGGTAGGTGCTAGAGGTAGGATTTTTTGTGGACAGGTAAATTTAGGCAGGCCTGACTCGCAGCCAGACCTGTTTATTTTGATCTGATCTGGGCTGGAAGTGGCTCAGGGTAGCATCACTGAGACCTTCCTCTTCTTTCTAGAGTTTGCTGGAAAGCTCTGGAAGGATGGGAGGAGAGGAGAGGTGGAGCTGCCAGGGTGGTTTTAGGGAGTCCTGACCAATTCCCAACCTGGATTGGCAGGGTGCAGGCCTCCTTAAATACCTAGGGTCATCCCAGCTGGGGAAGGATTACTGGGTGGAAGATCTGGAGTGAGAGAGTGTGAAGGCTGTCTGGGCCTTCGAGGGAGCTCCCCAGTGTGTGTGTGGGGGGGGGGGGGAGGGTGACCTTGGGCCTGGGCTGTTCCCATAAAGAACACTAAGGCATGGGTGTGTAGGCACTAATTTAACCTGTTGCTAACCGCAGAGAATGTGTGTGAGATTGGATCTAAATGCCCATTATTTGCACATATGTTTCATCTGGCTCTGCAGTTGTTTTCTGAGAGCTTTTTTACTGCATGCTCCCAGCTGTCACAGGCATGATCCTGAGCTGGCAAAATGGGCTCTTTTTCATGTGACAGCCAATCACAGTGATCATGTGATTAGCAAGTCTCCTTCTGGTATTAAGGCCCAATGAAAAATTTGAGGGGGGGGGGCAGGATGGGATATACATATAAATCTCAACTAAATCACATTTAATTTGCTAAAGCACTGTTTCTTTCTTTTTATATTATACTGTATTTTCTAAACTCCTGCAGACTCTTATGCTGCGTACACACGATCAGATTTTCCAACAACAAATCTTCGATTGGAGCTTTTTGTCGGAAATTCTGACCGTGTGTAGGCTCCATCAGACATTTTTTGGAAAGTCTGAGCATGTGTACACAATTCCAACACACAAAATTCCATGCATGCTCTGAATCAAGTACAAGACGGAAGCGCTCGGTTTGGTAAAACTAGCATTCGTAATGGAGATAGCACATTCGCAAATTTTGAAATCTTTCAATGCAGCGCATTCTCTTCTTCTTTATAATGCTAGAATAGTAATGAAGTTGCTTTGTAGCTGATATCCACACAGAGTTCTGACAAACTGATTTCTTTGTTATTTCTTGTGATTTCATGAATACTTTATTTTTGCGCCAGATCTCCAGAATAATGTTTTTAATTGTTGCTTATAGAATTCTCCTTTTAAAAAAAAAAAATCTCCTGTTTTTTATTTTTTTTCTAGTGATCTGCATAATATTTTTTTTTTTCGTTTTGTGTGTCAAGTTACCACAACACCATTATTATATTATATTTTTTAACCTCAAGGAGATTGGTTGGTGTTGGTGTCCCTTGTTAATTTTACATTGTCTTTTTGAAATGTATCTGCCTACTCACAAACAAACTGTCCTTTTTTAATTTTAACACATAGCCAATGATTTTAGACAAAAAAATTATATTTATTAGGAGTCATAACAAAATAAAGAGGAAAGCAACGCTGGATAAACTGTTGAAATTTGCAAAGCCTTTGTACCCCAGGGCACACATCAACTACTTTACAGGCAAAATTGCGAGCCTGTGGAGTCCATTTAATAGGGAGCACAATCTGGTCCAGGAGTCCGAGAGATCAGGAACAGCAGCAGATGATATATAAGTCTCCAGGCAGTGGGCTTACAGCAGCCTGCATCTTTTGCCAGACCACACTGAACCCAGGCCATCACTCTCTTGTCTTCCTTACATGCTTGCTTCCAGGCTGTGGCTCTGGTTGTGGAGTTGTGGCAGAAGGTGGAAGAGGACCTTCTTTATAGTATATTCCCAGTCCCTTGTCTTTCGGCGCAGTGGGAGAGCACATAGCGAAGAGACAACAGGTGCATGAAGACAGTAGCAATGATGAAAGCCCAGAGCCACGGATGTCCCGATCCCAGAGGAGATTTAAGGTCTCTAATATGTCCTTGGGTGAGATGGTGGAGATGGTGGACATCCTGAAGAGGGCCGACTATGATGGGAAGTATGGATCTTACCAAAACCCAAATGTCAGAAAGGCCAAGATCATGACTAAAGTTGTGAAAAGTCTGCAGAAGAATTTTGGGGTATGGCGATTGAACGATCAACCGAGGAAACAATCATACCTCACATTGAGGGAGCAGGATCAGTATAGAATAATAAGAGTGCTGCAAAAAAGTATTTTGTTGTGTGTTCCTATTCTTCTTATTACGTTTGTGCTGCTCCATGTGCTTTTATTTACTGCTGTACAGTTTAAAATGGCAAGTTTCAGGTTTGTGGGCACATTAATAATTTGTAGTAAACATTGTTCATTTGCCCACTAATACAATGTTTTTGGCAGATGCAGGTTAACTACATGAATGAAATGCAAACTTGATTCAGTGTAAGGATAGGACACTTAGCAGATGTTTACACATCTGGACGAAAGCCCTAGGAGCACTAGTGTGGGACACCAGAACAAACTTTTTAGGAGGGTTCCACACAGGTGCTCCAGTGGATATTAGAGGTGTCTCCATGTGTGAAACTTTACCCAAACAGGTAAGTATTCCAGCTTGAAGAAAGGGAACAAATTATGTCTTCAGCTTGGAACTCTGCCAAAACAGACAATTGTATGACACTTCAAGCAATGTTTCATATTCCTATATCTTGCCTCAAATATCTGTGTGCTAAGTATACCTTTTTTTTATTCACATAGAGGAGAAAAGAATCGGGACATCGGAGGACACCAGGGACCCCCATCCTCCTAAAGAAGGGGAAATCACCACACCACAACCTCAGGATGTGGAGGAAGGAGAGGTTTATGAAGTGGGTGAAATAGTGACCACAAAAGGTAAGTGTCTGAGACCACAGCTTCAGGTAAAAGATGTATGCCTGCATATTTATAATACATGGTGTGTTTTCTTTTAGGTGATGTGGATGTTGTGGAAGAAGAATCTAATTTCACAAGTGCAAGTGCACACATTCTCATCTGGAAGATCATGGTGTGCAATCGGGAATTACAGAAGATCAAGGAAGAAATCAATGATGTTGAAAAAGGGCTCAACAACATCATTGATGTTTTAGGCAGAATATAAACCACACCAACATTTTAGATTTTTTTTCTTTTTTATTAGAACTTTTCTAAAAAATGTTGAAAGCCAAATTTTGAAGATGCACATGTGTCAACATGTGCTATCTGCCATCACGGGATATCAAGGTACACGTTTTGTGGGTGCAACCCCTTCCTCGCAACTCAAGTAGCTGAGAGGAAGGGGATGTACCCCCGAAACACGTCTATTCATCCCCCATGATGGGAGCTAGCACATGTTGACCTTAGGCATGGGATTAGGAGTGAAATCCCCATTTTGACTCCCAATTTGTGTGCATCTTCAAAATTTGGCTTTCACAGGGATGACATCACCCCATCTGATGAAGGCAACATGAACACAGTTTGGACATGCTAATGTCTGATAAGGATGAGCCGAACACCAGAACCTGCGAACAGACCTAAACTTTGTGTGAACTTTAGAACTCTATTAAAGTCTATGGGACTCGAACAAAAGTGCTAATTTTAAAGGCTAATATGCAAGTTATTATCCTAAAAAAGTGTTTGGGGACCTGGGTCCTGCCCCAGGGGACATGTATCAATCCAAAAAAAGTTTAAAAAAAGGCAGTTTCTTTGGGAGCAATGATTTTAATAACGCTTAAAGTGAAACAATAAAAGTGGAATTTTCCTTTAAATTTCGTACCAGGGCGGTGTGTATAGTATGCCTGTAAAGGGGCACATGTTTCCCCTGCTTAGACTTGTCCCTGCACAAAGTGTCCTTTCTGCAGGAAAAAAGTAATTTAAAAGCACTTTTATATAATGAATTGTCGGCTCCCCGTAATACAGAGAACAGTCATTGAAAGTCATTGATAAAAAAAAATTTTAAAAAAAAGCATGGGGTTCCCTCAAATTCAATTACCAGGTCCTTCAGGTCTGGTATGGATATTAAGGGGAACCCACATCAAATTTGAAAAAAAATGATGTGGGGTTCCCCCCAAATATCCATACCAGACCCGAAGGAATTTTAAGGGGAGCTCGGTCTGGTATGGATTTTAAGGGGAACTCTACGCCAATTTTATATACAAAAATAGTGTGGATTTCCCCCCCAAAAATCCATACCAGACCCTTTATCTGAGCACACAACCTGGCAGGCTGCAGGAAAAGAGGGGGGACAAGAGAGCGGCTCCCCCCCTCATGAACCGTACCAGGCCACATGCACTCATCATTGGGAGGATGCTTTGGGGGTCTGTGAACCGTCAAAGCACCATGTCCCCATGTTGATGGGGACAAGGCCCTCATCCCCACAACCCTGGCTGGTGGTTGTGGGGGTCTGCGGTTGGGGGGCTTATCAGAATCTGGAAGCCCCTTTTAACAAGGGGACCCCCAGATCCCACCCCCCTGTTTGAAATGGTAAGGGGATACAAAAGTACCCCTACCATTTCACAAAGAAAGTGTAAAAAATTGTTAAAAAACACACACACACCATTGGGAAAAGTCCTTTATTAAAAAAAAAAAAGATTCCAGCGGTGGTAATCCACTTTTGCTATCTAGAGATGGATGATCATCTCTCCGGGGTCCAGCGATGGGTGATCTCTCCCGATGGTCCAGTGCAGCGCATCCATCCTGTCTCCACCGGAGACACTGCGAGAATCACGGCAGCCTCACACGTCTTAACTGAGGAGGTCGGGGCCACCCGCCCCCTCTGATGCAAGGAGAAATCCGGGCTTCCCCAGTGATGTACGGGTGACCCCGCCCCCTCTGATGTAACGCAGGTTTCTGTTACATCAGAGGGGGCGGGGTCACTCCACGCCATTTTTTTTATTTGGCCGGGAGTTCCCCTTAAAATCCATACCAGACCCAGGTCTGGTATGGATATTTAGGGGGAACCCCGCATAATTTTTTTTAAATTTGACACAGGGTTCCCCTTAATATACATAATAGACCTGAAGGGCCTGGTAATTGAATTTGGGGGAACCCCAAGATTTACTTTTTTTATCAATGACTATTCTCTGTATTATGGGGAGCCGACAATTCATTATAGCCTCGAGTGCTTTTAAATTACTTTTTTTCCTGTAGAAATTACGCTTTGTGCAGGGACAGTTCTAAACACAGGAAACATGCGCCCCTTTACAGGCATACTATACACACCCCCCAGGTATGAAATTTAAAGGAATATTACACTTTTATTGTTTCACTTTAAGCATTATTAAAATCACTGCTCCCAAAAAAAGTCAGTTTTTAAAACTTTTTTTTTTGCATTGATACATGTCCCCTGGGGCAGGACCCGGGTCCCCAAACACTTTTTATGACAATAACTTGCATATAAGCCTTTAACATGAGCACTTTATATTTTTCCCATAGACTTTTACAGGGTGTTCCGTGGCTCTTCAAATTTGCCGCAAACACCCCAAATTGTTTGCTGTTCAGCAAACAGGCAATGTTCGAGTTGAACATGAGTTCGACTCGAACTCGAAGCTCATCCCTAATGTCTAATATTGCCTTCAATTTATCAAAGTTGAACGTTGTAAGTTTTTGAGCTGTGTATTGTTTTATGTTATTAAAAGCATGGCTGTTTACCACAAAAAAGGACATTTCTACTGTCTCAAAAAAAAAAATTCCAGAAAATATGTTGGTTTGTTCAAAAACCCTTTTCTAAATACACATGTGAAATTTTTATACTCAACAATGTGTGGCAGGGGCGGACTGACAGCTCATGGGGCCCCCGGGCAAAAGGAGAACATGGGGCCCCCTGTGTCTCCGCCCACGTTCAAGCTACATCCACACAAAGCCCCACCTACATATTGCACTGCCCACATTGCATGCATTCAAATAATTTCTCTACACTATGTTCAAAATAAATGTTTATTATAGGTATTAAAGAAAAATAAAATGTAAATTAAAGTGCAACAATGGTATGGGAGCAGGTGGCCACATCGTCTGATTGTTTCTAGGGTGAACCGGTGGGGTAACCAATGCAAGGAACATTCTTCTACTGACTATCAATGTAAGGAACATTCTTCTCACTGATCACCAATGTAAGGAACATTCTTCTCACTGATCACCAATGTAAGGAACATTCTTCTCACTGATCACAAATGTAAGGAACATTCTTCTCACTGATCACCAATGTAAGGAACATTCTTCCCACTGATCACCAATGTAAGGAACATTCTTCTCACTGATCACCAATGTAAGGAACATTCTTCTCACTGATCACCAATGTAAGGAACATTCTTCCCACTGATCACCAATGTAAGGAACATTCTTCTCACTGATCACCAATGTAAGGAACATTCTTCCCACTGATCACCAATGTAAGGAACATTCTTCTCACTGATCACCAATGTAAGGAACATTCTTCTCACTGATCACCAATGTAAGGAACATTCTTCTCACTGATCACCAATATAAGGAACATTCTTCCCACTGATCACCAATGTAAGGAACATTCTTCTCACTGATCACCAATGTAAGGAACATTCTTCCCACTGATCACCAATGTAAGGAACATTCTTCTCACTGATCACCAATGTAAGGAGCATTCTTCCCACTGATCACCAATGTAAGGGACATTCTTCCCACTGACCACCAATGTAAGGAACATTCTTCCCACCGATCACCAATGTAAGGAACATTCTTCCCACTGATCACCAATGTAAGGAACATTCTTCCCACTGATCACCAATGTAAGGAACATTCTTCTCACTGATCACCAATGTAAGGAACATTCTTCTCACTGATCACCAATGTAAGGAACATTCTTCCCACTGATCACCAATGTAAGGAACATTCTTCTCACTGATCACCAATGTAAGGAACATTCTTCTCACTGATCACCAATGTAAGGAACATTCTTCTCACTGATCACCAATGTAAGGAACATTCTTCTCACTGATCACCAATGTAAGGAACATTCTTCTCACTGATCACCAAGGTAAGGAACATTCTTCTCACTGATCACCAATGTAAGGAACATTCTTCTACTGACCATCAATGTAAGGAGCATTCTTCTCACTGATCACCAATGTAAGGAACATTCTTCCCACTGACCACCAATGTAAGGAACATTCTTCTCACTGATCACCAATGTAAGGAACATTCTTCCCACTGATCACCAATGTAAGGAACATTCGTCCCACTGACCACTAATGTAAGGAACATTCGTCCCACTGACCACCAATGTAAGGAATATTCTTCTACTGACCACCAATGTAAGGACTATTCTTCTACTGACCACCAATGTAAGGAACATTCTTCCCACTGACCACCAATGTAAGGAACATTCTTCTACTGACTACCAATGTAAGGAACATTCTTCTACTGACTATCAATGTAAGGAACGTTCTTCTACTGATCACCAATGTAAGGAACATTCTTCCCACTGACCACCAATGTAAGGAACATTCTTCCACTAACTATCAATGTAAGGAACATTCTTCTACTGACTATCAATGTAAGGAACATTCTTCTACTGACTATCAATGTAAGGAACATTCTTCTACTGATCACCAATGTAAGGAACATTCTTCCCACTGACCACCAATGTAAGGAACATTCTTCTACTGACTATCAATGTAAGGAACATTCTTCTACTGACTATCAATGTAAGGAACATTCTTCTACTGACTACCAATGTAAGGAACATTCTTCTACTGACTACCAATGTAAGGAACATTCTTCTACTGACTACCAATGTAAGGAACATTCTTCCCACCGATCACCAATGTAAGGAACATTCTTCCCACCGATCACCAATGTAAGGAACATTCTTCTCACTGATCACCAATGTAAGGAACATTCTTCTCACTGATCACCAATGTAAGGAACATTCTTCTCACTGATCACCAATGTAAGGAACATTCTTCTCACTGATCACCAATGTAAGGAACATTCTTCTCACTGATCACCAATGTAAGGAACATTCTTCTCACTGATCACCAATGTAAGAGACATTCTTAGTGTACAGATGGCAGTGTTAGAGCCCTTTCACACTGGGGCGGCGTGGGGCACGCCAGCGGTAAAGTGGTGCTATTTTTAGTGCCACTGCACCGTCGTTTTAGCAGCGATATTTGCCCACTAGTGGGGGGGTTTTACCCCCTGCTAGTGGCCGAAAAGTTAAAGCCACCACAAAGCGATGCTGGCAGTATAGCTGTGCTGCCCCATTCGTTTCAATGGGCAGGAGCGGTGGAGGAGCGGTACATACACTGCTCCTTCACCGCGCTAAAGATGCTGCTAGCTGGACTTTTTTTAGCGTCCTGCCAGTGCACCGCTCCAGTGTGAAAGCCATCGGGGCTTCACACTGGAGTGTGAGGAGCGGCTCTTTCAGGGCACTTTGCAGGCACTATTTTTAGCATTATAGCGCCTGCAGAGCACACCAGTGTGAAAGGGGTCTTAGGGATAAGCATCCAGTGTATTCATTTCAGTGATATATATATATATATATATATATATATATATATATATATATATATATATATGGAATAACACTCACTTAGCCCAAGTTCACACTGACAGCAGGAATGAAAGTGTGCGAGTTCAGCTTAACTCGCACAATTTCAGAACCGCATGTCAGTATGAGTTTGGCAGCGATTTCAAAGACATCTGTGCGGGTTGCTGCACAGATGTCTATGGAAATCGCACCCAGAAGTCGCCAAAAGTAGTACAGAAACTACTTTTGGGAATCAGTGTGACGCTGCAAATGCACCGTCACACTGATTCAGGTAGTGCCATTGCCAGCAATTTGCCATGCAATTTCACATGTTAAATCGCATGCCAAATTGCTCCAATGTGAACCAAGACTAAGTGCTATTCCCTATATATAACACTGATATCTATACACTGAGTGGCATTCAGTGTAACAGATATCAGTGTGCACTAGTGAATAGCACCTGGTAAATAGGCACATGGCAAGAGGAAAGGAAAAAGAACATCCATTCATACTACAATAACTGTAACTGCTGTGCTGTCATTATCACACTGACCTGCTGCTGCACACAAGGCAGGTCAGTGTGGGTGGCCAATTCCACGAGGAGTTAACTCTGTGCCTGTGGCTCTGTCCTCTGTGTGCACTCTGCAGGCTCCAGCTCCATACCGACTGTCCCGTGCGGCAGTAATGTGTGTGGCCCCGCCCCCTCTGCTGAATTCCTGGGGGGGGGAGAGGTGGCCAAAGCGCCTGTCTCTGCAATGATCCCCGCACGGCTGACGTGACAGGGATCCATGATTGATTGCACTAAGATCATCTATCTCATTCCCGGCCAGCTCGCTCCTCTCCTCTCCTATAGCTCTGCATGAGCAACTGCCAGTGCCAGCAAGGATGTGTGCACTGGTTCCTCGGGGGTATAGTCTTAGTCTCTCTCCAATTCTGCATTTTAAGATGCGGGCACCTCAAGGGGCAGACTGAGCTGGGCCCCCCCACCTCGGGGCCCTCGGTCGGCGACCGAGTGACCGAATGGTCAGTCCGCCCCTGATGTGTGGCTTCTTCTTTCAATGCTCAATAGCCATTTTGGCTTAAGTTGTTGTTTACAGTGACAATGGGGGTTATTTACTAAGGGCAAATCCACTTTGCACTACAAGTGCAGTTTCAGTGCGCTTCAAGTGCACTTTTGCAGTGCACTTGTAGTGCAAAGTGGATTTTCCTTTAGTAAATAACACCCACAGTGCTTTATAATTTGCATCAATCAGGCCATTATCGCCAATACAAAACATTAATTCAGGGTGCTGAAAATGATGAATATTATCATTAATGCATTACATACATTAACAACAAAAAGAAGGTGTGTGTGTAGCAGACCCACAACATAAATTAATAGTTAGCTGAAGAAGGGATTGTCACCTCATGTATCAAAGAAATAACGTTGGAACTATTGAAGAAAATGGCCAAAAAAAACAAACACATTGGAGAACCTAGGAGACAGCTAAAAGAAACACAAGCAGTAAATCAAAGGAAATATTTTTCAGTTTAAAATAAACATTTATTTTAAAAATACATTTATTTAAATACATATAATGTGATGTTAAAGGATAAAACTTACCCTAATATAGTCCTTCTGCAGGACCTGAATGATGGCAGAACAGGTCTCTGGAATAATAATGCCTGTTGAGAACTTGTCCTGCAGACTTCTTCCCATCGCCAAGTACCACAAGGTGGCGTTGAGCCTCTGCTCGGGAGTGATGGCTTGCCGCATGCAGGTGTCCTGCTTTGTAATATAAGGGGACAGCAAAGCCAACAGACGGTGAAAAAACGGGGTCCGTCATCCTGAGATAATTTCTGAAATCATCATGATTATTCTCACGGATATTTCAAAGAAACGGCATATGAGAGAATTGGTCATGCTGGAGCAACCAAGTCTTCGTCCATGAACTCCTCCTCGCCCTGTTCATGGACTGGGCTTGGGTCAAAGTAAGAACCTCAACACCAAGCCCCTGCACAGCACGAACTCTACATTGAGTACCTACCCACAACATGACTTCAAACCGGTCGGTTGGTCAGAATGAACTAACAGAATGCAGTGAAAATCAGAAAGGCCTGAGAAGAGCGAGGTGAAATTCAGAAACAAGCGGAAAGGGTGGCACACTGGCTATTGAACTTCCTTTTTCTAGTCCCAACGTACATGTTGTATGTCAGCGCGTTCTTGATGACCGGAATTTCCAACAACATTTGTGAAACCGTGTGTATGCAAGACAAGCTTGAGCCAACATCCGTTGGAAAAAAAATCCCAGGATTTCATTGTCGAAATGTCCGATAATATGTATGCAGCAATTCTGTTTACATATTTTAATTCTGGTGATAGGAATTTTCCCCTATCTCCATAAATTTGGTAAACATTCATTTTGTAAAGAATACCCAATCATGTGCAAGGGAAATGAACCACTTGCTTACTGGGCACTTAAACCCCCTTCCTACCCAGGCCATTTTTCAGCTTTTAATGCTGTCACTCATTGAATAGACATGTGCATTCGTTTTCGTCCGAATGCAATTTCGTCCGAATTTCAGGTATTTTCGTTTTCGTTTTGACAAACGATAACGAAAGCACAGAATACGAAAAATGAAAGATCCGACATAAATAAATGCTTTATTTTCGTTTTCGTTGTTACAACAGTTCGATATAGAAAAGGAGATTCGACGTGACTCTGACAATAACAATCTGTGTCTATAGAACCTGTGGTTGAATGTGCCTAACCTTACCTCTATTAGTCCAAGATTATATAGAGAAAATTTTCGACAGAGAGAAAAGATTCTGCAAGTTACTGTCCTAAAAAGTGTTTAGGGACCTGGGTCCTGCCTCAGGGGACATGTATCAATGCAAAAAAAAGTTTTAAAAACTGACTTTTTTGGGGAGCAGTGATTTTAATAATGATTAAAGTGAAACAATAAAAGTGTAATATTCCTTTAAATTTCGTACCTGGGGGTGTCTATAGTATGCCTGTGAAGGGGCGCATGTTTCCCGTGCTTAGAACTGTCTCTGCACAAAATGTAATTTATGTAGGAAAAAAAGTCCTTTAAAATCACTCGCAGCTATTATGAATTGTCGGCTCTGTAATACAGAGAACACTCATTGAAAGTCATTGATAAAAATTTTTTTTTTTAAAAATTCAATTACCAGGCCCTTCAGGTCTGGTATGGATATTAAGGGGAACCCCGCATCAAATTTAAAAAAAATTGACGTGGGGTCCCCCTAAAAATCCATACCAGACCCTTTATCCGAGCACGCAACCAGGCAGGCCGCAGGAAAAGAGGGGGGGATGAGAGAGCGGCCCCCCTCCCTCCTGAACCGTACCATGCCACATGCCCTCAACATTGGGAGGATGCTTTGGGGGTCTGTGACCCCTCAAAGCACCTTGTCCCCATGTTGATGAGGACAAGGGCCTCATCCCCACAACCCTGGCTGGTGGTTGTTGGGGTTCCGCGGGCGGGGGGCTTATCAGAATCTGGAAGCCCCCTTTAACAAGGGGACCCCCAGATCCCGCCCCCCCTGTTTGAAATGGTAAGGGGGTACAAAAGTACCCCTACCATTTCACAAAGAAAGTGTAAAAAATAGTTAAATAAGACAAACACACTTTTTAAAATTTCCTTTATTAAAAATAAAAAATAAATAAAAAAAAGATTCCAGCGGTGGTAATCCACTCTTGCTATCCAGCGACGGATGATCATCTCTGCAGCTATGGCTGATCTGATCCAGTGCAGCGAATGCATCCATCTTCTGTCTCCACAGAGGAGACACTGCGGGGATCCCGGCGGCCTGACGTTTGTTATATGCGGAAGGCGGGGCCACCTGTCACCTGACCCCGCCCCCTCTGACGCAAGGGGAAACCCGGGCTTCCCCAGTGACGTATGGGTGACCCCGCCCCCCTCTGATGTAACGGAAACCTGTGTGTGTTACATCAGAGGGGGGCGGGGTCACCCATACGTCACAGGGAAGCCCAGGTTTCCCCTTGCGTCGGAGGGGGGCGGGGTCAGCCAAAGCTGACATTCAGTCAACCTTTAGATTACTGCCCATTGCTCCAGAATCTCATAATTCTTTGGCCGCGTACACACGGGCGGACTGTTCGCCCAACTTTGTCCGCTGAACAGTGTTTCAGCGGACAGTCCGCTCGTGTGTGGGCTTCAGCGGACAGTTTCAGCGGACAGTCTGACGAACAAAGTTTTTCGGAAATCCCGTAAAACTGTCCGCTGAAACTTGGTTTGAGCGGACAGTCCGCTCGTGTGTAGGCTTGTTCGTCAAACTAAGTCTCGCGCATGCTCAGAAAGAATTTACACGCCGAAGGTTGCATTGCAGTGTATAGGACGTCGTTTTTCTAGTCCCATCGTACGTGCCGTTCACGTCATCGCGCACGGTTTCAGCGGACTGTTCGTTCATCGTGTGTAGTCAAGTCTGCTCATGCAAATTTTGAGCGGACTGTTTGTCAAACTGTTTGACGAACAAAGTTGGGCGAACAGTCCGCCCGTGTGTACGCCGCCTTTGGGTTTTTGTTTTGAGGGTTATTTTTTCTATGACAAATGCCTCTCAATGGGTTGTTCATTTTCATGTTATTATTTTGAAATCTATGCTTCATTTCTTCAGTGGGTGTTAATGTTTGAATTTTTGGGTATTAAAATTAATACTTTTTTATTTCAATTTGAATTACCTGCTGTTAAAATCTGCAGGCTACAATCCCAAATTTCATTCTTTCTGTGCCGAAATAAGATTTTACTTAAGGACCTTCAATCTTTTTTGGGTCTTCTGGCCTTTGCTACACGCATAATGCCTATGGGAAGAATATTCTCCAGAAGGTTATCTTTAGCTATGTCCGGTCTTAAATCGCCTTTTTCACATATCAGGTTTACTTGCGATCTTAAAGCCGATTTATTAGTATGGTCCCAATTTCTTCAAAATTATAATGGCAGATCTTTTTTCCAGGATGATTTCGTGTTTGCAGCCGATTTAGAGTTATTTACAGATGCCACTGGCTCACACGGGTTTGCTGTTATTTTCCGTTCCCATTGGTGTTCGGGTTCATGGCCTCCCTTTTGGGTCTCTAGTAAAATGACAAAAAACATTGTTTTATTGGAGCTCTTTCCAATTGTGGTTGCCTTAGAAATTTGGGGTAACCAATTTGCTAACAGACGTATTATTATTAATACGGATAATAGAGGTGTATTATTTGCCTTGAACTGCCTTTCTTCAAAGTCCTTGTTGGTCATAAAACTTTTATGTCATTTAGTCCTTTTATGTTTAAAATTAAATATTTGGGTTAAGGTAAAGTATATACCAGGAAAGCTCAATGTCATCGCTGATGCCTTATCTCGATTCCAGATGGCCCGTTTCAGACAGCTGTTGCCTCAGGCAGATTTGGTTGGGTACCGTTGCCCGAGTCATCTTTGGGATCTGATTTGAATCCAGTATTTTCGGCTATAAAAAATGCAATCACTCCTAGAACATGGACTGACTACTCGCATGGGAAAAATGGCTGAAATTCAATTCGGAGTTTGGTTCTCCTGGATTACCTCCGTCTAAAAGTTCGATTTTGCCTTTACTTTGCTCTTTAATGCAGTTAGGATTTTCTTTTAATCATATTAATAAGATCCTAGCCGGAGTTTCCTTTTTCTTTAAACTTCATAATTTCCCAGCCTGTAACAGTTTCTTTTCAGTCAGGCAAGCATTGAAAGGTTTAAGAAAAGTTAAGTTTGTTCCAGATTTGCGCAGGCCTATTACTTTAGATATTTTATCCAGGCTGTGTTTGGCTACTTCTTTTGTCTGCATTTCAGTTTACGAGGCTCTATTATTTCATGCTGCTTTTGTTTTAATGTTTTTTGCAGCATTTCGTATTTCTGAAATGCTGCCAAATAACAAACACAGTTTGGAAGGTTTACTATTATCAGAAGTTTCTATTCTGGAAGATAAGGTTCTTATTTTTATTAGAAGGTCTAAAACAGATAGGACAGGTAAAGGCCGGTGGCTCAATCTATTTGCGTGTGGTGACTCCATCCTTTGTCCTATTTTAATTCTCAAAAAATACATGGATGTCAGACCAGCTTCCGGACATCATTTTTTTGTACAGATAGATTCTTCCCCTATGACAAAATTTCAATTTTCTGCAGTTCTGAAACGTTGTTTTTCCCATTTCGGTCTTTCCCTTTTTTTTTTTTTTTCCAAAAAGAGGTTTATTGAACAGCACAACATACAAGCATAGTATGTACGGGTATCAAAGTACAACAGTAATGATAGGGAGATCCCAAGAACATACATCACAATTTACATCAATTGAAGAATAAACAGCGATCAAGGGAACAATTGAAGTGGAGAAGGCTATTATAGATAAACAACTATGTAGAACAACTACATTGAACAGGGAGACCTGAACAGAGAACATCATAATAGGTTTGGATCCCAACGAATCTCCTGTGCTGCCATCCACCCCATATGGGATCACACTGTGGATGGTTGAGAGGCGTAGGCTTCATGGTGCAAGATGAGAGGAGACTCTATCAGGGTCCTTAAAGAGATCCTATCGTTTACATGACATAAAATATAATCAAAGGTGAGTAGTAAAAAAGGTAAGGGGGGGAGGTTAGCACTGTAGTGTCTCCAGGTGTAAGAGGGGTGGGGGCATACAAGGATTAGAAGGGAGGACAGAAGTAGTAAGGATAAGAGGGGTGAAATCGGTAGGCTAAAGTGTAACCGAACATGTTCTCTCAGGGGGGATATGGGGTATAAATGTAGAGGAAGGGTTAGCGGATATCATCTAAAAGAAGACGGTCTAGCAATGAATGGTGTCCTGTCCCAAAATAAGGCACACTAGGTAAGAGTGGTAGCATTGGTAGGGGATTTAGAGGCCCGGAAATGTATCCAGCCTGCCCATTTATGCGAAAATTGCTCATGTCTATCATATGCTTGGTGAATTAATCTTTCCATTTTTTCTATTTTATTCATCTGTCGCAACCACTCTGCCAAAGATGGAGGAGTTACAGATCGCCAATGACGAGGAATGCATTGGGTGGCTGCAGTTATCAAATGTGGGACTATCGAAGTCTTATATGTTTTGTGTGAGAGCGGTGTGTGGTGTAGCAGGTATTGCGCCGGGGAGAATGCTGGCTGGTAAGTAGTGATTTTAATTATTGTTTCGTTGATTTCCTTCCAGAAGGGCTGGAGTATGGGGCAATCCCACCATATATGCAGGAAGTTGCCAGTTGGAGCATTGCAGCGCCAGCAGACTGGGGGACATCTGGGAAGAATTAGTGAATTTTATCAGGAGTGCGATACCACCGAGAGTAGATTTTATATCGATTTTCTTGTGCTGACACGTTAACGGATCGTTTGTGAATGTGTTCATATATCAAAGCCCATTGTTGTGTGGACAATGTATCCTGTAAATCTGATTCCCACTGTTGTAGGATAGATTTTTGTGGGGCAAGGTCAGAGCTGAGCAGCTTTACAATAATTGAAATCACATGTTTTTGCGGTTCCGAGCTGGTGCATAGGGATTCAAATGGAGTGGGGGCTGTAGTCCAGTGTGATAATGGTCTCGCTGATGTGAGGAAATGTCTGATTTGAAGAAATTTAAAAAAAGGAAGGCTTAGTTCAGGGAATTTGTCAACCATGGCTGGGAACGTTAACATCTTCCCCCGGTCGAAAAATGTATAGGCTCTGTAGATGTTCTCTTGGAGAATGTCATTGGATCCAGGCACGATAAGGCCTGGAGGGAAGTCTGGGTTCGAGGAAAGCGGAGTGAGTGGGCCATGAAGCGCATTAATGTGCAGAGATTTGGTCGTTTGTCTGAAAGCTCTAATGGTAGGGCCTATTAAAGGGTGATGGGAGCAAGATAAAGGAATGGCCTGTTTTGTGATCCAAGGTAGATGGGATATAGGGAACGGGGCAAACACGTTTTTCAACGGTATCCACGCTTTGTCTTTTTGGTGTATATGCCAATCAACTACTCTGGCAAGAAGAGTCGCATTATGATAGGTATGGAGATCAGGTACTCCAAGGCCTCCATAGAGCTTGGGGAGGATAAGTTTGGCCCAACTAAAATCGGGGGGGGGGGGGGGTCGTTGAGACCAAAGAAAGTTTCTACATATTGTTTTGTAGGAGCGAAAAAAATATTTGGGAATAGATATAGGGATAGCCTGCATTAGATAAAGTAATTTGGGGAGGACATTCATTTTCAGAATGGCTACTCTGCCAAACCACGAGAAGGGGCCTCCATGCCATTTTTGGAGATCTCTTTGAAGCTGAAGGAGTGCAGGGGTAAAGTTGAGTTCAAACAATTGTGACAGATTGGAGGGGATTTTAATACCTAAGTACATTATCATCTCCCAGCAAAAGGGGAAGTTAAGGCGGCAGTGCTCAAAATAATCTAAATGGTGTTGGGCGGAGAAAGAGAGCACACACCCCAATGGTGAATGCCCACTCTATGCCACCACAACGGGGGGGTTGGCTGTTGCCAAGTCCAACGAAAGACTAAAATATAGGTGAATTGAGTCATGTAACTCCGTCAACCAGGACTAGGAAGATAGGAAACTGTCCAGGAGTTATCTCATAGACTGATGGGGGATTGTCAATCTATGTAAGGGCACGTAGGGGCATAGAGTACATATGGATGACCTAGGAATATGAGATTAGAAGTTTGAGGGTGTAACGTCTGTCGTATGACACAAGCATGACAGGAAAGTAAAATACAATGCAAATTACAATGCAAGTTTAAAACCTGGTGAGGCAGGTGATAAAACAGTTTCCATAACTTTGAACCAAAAACTGCGAATACATTAACCCATAACTAGCATGCAAGAAAAGAAAAAAAAAAGAAAAAAAAAATGCAAGTGCAGTACTTAGTACCTGGGAGAATAAAATCTCTTTAGTTATATCTAACATTATGCAGACCATGTGTAGTATAGAGAGCAAACGAGTGTCTGCAGTTTGCACGATGTATGGCAAGAGCGAGATGTCTTCGCAGACAGCGCACCCCGGGGAAGCAGAGAGTATCTAGATGCAGAGTTAAACGACAAATAAACATGTCTGCAATACTCAGAGAACATGAGAGGCAGATGTTAAGAAGATATGTATGAACAGGGAGGAGGGATAGAACCCCAGCTAGCAAAAGGTCAAAAGTCAGTCTCTTTCTGCCGCAAAGTTCACACGATGCAGCATAGCTGGGACCGGGTGGGATTCTTTTACAGGTCGGAACAAAAATATAAAGCCGCTGGTAATGGATGAAAGTATTCGACTGTGACATCAAGCTGTAATAAATGTGTACTCACTGACCGAGGTTCGGATAGGTCGTCGGTGTGCCTGGGCACTGGATGGCGATAGGCGTCTGCGGTACCCCGCATCCTGAGTTTCCATCAATTCAGGCTGGTGTTTTTCTGGCTTACCATGTAGAGGACGAAAATTGGAGTACCAGTTAGGGACTTCCACTATTGGAATACCTAGGGTTAAGCAGAACGTGGGTAAATCCTCAGGGACTCTGAGGTGAGCCGTACGTCCCAGATTGGAGGCAGTGAGGCAGAAAGGGAACTTCCATTTGTAAGCTATGTTCCTGTTCCTCAGCACTTCTAAAAAAAAGCTTAAGGTCTCTGCTGTGTTGCAGGGTAATACCTGAAAGATCCTGAAAGATCTGTATGGGGGTAGTTTCATACAATATACGTTGTTTTGTCCTAGCTCCTCTCAGAATGTCCTCTTTTAGTTGGTAGTTTATTAAACAACAGACAATGTCTCGAGGGGGATCATTAACCCTACCTTTAGGTCGCAAGGCTCTGTGGATTCTTTCCATTTCCACAATCGATTGCGGCGGCCAATCTAAAACATTGTTAAAGATGGAGGTGACTGCTATGGGGATTTGATCTCCTTCAATGGATTCAGGGAGGCCTCTGACACGAAGGTTGTGCCGCCTCCCCCTATTGCCCAAATCCTCCAAATGTCTCTGCATATCTCTCATCTGCATTGTATGACCGTCAATTTTCCTGGTGGACTTGCGGAGAAGTAGGTCATGTTGATCAGAGGTTTTTTCCACCTGTAGTACCCGATCCGAAAGGGCTCTAATGTCCACTCGTAGGTCAGCAATGGCCGCCGAGAGGGTGTCCTTGATGTCTGAGGCAATCAGTTTTAAATCCTGCATGCTGATAGGGGAGGACTGGTTCGCCTCATGGAGTTGTTGGCCAGTACGATCAGCGTTGCGAGCCTATCCGAGTGCGGTGTCGGTCAGTATGATAGTCTCCCATTGGGGAGAGCGAGTGGATACCTCTTGTGAGGAGTTATGGCGGGACGGCGCCATGTTCCCCCGCTGTGTGCGAAACATCTCCGGTATTTGTTGGCTGTGTCTATCGGAGTTTCCACGTGGAGAGCGGGATCTTGAGGTGGAAGATGTTCTGGAAGCTGTTCCCATCTTTTGTAGGGAAATTGCGGGTGATGAACACCTCTGTAGGCTGAAGTATATGTCCCGGATAGCGGAGCTGATCAGTTAAGCGTCCGCCATTGAGCTCAGCCAAGCCACGCCCCTCCGGTCTTTCCCTTTTTAAATTCTCTTCCCATTCGTTTAGGATTGGAGCCGCCACTGAAGCCGCTAGATTGGGTCTAAGTGATACAGTCATTATGAGATTGGGTAGATGGGAATCTAGTAGATTTAACATTTACATTCAACCTAATTTATCACTTTCATTTTTAGGTGAAAAACCTGTCATTTGGATAGTTGGCCATTCTTATATTTACTGGGCTCATAAGAGAGCTTAAAAGCATTGTTACGGTTCCAACCTATCGTTACCTTCAGATAAGTTTCATATTCTTTGGAAGGGCATTCGTGGTCTACAATGGAATAATTTGTTCTTTCATCTTTCTGATTTGTTTCTTTCTTGGCCTTCTCCATCTGTTATAATTCTGCACCTCGGAGGTAACGATGTTGGTAGATTAAAAACTTTAGAATTGATGTTTTTAATGAAACAAGATTTGCATCGATTAGTTAGTTTTTCCTAATACTCGTATTATTTTTTCTGAAATGATTTATCGATTGCCTTGGTTATATTCGCAAGGTGGTAGACCGCTTGAGAAAATTAATCACTCAATTGAAAAGTTCCTGCCAAGGATTGGGGGGGATCTTTTTCCGTTATGTTGATCTGGAAGGAGGTTTTCCCGGTCTTTATAGACAAGATGGTGTTCATCTTTCAGATTTAGGTTTAGACATCTTTAACCTAGGTCTTCAAAATAGCATTGAACTGCCCGCGGTGCTGGGGTAGCTGTTTGTTGTTTTCAACAAACCCGGCTGGTGGGGACTTTGTTTTTATAAATTGATTCAGTTCTATGACTGAGTGAATTTAGAATTTGTTTTAAAAGTTAAAATGTTGTAAATATAATTTATTTATTCTTTCACTGTTTTATTTTGAATAAAGTTATTTGATTATTTTTAATACCAATAAAGGTGCTGCGGCCATTTAAAACACCAATTGCTGTGTGTTTTTATTCTAAACATAAGAAAAATGCGACCTACAATCCCATGAGCAGTGGGCACAATAAGGAGCCCACAATATGGGATTGTGGCCGCCAACGGAGTATATTTAAAAAAAAAAAAGTATATTTATATGATTTAACCACATCAATACAGTGCACTTACACCCCCTTCCTGACCAGACCAATTTTCAGCTTTCAGCGCTCTCACGGTTTGAATGACAATTACTCAGTCATCCAACACTGTACCAATATGAAACTTGCGTCCTTTTTTCCACACAAATAGAGCTTTCTTTTAGTGGTATTTAATCACTGGTGGGTTTTTTATTTTTTGTGCTATAAATAAAATAAAACGTAAATTTTGTGAAAAAAATGCCTTTTTCTTTGATTCTGTCATAAATTTTTGCTAATTAGTAAATTTATACTGTTACCTATCTTTGGTAAAAATAACCCACATTAGTGTATATTATTTGGTCTTTGTGAAAGTTATAGAGTCTACAAACTATGGTGCCAGTCGCTGAAAATTGATCACATCTGATCAGGCCTTCAGTACATCAGGTGTACCTCATTTCTTGACACTAACAAGTCAGGAAAGTACAAATACCCCTCAAATTACCCCTTTTTACAAAGTAGACATTCCAAGGTATTAAAGTGGTTTGGTACCTAAAAATGAAAGTTCATGTTATTAAAATCAACAGATAGCATACTTACCTAAACGAACCCTGAAAAAAAAAAATATTATTTACTTACCTTTTATTTCAAATGTTTCAGCTGACTTCCGGGTTGTCCTCCCGTGGGAGTAGGCGTGGCTATCGTCCTCGCAATGGTCCCTGGGAAATTTCCCAAGAATCCATGGGGGACAATGAACGTTTTTCTTTCCTTGTCACTGCTCTCACTGAGCATGTGCAAGATGGAGCGGAGCATGCTGGGAGCCAGACGTCATCATATACCAGGAAGTAAATGCCTGTGGGCTTCAGACGCCCACAGTTAAAATGGAAAACGCCAGAGCAGGTTTTTATAAGTCATCCTGAGGAAAAGATTCGTCGCGCCGGGGGTCAAATAAACGCCAGACGTGGATGCCAATCGAAGGTAGCACTCGCCCACCAGTGAGACAGGTAAGAAAAAAATAAAAAAAGAGCGGAATCCCGCTTTAAGTAAGTAGCATGGTGAGGTTTTTTAAGTTGTAATTTTTTCCCACAATTCTTTGCAAAATTAAGATTTTTTTTATTATAATTTTTTTTTACAAAATTGTCATATTATCAGGTTATTTCTCACACACAGCATATGCATACAACAAATTACACCCCAAAATACATTCTGCTACTCTTCCCGAGTACGGCGATACCACATGTGTGAGACTTTTACACAGCCTGGCCACATACAGAGCACCAACATTGATGTAGTACCCTCAGACGTTCTACGAGCAAAAATGGCGCATCTCATTTCTCAACCACCTATTACATTTTTGAAGGCCCTGGAGTACCAGAACAATGGAATTTCCCATAAAATGACCCCATTTTGGAAAGCAAACACCCCAACGTATAATCTGTGAGGCATAATGAGTCTTTTGAACGGTTAATTTTTTTCCAGAAGCTTTTGGAATATGTGGAAAAAAATTAAAACGCATTTTATTTTACACAAAATTGTCAATTTAAAAGATATTTCTAACACATAGCATGTATATAGCAAAAATAACACCCCAAAATACATTCTGCTACTCTTCCCGAGTATAGCAATACCACATGTGTAGGACTTTTACACAGCGTGGTCACATAGAGAGGCCGAACATTGAAGTAGTACGTTCAGGCGTTCTAGGAGCATAAATGACACATCTCATTTCATTCCTACCCATCACACTTTTGAAGGTCCTGGACCACCAGGACAGTGAAATTACCCACAAAATTACCCCATTTTGGAAAGCAAACACCCCAACGTATATTCTATGAGACATGGGCTGCTAATAGGTACTCGGGTACTCTGATGGGCTGGAGATAGGTGCTCTGTTACTCTGATGGCCTGGTGACAGGTACTCTGGTATTCTGATGGCCTGGTGACAGGTACTCGGGTACTCTGATGGCCTGGTGACAGGTACTCGGGTACTCTGATGGCCTGGTGACAGGTACTCTGATGGCTTGGTGACTGGTATTTGGGTACTCTGAAGGGCGGTGACAGGTACTCATATGGACTGTGACAGGTACTCGGGTACTCAGATGAACTGTGACAGGTACTCAGATGAACTGTGATAGGTACTCGGGTACTCAGATGAACTGTGACAGGTACTCAGATGGACCTGGACAGGTACTCTGGTATTCAGATGGACTGGGACAGGTACTCGGGTACTCAGATGGGCTGTGACAGGTACTCGGGTACTCAGATGGGCTGTGACAGGTACTCGGGTACTCAGATGAACCGTGACAGCTACTCGGGTACTCAGATGAACCGTGACAGGCACTCGGGTACTTTGATGGGCTGTGACAGGTACTTGGGTACTTTGATGGGCTGTGACAGGTACTTGGGTACTTTGATGGGCTGTGACAGGTACTTGGGTACTCTGATGGACCGTGACAGATACTCGGGTACCATGTTGGACTGTGACAGGTACTCGAGTACCCTGATGGACCGTGACAGGTACTCGGGTACTTTAATGGACCGTGACAGGTACTCGGGTACCCTGATGGACCGTGACAGGTACTCGGGTACCCTGATGGACCGTGACAGGTACTCGGGTACCCTGATGGACCGTGACAGGTACTCTGGTACTCTGATGTGCTGTGACAGGTACTTGGGTACTCTGATGGGCCGTGACAGGTACTCGGGTACTCTGATGGGCTGTGACAGGTACTCGGGTACTCTGATGGGCCGTGACAGGTACTCGGGTACTCTGATGGGCCGTGACAGGTACTCGGGTACTCAGATGGACTGGGACAGGTACTCGGGTACTCTGATGGGCTGACAGGTACTCTGATGGGCTGTGACAGGTACTCGGGTACTCTGATGGGCTGTGACAGGTACTCAAATACTCTGATGGACTGTGACAGGTACTCTGATGGACTGTGATTGACAGGTACTATGAGGAGTGGTGACAGGTCCTCTTTATTGGGGGGGGGGCAATCAGTGTGCTTGGTGTGTACTGTAGGTGGTAACAAGATGTTACCGCAATCTCCTCCTCACACACGATCGGTGTGTGAGCAGGAGAACCCGGTAACATCTCGTTACCGCGGTTTGTTTACATTTTAATGATCGGCTATGAAAGGATCACAGCCGATCACGTGGGTAAACAGCCGGCCAATGGCTGTTTACCAGCATTGGTGATGAGCAGTGTTCCCGGGGAACACGCCGCCACTGACGTGCACGCACAGCGTGCTCACGATCGCGCGCATGCGTCGTACACAGTCGGGGTGTGACCATCTGTGATCGGCCGTGACTTCATCAAGGCCGATCACGTGGTAAACAGCCATAACCAATGGCTGTTCACCCCCTTTGGTGGCGAGCGGTGTCTCCGTGACACGCCACCACCGAAGAAACAGGGGTGCGCGCGCACGATCGCGCGCATTCCCTGTTTAAACGGGAGGCCGTCATATGACGCCTCCCGCCGCAATAGGTGCACCACCTGCCCATCATTGGACGGCCGGCGGTCAGGAACTAGTTAATAAATAAAATAAAAAAAGCGGGCTTGTCACGAGGCAACAACCGGGAAAAAAGTTTTTCCACAGGTACAGGAGCTTATATAAGTGCCTCTGTGACAGACCACTCACAGATGCCCTGAGGTGGCTTAGGCGTGAGCTCCCCCTCCCCTCCCACCCTTGTCGCTGGCACCGTTATGTGGTTATGTCACCCTTGGATCAAAGGGGGACTTTGTTTTTATAAATTGATTCATTTGTAGCTCGAGTTCTATGACTGAGCGAATTTAGAATTTGTTTTAAAAGTTAAAATGTTGTAAATATAATTTATTTATTCTTTTACTGTTTTATTTTGAATAAAGTTATTTGATTATTTTTAATACCAATAAAGGTGCCGCTGCCATTTAAAACACCAATTGCTGTTTGCTGTGTGCGACCTACAATCCCATGCAATGTAAACAAAAAGAGAAAGAAGCTCCTAAACGTTGATTTTATCTCTTTACTGTTTGCCACTTACTCTGAATATTTACCCACTTACATTCCTGCTTGGTGCTGTGGGGGTGCTCTGCATCATTTCTGTCTGCATTTGTTGTTTTTTTATGTGATACAACAGCTTTTTATCAGAGCATGTTTCACCAAGTAAATCATGGACAAAATGTTCTTTTTAGTTTCTGCATGTTGCACTACCCTAAAAAATCAGTTGCCTTTGTTAGCTGTATGGAAGTAGGCACTTGTCATTTAAATTATAGTGCCACTGAATTTACTGTATATGCGTAAAATAGAAAATTGGACTTGTATAAGGTTTAACATATGTCTCATAACAAGCTGCAGAAAACAGGCTTTTTTCGTATTATTGTAAAGCCCCATACACACTGTTTTTCTGCTGAGTTTTTCCTTCAGGTCTACCAAAACCATGTAGTGCAAGGGCTGCCTGATTGCATACAAATTGAAACTCTTAGCCCTTGTACACATGGTTGAAGATTCTGACGGAATGTGTCCTATCGGACCGCTTTTGTCGGACTTGCCGGTAAAATTTTCCGACAAAATGCTCCGATCATGTGTAGCCTACTCCAACGGACAAAGTGCCACGCATGCTCAGATAAAATTCCTAGACCAAAGCTATTGGCTACTAGCCTGAACGTAGTCCCGTCGTAACGAAATAACGTCATCACGTTATGTACAATCGGATTTTCCGCCAACTTTGTCCGACCGTGTGTATGCAACAGTTTTGGACAAAATCCGTCGGACAAAATCCAACGGATTTGGTTGTCAGAATGTCCGACCGTGTGTACAAGGGCTTAAGGTTTGACCTCATATTATATGGTTTTGGTAAATCTGAAGGAAAAATTCAGAAAAACTGATATGCCCCATACACACGGTCGGAACTTCAATTGTCATTCAAATTGTGAGAGCACCGAAAGCTGAAAATTGGTCTGGTTAAGAACGGGGTTTAAGTGCCCAGTGGTCAAGTGGTTAAAGCAGTCTAAAGGCGCATTAATGCACCAAAATTAAATCTATAAGCACTGTGCTTAACCACTTAAGGACCGCCGTATTGCCAATGTACGTCATTGCAATGGCATGTACAGGCACAAGCACGTACATGTATGTGCTTGCCTTCCAGCGGGTGGGGGGTCCGATCGTACCCCCTCCCGCTGGATACGGCGGTCCGTTTCGCTTCAGGAGCGATCCGGGATGAGGGGATGGCCGTTGGTTTCTGGCCATCCCCTCTCGATCGCTCCTGGCGAATGAGAAGCTTCCTCCCACTGTGTATTGTATACACAGGCAGGGGGGAAGTGATGTCATTCTCCTCAAGGCGGTCTTTTTGACCGGACTATGAGGAGAAGACAGAAAGTAAGTGTGCACCAACACTACACTGACATGTAGGCACACACAGGCACACAATATACTACCCAATAATGTTTTTAACCCCCTGATTGCCCCTAGTTAACCCTTTCACCCCCTTTTGCCAGTGTCACTAAGCGATCATTTTTCTGATCGCTGCATTAGTGTCGCTAGTGTCGCTAGGTAGCTAGTTATTTTTTTAGGTTCACCGCCAGGTTTTTATAGCGCTAGGTACCCCGATATACTACCCAATAATGGTTTTAACCCCCTGATTGCCCCTAGTTAACCCTTTCACCCCCTTTTGCCAGTAACACTAAGCGATCATTTTTCTGATCGCTGCATTAGTGTCACTGATGTCGCTAGGTAGCTAGTTATTTTTTTAGGTTCACCGCTAGGTTTTTATAGCACTAGGTACCCCCATATACTACCCAATAATGGTTTTAACCCCCTGATTGCCCCTAGTTAACCCTTTCACCAGCGATCACAGTATAAGTGTCACTGGTGACGCTGGTTAGCCAGTTAGTTATTTAGGTTCCCCGTCAGGTTTTTATACAGCGCCAGGGACCCCCATATAATACCTAATAAAAATTTGAACCCCCTGATTGCCCCTAATTAACCCTTTCACCAGTGATCACCGTATAAGTGTTACGGGTGACTCTGGTTAGTTTGCTTTTTATAGCATCAGGGCACCCACCATTTATTACCCAATAAAGGTTTAACCCCCTGATCACCCGGCGGGTGATATCAATTAGGTTTTAGGGTCAGGGTCTGCGTCACCCCAGGCAGTGCTAGGTTAGTGCCAGTACCGCTAACACCCACACGCAAAGCATAAACCTCCTGTAGTGGTATAGAATCTGAACAGATCAATATCTGATCTGATCAGATCTATACTAGCATCCCCAGCAGTTTAGGGTTCCAAAAAAACGCATTGTTAGCGGGATCAGCCCAGAAACCTGCTGGCACCTGCGTTTTGCCCCTCTGCCCAACCCACCCAAGTGCAGTATCGATCGATCACTGTCACTTACAAAACACTAAACACATAACTGCAGCGATCGCAGAGTCAGGCCTGATTCCTGCGATCGCTAACAGTTTTTTTTGGTAGCATTTTATATTTAAATCCGGAAGGCAGTGCTTGGTACTCGGGAGAAGCAGCAACATTTATTTTGGGGTGTAATTTGACTTATGCCCATAGCATGTGTGAGCAATATATCATTTAGTGACAACTTTGTGCAAAAAAAAAAAAATTGTAAAATTCCTGCAACTTGTGGCAAAATATAAAATATTTCATGGACTCAACATGCCTCTCAGTAAATAGCTTGGGGTGTCTACTTTCCAAAATGGGGTCATTTGGGGGGGTTTTGTGCTATTTTGGCATTTTATGGCCTTCAAAACTGTGATAGGTAGTGAGGAGTGAAATCCAAAATTTGCACCCTTAGAAACCCTGAAGGCAGTGATTGGTTTTCGGGGTGCCGTACACAGCTAGACTCCCAAAAAGTCCCACATATGTGGTATCCTCGTACTCAGGAGAAGCAGCAGAATATATTTTGGGGTGCAATTCCACATATAACTATGGCATGTGTGAGCAATATATCATTTAGTGACAACTTTTTGTAAACTTTTTTTTTTTTTTTGTGTCATTATTCAATCACTTGGGACAAAAAAAAAATGTTCAATGGGCTCAACATGCCTCTCCACAACTTCCTTGGGGTGTCTACTTTCCAAAATGGGGTCATTTGGGGGGGGTTTGTACTGCCCTGCCATTTTAGCACCTCAAGAAATGAGATAGGCAGTCGTAAATTAAAAGCTGTGTAAATTCCAGAAAATGTACTCTAGTTTGTAGATGCTATAACTTTTGCGCAAACCAATAAATATACGCTTATTGAAATTTTTTTTTACTAAAGACATGTGGCTGAATAAATTTTGCCCTAAATGTATGACTAAAATTGAGTTTATTCGATTTTTCTTATAACAAAAAGTAAAAAATATCATTTTTTCTCAAAATTTTCGGTCTTTTTCCATTTATATCGCAAAAAATAAAAATCGCAGAGGCAATCAAATACCATCAAAAGAAAGCTCTATTTGTGGGAAGAAAAGGACGCAAATTTCGTTTGGGTACAACATTGCATGACCGCGCAATTACCAGTTAAAGCAGTGCAGTGCGAAATTGTAAAAAGACCTCTGGTCCTTAGGCTGTTAATTGGTCCGGGGCTGAAGTGGTTAAAACAGCAAAACATTTCTAAGATAAATAATGCTGCTATTTAAAAAACAACATAAACCAACAGGTGAAAAAGTAAATAAGTGAAGTGCATGTAAATGACATTCACAGTAACGCTCATAAAAAGTTTAACAACTCAAAAGTAGGTTAACAAAAATGTGTTTAAACACATCTAATCATAAATAAATGTATCTTGCAATTCCACATAAAACATAGACGACAGTCCTCTTGAGAAGTGCAAAAATTAAATTTCACACCAATTCCTCCACCACAGTGAAAATGGGAGCTCAACTCTCTTAGGAAACAGGCTCACCAAATGATGTTGCCATTCACTCTCGTGTTTAGCAAATAAGCTCAGAGATAGCATTGAAGAGGTGCTGTAAATGCCACACTACTGTTTAAATGCCTGATTGAGAACTGCCAAAGCATTCAATTTTCTGTCCATCTGGTACTGTGATTTACATAGCTCTACCACACAGCACAACTCTGCCAGGATAGATGATCTGATATTTCTCTGTTGCCATTAAGTAACACTTAGGCCGCGTACACACGCGGGGACTGTTCGCCCAACTTTGTCCGTCAAACAGTTTCGGCAAACAGTCCGCTCAAAATTAGCATGGACGGACATGGCCACACACGACGTACGAACAGTTTGCTGAAACCGTGCGCGATGACGTGAACGGCACGTACGACGGGACGAAAAATACGACGTCCTATACACTGCATTATAACTTTCGGCGTGAAAATCCTTTCTGAGCATGCGCGCAACTTTGTTTGACGAACAAGCCTACACACGCGGGGACTGTCCGCTGAAACAAGGTTTCAGCGGACAGTTTTTCGGAATTTCCGAAAAACCTTGTTCAGCGAACTGTTCGCTGAAACTGTCCGCTGAAAGCCCACACACGAGCGGACTGTCCGCTGAAACTTGGTTTCAGCGGACAGTTTCAGCGAACAGTCCCCGCGTGTGTACGCGGCCTTACTGGTCTTGTCTCTTTCCCAGCCCTGGTACATAAGAAAGTGAGTTCTGAAGGGGATATGTAGCCAGCTCTTGGATGCACCTATAGCATTACTGAGCATTTAGAATGTGCTGTACAGGTATTCTTGTTGCGTCAGTCAAACACTTCTCAAATGCCCTGTGTGTTGTTGTTTTTTTACAATACTAAAATGGGAAATGATCTCTTTTGATGCTTTGCAACTGCATCGCAAACACACTGTAAATGCCATAGGTATGTTTAAGGTGCGGTTGTGGTGCATTTCAATAGAAGTGAATGGAGGCAGTTGTAAATGCGTCTTGCTAAACTCTTCAGGCATCGTTATTTTTGCCTCACCGCAATGCGAAGCAGCGCTAGCGCTGCAGTGGGAACACCTCCTTATATAGAAATCTTAAATTAAACAGAAAAATACATTTACTGACTATATATATATATTATATATACCGTACATGTCATAGTATATCTTTTATAAATCCACTGTTTCAAAATACAAAAATCGCACTTTAGAAACATTTTTCTAATGTTTTAGAGTCTGGTCACTTGATTGATTCCTCCTGTATTGAATTGTATTGTAATTGTCTGCCCCCATTTGAAAAGCGCTGTGCAAACTGTTGAAGCTATATAAATCCTGTATTATAATAATAATAATAATAATTGCCTTTCTTCTGCAGAGTGAGCATATCTACATGTAATGTACTAGTGCCACTATGAGAGGTAACTGAAATGGATATCTTGATGATAGGCAACTCCTATCCTCATATTGATTAGTGGTTCCAAATGAATAACTACTGCAGTAGGGAACAGACACAAAAGATAGGCTCAGCATCTTTCCAAATAACCGTTCTCCTTTATTATGACACATTTGAAGGTTTTTATACACATGATTACGTAGGTATCACATTAATATTACAATTGTACGTTTATGGTAACAAGGGGCGTTACATAGGCAGGCTAATTCTAATCAGGACTTGAAAGAATGCAAAACATGTACTGAAAACATTGTTAGTGCCGTGTGCACAGTGAGGGCATCGTGCAATACATATAAAATAGAATACAATTATATACAGAACCTACACATTTCCATTACATAACGTATGCATTGCTCATTAGTAAAAGTGTTTCTACATCGATGGAACATAAGCCAACAACCATTACCAATAAAGCCACTTCTCTATCCCCAGCAGACAGTCGATCAACGGTTCAAGGATGGGTGGGGGCATTGCTGAAAAAAGACTACATACAGCTTTCTATACTTACGAATGGGAAGGCATGGAATGCAAACTGACCATGCTAACATGAATCGGCTTCCATGATCAGGGTGGCCAGTGTACAGCAAGAAAGATGGAGGAATGATTGGATCAACTATGTATTTTAAGCAGAATTCAGAGTAATTGGAAATAAGCGTAGGATAAATACATTTGACATATAGTATTTAAGTACTTCCCGCCCATGCTATAACCAAAAGACTGCTACAGCGTGGGCTTCTAGTTCTGGGAGGGCCTCCTCGGGAAGTCCTCCCAGAACACCTCCTCCCGCACACTCCCTGTGGCATGCGTCTGGCGTGCTTTGAGACTGTTGTGTCTGATCACTGATTGTGATAAAGGTCCAATCACAGCAGCCCTTTACTCTGTGGCCAGCTGTGTCCAATCACAGCTGATCACATGTAAACAGACTTGCCAGTTATCAGCAGTCCTTTCCTCACATGCTATGTCTGTGTGAGTAAAGGAGAGCCGTTAACCGGCAAGCTTGTTAGCACATTGTTCACGCTGGTAATCAGGTCACTGATCATCAGGTGCCCTGATGATCAGTGCAGCCCCGTCAGTGCCAATCAGTGCCAATCAGTACTGATCAGTGTAGCCTGATAGTGCCCATCAGTGCCACCTATCAGTGACCCCTATCAGTGCCGTCTCATCAGTGCCCATCAGTGCTGCCTCATCAGTGCAGCCTCACAGTGCCCATCAGTGCAGCCTATCAATGCCCATCAGTGCAGCCTCATCAGCGCACATCGGTGAAGAGGAAAAACTACTTATGGGTAAGGATGAGCCGAACACCCCCCGGTTCGGTTCGCACCAGAACTTTCGAACGGACCCCAAATTCGTACGAACTTTAGAACCCCATTGAAGTCTATGCGACTCGAACGTTCGAAATTAAAAGTGCTAATTTTAATGGCTAGTATGCAAGATACTGTCCTAAAAAGGGTTTGGGGACCTGGCTCCTGCCCCAGGGGACATGGGTCAATGCCTAAAATGTTTTTAAAAATGGCCGTTTTGGCAGGAGCACTGATTTTAATGACGATTAAAGTGAAAAAAAAGTGAAATATTCCTTTAAATATGGTGCCTGAGGGGTGTCTGTAGTATGCCTGTGAAGTGCCACGTGTTTCCCGTGTTTAGAACAGTCCCTGCACAAAATGACATTAAACGGAAATAACATAATTTAAAACTGCTTGCGGTTTTAATGTTATATCTGGTTCCTGCAATATGGTTGAAAATCATTGAGAACAATGGCATGGGTAGCCCTCCATGCCCATTACCAGCCCCTTTGGGTCTTGTACGCATATTAAGGGGAACCCAGTACCCATATTAAAAAAAGGAAATGCGTGTGGCCCCCAGACCCTATATACTCAGAACAGCAGTATACAGGCGGTGCAAACAAGACAGGGACTGTGTAGGTTTGTTGCGTTAAGTTGAATCTGTTTGTAATTTTCAACTGGTACATTTTTAAAGTTTAGCTCCAGTCAAAAAAACAATTTTTAAGCTTTTTGGAAAACATAGGGAAGGGTTATCACCCCTGTATAATTTGTTTTGTCGTACATCTTTTTTCATCTCACTTGCTGTTGTCTCCTTCCGTTTTCAATTAGGAGATGTTTGTAAGTTGGATGTTTGAAAGTAGGGGCCTGCCCTATATGCTCTGCAGAAATGGCGGAACAAGGTGTTGGTTTTGCCACAACATTGTAAGCCCTCAAAGTGACTCTTGGTGGGCGCTGGATCGCCCTGCTGTGAACGATTATATCAAGAATTGTATTTACATACCATTGTTGAACAGTGGTAGAAAAATTGACCTTTGGTGGTTGTGGTGCTGGTGCCACAACACTATAAGTCCTCACAGTTACTCTGGGTGGGCACAGGAACGGGCCCTCCTGTGAAATATTATATCAAGAATTGTAATTACATGTCCCTGTTAAACAGGGGCAGAAAAATTGGGCCTTAGGCACTGGTGCTGGTGCCACAACACTGCAACCTCTCCCATATACTCTAGTTTTATTGCAGGAATTAGCCCTGCTGCAAAGCATTGCATCAAAAATTGTAATTAAACGCCCCTGTTAAACAGGGGCAGAAAAATTGGGCCTTAGGCACTGGTGCTGGTGCCACCACACTGCAACCTCTCCCATATACTCTAGTTTTATTGCAGGAATTAGCCCTGCTGCAAAGCATTGCATCAAAAATTGTACTTAACCACTACAGCCCCGGACCAATAAACACCTTAAGGACCAGAGGTCTTTTTCCAATTTCGCACTGCGCTGCTTTAACTGGTAATTGCGCGGTCATGCAATATTGCACCCAAACGAAATTTGCGTCCTTTTCTTCCCACAAATAGAGCTTTCTTTTGATGGTATTTGATTGCCTCTGCGATTTTTTTTTTGCGATATAAATGGAAAAAGAGCGAAAATTTAGAAAAAAAAAATATTTTCTTCTTTTTGTTATAAGAAAAATCGAATAAACTAAATTTTAGTCATACATTTAGGGCAAAATTTATTCAGCCACATGTCTTTAGTAAAAAAAATGTCAATAAGCGTATATTTTTTGGTTTGCGCAAAAGTTATAGCGTCTACAAACTAGAGTACATTTTCTGGAATTTACACAGCTTTTAATTTATGACTGCCTATCTCATTTCTTGAGGTGCTAAAATGTCAGGGCAGTACAAACCCCCCCAAATGACCCCATTTTGGAAAGAAGACACCCCAAGAAAATTGCTGATGGGTATGTTGAGCCCATTGAATATTTATTTTTTTTGTCCTAAGGGATTGAATAATGACAAAAAATATAAAAAAAATTTTTTTTTACAAAAAGTTTTCACTAAATGATATATTGTTCACACATGCCATGGTTATATGTGGAATTGCACCCCAAAATATATTCCGCTACTTCTCCCGAGTATGAGGATACCACATGTGTGGGACTTTTTGGGAGTCTAGTCGCGCACGGCACCCCGAAAACCAATCACCACCTTCAGGATTTCTAAGGGTGCAAATTTTTGATTTAACTCCCCACTACATATCACAGTTTTGAAGGCCATAAAATGCCAAAATAGCACAAACCCCCCCAAAATGACCCCATTTTGGAAAGTAGACACCCCAAGCTATTTACTGAGAGGCATGTTGAGTCCATGGAATATTTTATATTTTGCCAAAAGTTGCGGGAATATTACAAACTTTTTTTTTTTTTTGCACAAGGTTGTCACTAAATGATATATTGCTCACACATGCTATGGGCATAAGTCAAATTACACCGCAAAATAAATTCTGCTGCGTCTCCCGAGTACGGGGATACCACATGTGGGGGACTTTTTGGGAGCCTAGCCACGTACGGGACCCCGAAAACCAAGCACTGCCTTCCGGATTTAAATATAAAATGCTACCAAAAAAACTGTTAGCGATCGCAGGGATCAGGCCTGACTCTGCGATCGCTGCAGTTATGTGTTTAGTGTTTTGTAAGTGACAGTGATCGATCGATACTGCACTTGGGTGGGCTGGGCAGAGGGGCAAAACGCAGGTGCTAGCAGGTATCTGGGCTGATCCCGCTAACAATGCGTTTTTTTGGAACCCTGAACTGCTGGGGACGCTAGTATAGATCTGATCAGATCAGATATTGATCTGTTCAGATTCTATACCACTACGGGAGGTGTATGCTTTGCGCGTGGGTGTTAGCGGTACTGGCACTAACCTAGCGCTGCCTGGGGCGACGCAGACCCTGACCCTAAAACCTAATTGATATCACCCTCCGGGTCATCAGGGGGTTAAACCTTTATTGGGTAATAAATGGTGGGTGCCCTGATGCTATAAAAAGCAAACTAACCAGAGTTACCCGTAACACTTATACGGTGATCAGTGGTGAAAGGGTTAACTAGGGCAATCAGGGGGTTCAAATTTTTATTAGGTAGTATATGGGGGTCCCTGGCGCTATATAAAAACCTGACTGGGAACCTAAATAACTAACTGGCTAACCAGCGTCACCAGTGACACTTATACTGTGATCGCTGGTGAAAGGGTTAACTAGGGGCAATCAGGGGGTTAAAACCATTATTGGGTAGTATATCGGGGTACCTAGTGCTATAAAAACCTGGTGGTGAACCTAAAAAAATAACTAGCTACCTAGCGACAGTAGCGACACTGATGCAGCGATCAGAAAAATTATCGCTTAGTGACATTGGCAAAAGGGGGTGAAAGGGTTAACTAGGGGCAATCAGGATGTTAAAACCATTATTGGGTAGTATATCGGGGTACCTAGCGATATAAAAACCTGGCGGTGAACCTAAAAAAATAACTAGCTACCTAGCGACAGTAGCGACACTAATGCAGCGATCAGAAAAATGATCGCTTAGTGACACTGGCAAAAGGGGGTGAAAGGGTTAACTAGGGGCAATCAGGGGGTTAAAACCATTATTGGGTAGTATATCGGGGTACCTAGGGCTATAAAAACCTGGCGTGAACCTAAAAAAATAACTAGCTACCTAGCGACAGTAGCGACACTGATGCAGCGATCAGAAAAATGATCGCTTAGTGACACTGGCAAAAGGGGTTGAAAGGGTTAACTAGGGGCAATCAGGATGTTAAAACCATTATTGGGTAGTATATCGGGGTACCTAGCGATATAAAAACCTGGCGGTGAACCTAAAAAAATAACTAGCTACCTAGCGACACTAGCGACACTGATGCAGCGATCAGAAAAATTATCGCTTAGTGACACTGGCAAAAGGGGGTGAAAGGGTTAACTCTAGGGGCAATCAGGGGGTTAAATCTTTATTGAGGGGTGATAGGGGGCTACCCTGGACCTAACACTAACTGCCCTGACAGTTTTTACTTTTACAACTGACACTGAATGCATTGATCAGTAAAGAAATGATCAATGCAATCAGTGACACTGTAACTGGGGGGGGGGGGGGGCGGGGGGGATCGGGGGGCGATCGGGGGGGGGGGGGCGGGGGGGTTTGTGTACCTATGTGTACCTATGTGTACCTATCTGTCAGTGTAGTGTTTTGGTGCACTTACTTTTAGTCTTCTCCTCGTAGTCCGGTCAAAAAGACCGCCCCGAGGAGAATGACATCACTTCCTCCTTCCTGTGTAAACAATACACAGTGGGAGGAAGTTCGTCATTGGCCAGGAGCGATCCAGAGGAGGTGGCCAGAAACCAACGGCCATCCCCTCATCACGGATCGCTCCTGGAGGGAAACAGACCGCCGTATCCAGCGGGAGGGGGTCCGATCGGACCCCCCACCCGCTGGAAGGCAGGCACGTATATGTACGTGCTTGTGCCTACCTGTGCCATTGTAATGACGTACATTGGCAATACGGCGGTCCTTAAGTGGTTAAACGCCCCTGTTAAACAGGGGCAGAAAAATTGGGCCTTAGGCACTGGTGCTGGTGCCACCACATTGCAACCTCTCCCATATACTCTATTTTTATTGCAGGAATTAGCCCTGCTGCAAAGCATTGCATCAAAAATTGTACTTAAACGCCCCTGTTAAACAGGGGCAGAAAAATTGGGCTTTAGGCACTGGTGCTGGTGCCACCACACTGCAACCTCTCCCATATACTCTAGTTTTATTGTAGGAATTAGCCCTGTTGTTAAGCATTGCATCAAAAATTGTACTTAAACGCCCCTGTTAAACAGGGGCAGAAAAATTGGGCCTTAGGCACTGGTGCTGGTGCCACCACACTGCAACCTCTCCCATATACTCTATTTTTATTGCAGGAATTAGCCCAGCTGCAAAGCATTGCATCAAAAATTGTACTTAAACGCCCCTGTTAAACAGGGGCAGAAAAATTGGGCTGATGGCATCACTCAGAACCAGAAATGTTCTTCCAACATATCAGCGGAGGAGGAAGAGGATAGACAATCAACATAACAGGACAGTCACTCAGCATCAGCATAGGCAGTCTTGAAGGGATGTGATATTTCAAAAAAAATTATTCGGTTACATCAGCTTCAGGTGCTTGGTAGCTGTGGGTGATCCAAGACTGATTCATCTTGATGAAGGTCAGTCGATCAACTGATTCGGTGGACAGGCGCACCCTGTGATCGGTAACAAAGCCCCCAGCAGCACTGAAGGTGCGTTCCGAAAGAACGCTGGATGCAGGACAGGCCAGTAGCTCAATCGCATACTGTGCAAGCTCTGGCCAGTGATCCATCCTCAAGACCCAGTAAGCCAGAGGATTTTCGGTGGGAAAGGTGTCCAAGTCTGACCTTGCCCCTAGGTATTCCTGCACCATGTAAATCAGACGCTGGCGATGGTTGCTGGAACCGATCATACCTTGGGGCTGCGGACTAAAAAAATTGTCTGAAAGCATCAGTCAGACGGCCACCTTCTCCACCGCTCCTTCTGACCGATGCCTCAGCAACACGTTGTCCAGGACAAGGAGTTTGTAACCTCCCAGTCTCTGGGAACTCGTTGCACAGACCTTTCTGCAAGGCCTCCCGGAGATGTCTCATCCTCTGCTCCCTCTGCGATGGCAAGATAAGGTCGGCAACCTTACCCTTGTACCGTGGATCAAGCAGAGTGGCCAGCCAGTAATGGTCCCTCTCCTTCATCCGAAGAATACGAGGATCCTTCCGCAGGCTTTGCAGGATCAGGGAGGCCATGCAGCGTAGGTTAGCTGAGGCATTCGGTCCGGAGTCCTCTGGGTCACTAAGGACAACATGATCCGCAGCTACCTCCTCCCAGCCACGTACAAGTCCACGTGTTTCTTGGGACTGTATATCATCCCTACAAGACTGCTGCTGCTGATGCTGAGTGCCAGCCTCCACCTCCATGCTGACACAATCATCCTCCTCCTCCTCTTCCTCCTCCTCATCCTCTTCCTGTGTGATGGGTGGCACAGCAGGAACACTGTCTGGATAAAGGGGGCCTTGAGAGGCAAGGAAGTCCTCCTCTTCCTGCTTCTGTTCTGCCTCAAGTGCCCTGTCCATTATTCCATGCAGCGTATGCTCCAAGAGGTGGACAAGAGGTACAGTGTCACTGATGCATGCACTGTCACTGCTCACCATCCTTGTGGCCTCCTCAAACGGTGACAGGACAGTGCATGCATCCCTGATCATGCCCCACTGGCGTGGTGAGAAAAAACCGAGCTCCCCTGACCCTGTCCTGGTGCCGTAGTCGCACAGGTACTCATTGATGGCCCTCTGCTGCGTGTGCAGCCGCTGCAGCATGGCCAACGTTGAGTTCCACCTGGTGGGCATGTCATATATAAGGCGGTTCTTGGGCAGGTTCAACTCCTTTTGGAGCTCAGCCAGCCGAGCACAGGCATTAAATGATTGGTGGAAATGCACACAGACTTTCCTGGACTGCTTCAGGACATCCTGTAAGCCGGGGTACCTGCCCAAGAACCGCTGCACCACCAGGTTAAGGACGTGAGCTACACAGGGCACGTGGGTCAGTTGTCCCTGTCGGAGGGCGGAGAGGAGGTTGGTGCCATTGTCGCAAACCACCATTCCTGGCTTAAGCTGGCGTGGCGTCAACCACCTCTCGGCCTGCCCCTGCAGAGCTGACAAAACATCCACCCCAATGTGGCTCCTGTCCCCCAAACAAACCAGCGCAAGCACGGCATGGCATCGTTTTGCCTGCGTACTTGCGTAGCCCCTAGAACACCTACGGAGCACCGCTGGTTCTGAGGACAGAGCACTGGAAGAGGCCATGGAGGAAGAAGAAGAGGAGGGGGTGGAGGAGAGAGGTGTGTCACAACCAATAGTAACATTTTGGTGGCGTGGTGGCGGAACAACCTCCAACACTACTGCACCTTGTCCTGCATCCTTCCCAGCTGCCAGAAGAGTGACCCAATGGGCCTGAAAGACAGGTAACGTCCCTGTCCATGCCTGCTGGACCATGAGTCAGTAATATGCACCTTACCGCTGATCGCCCTGTCCAGCGAGGCAAGGACATTGCCTTCCACATGCCGGTAGACAGCCGGAATCGCCTTCCGTGAGAAAAAGTGGCGTTTGGGGACCTGCCACTGAGGAACCGCACATTGCACAAACTCACGGAAGGGGGCCGAGTCTACCAACTGAAAAGGCAGCAGTTGAAGTGCTAGCAATTTAGCCAAGCTAGCATTCAACCGCTGGGCATGTGGATGGCTGGGAGTGAACTTCTTTCGGTCCAGCAGCTGGGGCAGGGACATTTGCCTGCTATAATCGGACGTGGGTGTACTGCTAGCAGAGTGCCCAGAAGCACTTGGCTGTGACACACCTAATTCTACACATTCATTCCTCTCAGAGCAGGTTTCAGAGAAGACTGAAGGTCTAGTGGGGTTGGAGATGCCAGCTGATGAGGAGCAAGGAGAGGTCCGCTTTGTTCTTTGGTGTGGGTCTTTGAGGTACGCTTGCCAACGAGCTTCATGGCAGGTCAACATATGTCTGGTCAAGCATGTGGTGCCCAAGCGGCTGATGTTTTGGCCACGCGAGATACGCTTGAGACATATGTTGCAAATAGCAGCGGTGCAATCTGATGCACTCGTCTCAAACAAGGCCCACACCAAAGAACTTTTAGAATAACGCGCAGAGGCAGCGCCCTGCACAGGCGGAGCTCTGCGGTGTGATTCAATCGGTGTGCTGCCCCTAAGCTGGCCCCCGGAGGGCATCCTGCCTCGTTGGCAGCATGTTGCAGCTTGTGGAACATGACTGCCAGATTGCTGTCCTTCTTGAGCATCCCCTCTCTCTGCATTCAGGCTACTGCCTTCCTCTAGCTGAGTGTCATCATCAGAGCCTACAAAACACTGGGCATCCTCCTGGAGCATGTACCCAACACTGTGCTCAAAGAGTTCAGGAGACTCCTCACAACACCCACTAACTCCTGCAGATGCCTTTATTACAGAACACCAGAGATAAAGGGGTATACTGTAATGGAGTCACACAACACCCACTAAGCCCTGCAGATGGCTCTATTAGAGAACAGCAATAAAGGGTAGATACAGGTGTATATTGTGCTGGAGGCACAAAACACCCACTAACTCCTGCAGATGCCTTTATTATAGAACACCAGAGATAAAGGGGTATATACAGATGTATACTGTGCTGTGCTGGAGGCACACACAACTTCCAATAACTCCTTCAGATGGCAAGTGGGCTCAAATAGAGAAGAGCTATGTAGGTGGATATAGCGGTGTGTACTGGGTACAGAGCATGCAGACAGCACGCACAAGCTCCTAACACTACTGACTGCAAGCTCTATTATAAAAGATAGATCACTAGCTATATAGGTGAGGTGAATATAGCGGTGTATACTGCGGTCAGGGCACGCAGACAGCAATCACTACAGAAGAGCAAGATCGAAAAACGGCCGAAAAATACACAAGGCGCCGCGCTGGCGGCCTTATATACTGTGGGGCGTGTACTACACAGCCTGAGCTATGATTGGCCACAGGCATCCTGCCTATGGCCAATCATGGCTCTCCTCGCTGCTGGCGCTGTGATTGACCAAGCATGCGGGGTCACAGTGCATGCTTGGCCAATCATGAGCCAGCAATGCACTGCGATAACGCAGTGCATTGTGGGCCGTGAGCGCCACACGAATTTGGCGCGAACGGCCCATAACGTTCGGAATTCGCCGAACGGGCGAACAGCCGATGTTCGAGTCGAACGTATGTTCGACTTGAACACGAAGCTCATCCCTACTTATGAGTAAAATTTTGTAATAGAAACTAAGATAAGCGTTTTTTCTTTCAAAATTTTCGGTCTTGTTTCATATGTTTAGCAAAAAATTAAAAACTCATTGGTGATTAAATACCGCCAAAAGAAAGATCTATATGTCTCAAAAAAAGGGTAAAAATGTTATTTGAGTGCAGTGTTGCATGACCGCGCAATTGCCATTCAAAGTGCGATATCGCCGAAAGGTTTTAAGGTAACACACACTTAAATGATGTCACACTGTGTATATATTTCTAACTTATTATAGTGTGAAAAAGTCAAGAAAGTAAGGCCGCGTACACACGGGCGGACTGTTCGCCCAACTTTGTTCGTCAAACAGTTTGACAAACAGTCCGCTCAAAATTTGCATGAGCGGACTTGACTACACACGATGAATGAACCGTCCGCTGAAACCGTGTGTGATGACGTGAACGGCACGTACGACGGGACTAGAAAAACGACGTCCTATACACTGCAATGCAACCTTCGGCGTGTAAATTCTTTCTGAGCATGCGCGAGACTTAGTTTGACGAACAAGCCTACACACGAGCGGACTGTCCGCTCAAACCAAGTTTCAGCGGACAGTTTTACGGGATTTCCGAAAAACTTTGTTCGTCAGACTGTCCGCTGAAACTGTCCGCTGAAGCCCACACACGAGCGGACTGTCCGCTGAAACACTGTTCAGCGGACAAAGTTGGGCGAACAATCCGCCCGTGTGTACGCGGCCTTATACATCGAGTGGGTAAACATTCTCTCCAAATCAAAGAAAACATGGTCACTGAAATTGCTAAAACATCCTTATATTAAAGAAACAATTGTCATCTACTGTACATTTCAACTAAATTATGCAGCACAGCAGAACATTTACTTTTTCAAGTCCAGAAGGTAGCAGCTTATCAGAAACGTTGCACTTTGAAGTGAACTTTGAAGAAGCATTCCTAGTTGTAAGTAGGGATGAGCTTCGAGTTCGAGTCAAACTCATGTTCGACTCGAACACTGCCTGTTCGCCTGTTCACCAAACATTTTGGGATGTTCGCGGCAAATTCGAAAAGCCGTGGATCACCCTGTACAAGTCTATGGGAGAAATCTAAAGTGCTAATTTTAAAGCCTTATATGCAAGTTATTGTCATAAAAAGTGTTTGAGGACCTGGGTCCTGCCCCAGGGGACATGTATCAATGCAAAAAAAGATTTAAAAACTGAAATTTTTTCGGGAGCAGGGATTTTAATAATGGTTAAAGTGAAACAATAAAAGTGTAATATTCCTTTAAATTTCGTACCTGGGGGTGTTTATGGTATGCCTGTAAAGGGGCGTATGTTTCCCATGCTTAGAACTGTCACTGCACAAAGTGTCATTTCTGCAGGAAAAAAGTCATTTAAAGTGGAAGTAAACCCATCGATTTAAACAGTTAAAAAAAAAGGCATGCCGGGAATGCTAACTGCACATTGGCTGTGCTCTCAGCCAAACTATCAAACCATCCAATGGCTGGTGTCATAACGAATCACATGTGCAGCACCATAGCAGTTGAAGATTAAACAGAGGCAAAGATGGCAGCTTCCTTGGCTGAAAACAATAGGGGAGTTTACTTCCACTTTAAAATCACTCGTGGCTATAATGAATTGTTGGCTCCCCGTAATACAGAGAACAGTCATTGAATGTCATTGATAAAAAAAAAAAAAAAAAAATAAAAGCGTGGGGTTCCCCCAAATTCAATTACCAGGCCCTTCAGGTCTGGAATGGATATTAAGGGGAACCCCGGGTAAAATTGAAAAGAAAATTACGCTTTTCCTGCGGCCTGCCAGGTTGCGTGTTCGGATAAAGGGTCTGGTATGGATTTTAAGGGGAACTCCACACACTAAAAATCGATACCAGACCCTTTATCCGAGCACGCAACCTGGCAGGCCGCAGTAAAGGAGGGGGGGATGAGAGAGTGCCCCCCCTACTGAACCTTACCAGGCCACATGCCCTCAACATTGGGAGGATTCTTTAGGGTCCCCCGTAGACCCCCACAACCACCGGCCAGGGTTGTGAGGATGAGGCCCTTGTCCTCATCAACATGGGGACATGGTGCTTGGGGGGGACCTTAAAGCATCCTCCCAAGGTATGTGGCCTGGTAAGGTTCAGGAGGGGGCACGCTCTCTCAACCCCCTCTTTTCCTGTGGCCTGCCAGGTTGCGTGCTCGGATAAAGGGTCTGGTATGGATTTTTGGGGGGAACTCCATGCCATTTTTTTTTTAATTTGGCGTGGAGTTCACCTTAAAATCCAAAGGTCTGGTATGGATATTTGGGGGGAACACCATGTAATTTTTTTTTTTTATTTGATGTGGGGTTCCCCTTAACCACTTCAGCCCCGGAGGATTTTAGCCCTTTCCTTACCAGAGCACTTTTTGCGATTTGGCACTGCGTCGCTTTAACTGATAATTGCGCGGTCATGTGATGTTGCACCCAAACATAATTGACGTCCTTTTTTTCCCACAAATAGAGCTTTATTTTGGTGGTATTTGATCACCTCTGCAGTTTTTATTTTTTGCGCTATAAACAAAAAAAGAGCGACAATTTGGGAAAAAAAAAAATATATATTTTTTACTTTTTGCTATAATAAATATCCATTTTTTTTTTAAATACAAATTTTTTCCTCAGTTTAGGCTGATACGTATTCTTTTACATATTTTTGGTAAAAAAAAAATCCTAATTAGCGACTATTGATTGGTCTGCGCAAAAGTTATAGCATCTACAAAATAGGGGATAGATTTATGGCTTTTTTAAATTTATTTTTTTACTAGTAATGGCAGAGATCTGAGATTTTTTTCGTGACTGCGACATTATGGCGGACGCATCAGACACTTTTGACACATTTTTGGGACCATTCACATTTACACAGCGATCGTGCTATAAAATTGCACTGATTACTGTGTAAATGTGACTGGCAGGGAAGGGGTTAACACCAGGGGGCGCTGCAGGGGTTAATATGTTCCCTATGGGAGTGATTCTAACTGTGGGGGGAGGGGACTCACAAGGGGATGAGACCGATTAGTGTTCCTCTGTACTGAGAACACACCATCGGTCTCCTCTCCACTGACAGGACGTGGATCTGTGTGTTTACACACAGTGTGTTTACGGTCCTGCTGTGTTCTCGGGCAATTGCGGGTGCCCAGCGGACATTGCGGCCGCTGGGCGCACAGGCGCCATTGCTCGGGACCCGGTGTGTGCGCCTAGGCGGCCGGGAACCAGAGGACGTCATATGACGCTCACCCAGGATGGGCGATCCCATCTGTGGGCTTCATATGACTATAGGCTGGGGCATAAGTGGTTAATATCCATACCAGACATGAAGGACCTGGTAATTGAATTTGGGGGAACCCCACGCTTTTTTTTTTATCAATGACTTTCAATGAGTGTTCTCTGTATTACGGGGAGCCGACAATTCATTATAGCCGTGAGTGATTTTAAATTACTTTTTTTTCTTGCAGAAATGACATTTTGTGCAGGGACTGCTCTAAGCACGGGAAACATGCTCCCCCCAGGTACCCCCCAGGTACGACATTTAAAGGAATATTACACTTTTATTGTTTCACTTTAAGCAGTATTATTAAAATCACTGCTCCCGAAAAAACGTGAGTTTTTAAAACTTTTTTTTGCATTGATACATGTCCCCTGGGGCAGGACCCAAGTCCCCAAACACTTTTTATGACAATAACTTGCATATTAGCCTTTAAAATTAGCACTTTTGATTTTGAACGTTTGAGTCCCATAGACTTTAATACGGTTCTAAAGTTCACACAAAGTTTAGGTCTGTTCGCAGGTTCTGGTGCGAACCGAACCGAGGGGTGTTTGGCTCATCTTTTTTTTTTTATTAGAAAATAAACTTTTATTTCTTTTGTTGCACAGTACATGGTATAAAATGGGCAGTGTACAGAAATACTTAAAATATAAAACACAAAACAAGAGAAACATTGGAAGATGGAGTGAGCCTTAAACGGAGTACTTCCGCAATACATTCCCTTGCATTTTCACATATAGACTCTTTTGTTACCCATACTTATTTTTCCCTTTTTATTACTCTCGCTCCTTTCTTTTCCCTTCATGCCTTTGTTCATCTATCCATCTACTGTGCAACAACTCCAGAATCATGTAACGTATACAGATAAACCATAACAGATGTCATACTGAAAGAATTATGCATACACAATTGACCCTTGTAGATCTCTTAATTTCTTGTGTTCATATTCCATATTAAGTCAACTATAGTAACGTACTATTGTGGTGTTCCTTCTTCCATCCGCATAAATGCCAGGTTTAAGTTTTGTATTTTTCGTTTGACTGCTGGTGATAGCCGGGTAACTGTGCTCTGAGTATCTATCCCACTATCAACCTGTCTTCGATGAGTTGGTAGGGGGTTAATCCCGGGATCTCTAGCCATGCCTGCCACATTGAATAAAACTTTTGTGGGACTTTCCTATGTTGGTATGTTAATTTTTCCTTAATTAATAATTTGCTTACATTGTCCACCCATTGCCCCCTGGTGGGCAGTCTTGGAGTAATTCACCATTGGACAATCAGTTTACGTGCTTCGTATAGTAATCTTAGGACTACTGTGTGTGTGTGTGAGGTCAGTGTTTCATCCTCCAGTGCACCCAGCAGACAAACAGCTGGGTCCATTGGGATAGATGTTCCATACACTGTGGATATCATGCCCAGCACCTCCCTCCAGAACCTGAAGAGCTTGGGACATTTCCACAGCATGTGGAGAAGGTCGCCATGGTCTGTCTCACATTTTGGGCATAGGGGGGAATCTCTGATGCCCCACTTATGAAGTCTCTTGGGTGTCCTGTAAGCCCTGTGCAATAGGTACATGTGTGACATTTTGTGGGACACTGATAGTGAGACTAGAGGGGCTGCCACTAGACACAGTTCCCATTTTTCCCCTTCAATGCGGCCAATGTCAGTTTCCCATCCCTGTCTGCAGGGTAGCTTGGTAGGATTCTGTATTCGTGCAAGAAGCGTACTATAGCAACCCGATATCATTCCTTTTTGTTCTTCTTCATAAGGATGTTTTGAATTATAGCATGAGCTACTGGTTGCAGTACAGTGGTCCTTGCCTGTGTTTGCAGGGCGTGACGTAGCTGTAAGTATTTAAAAAAATTGTTATTTGGAATCCCGAATTCTGCTTGGATTTCAAAGAACAATTTAAATGTAGGACCAGTATACAGTTGGGAGATGTATTTAATACCTGCCCCCTCCCAGTTCTTGAAACCTTTTAGTTTCTGTATTTCTTTGAGTTGTTTCTTATTCCATATGGGTGTACAGTTCAGGTATCCTTTCAACCCAAGCATCTTTTTGATGTATGGCCATTGTGTGTTCAACAGTTTCATGGTAGGAGCCGTTGAATCTAGGTGTGGATAACCCACCTCCAGCCTTGTAAGTGTAGACTCACTGTCCCCCTCTATCTAGTATCCTACAAATAGGGTCAGTCAGATATATTATTCCCCACCCCCCTAACTGTTGCAGTTAGGATGCTAAAAAGTAAGTCCTGGGGTGTGGGACAGCCATCCCCCTTCATCGTTATTATACTGAAGGGTTGACAACTTAATCCTAGCTGATTTTTTCCGCCATATCAATTGCCTAAATTGTGACTCAATTCTTTCAAACCATCTCCTGGGGATCGACATCGGGGAGTTATGGAATATGTATAATAATTGTGGTGCCCATACCATTTTAATTAGGTTTATTCTCCCAGTGACCGATAGAGGCAGTTTGCACCATGCTGTGCATTTATCTCTAAATTTGCTAAGAAGGGGGAATAGGTTACGATCAAGATATTGGGATGGGTCTGGGGTCACCTGAACACCTAAGTACTTGAATGCAGTTACTATCTGGAACGTTTCCGCACACTTGGGTATCAGGACGGCCAGGGGGTCTAATGGCATCAGTACTGACTTATCCCAATTGATGGCAAAGCCTGACAGCTCCCCGAATGCTTTAAAAAGGTCCATGACTGCTTGCAAAGTGCCCTGCGTGTCTCCCAGATACAACAGAGTATCGTCAGCGTACATGGACACCACGTCTGTGCCCATGGAGCGTCGAAACCCAATTATGTTGGTGTCACCGCGTATTCTAGCCGCCAGGGGCTCCAGTGCCAGGGCAAACAGCAGGGGTGATAGAGGAAACCCCTGTCTGGTGCCCCTGTACAGTAAACATGGCTCTGACAGTTCCCCATTCACTCTAAGTCTCGCGGTGGGTTTTGCGTACAGTAACTGAACCCATTTAATGAAGGTGGCGCCCAGACCCACACACCTCAATACCTTCCACAGGTAAGGCCACTCGACACTGTCGAAGGCCTTAGCTGCGTCTAGGGAGAAGATTGCCCTGTTGCCAGTATTGTCCGTTGGGACCTGCAGATTGGTCTTTGTGTACTATTTTATGTATTACCTTAGCCAGTCTGTTCGCCAGTACCCTAGCCAGTAATTTGACATCAGCTGTCAGAAAGATATGGGCCTATATGAGCCTGGGGAACTGGCCTCCTTGCCTGGCTTCAGCAAGACCACAATGATTGCCTCATTCATGGAGCCTGGCAAAGACCCTTTTTCAAGAGCCTCAGTATAAACTTTTAAGAGGGTGGGAAGTAGAATGCCGGAGTATCTTTTATAAACTTCGGATGGTAGACCGTCCATCCCTGGTGACTTGTTATTTTGGGAATGTTTCAGGGCTATATCTAATTCTTCTTCTGTCAGTGGTGCATTAAGCATGTCAGTATCTCCCAATGGTAAGATCGAGAGCTCGCATTTTTCAAAAAATTCCTCAATCTCCACCTCCGTGGGCCTCACTTTAGATGTATACAGGTCCTCATAGAAATCTTTAAAAATCCGAACAATGTCTGGGGTCGACATTATTCGACACCCTGGTCATCACAAATAGCCGAAATGATGGCTGAGGATTGTTGTGCTCGTGCCATAACCGCTAGCACATGTCCAGTCACTTTGCCTTCCTCAAAATGTGTCTGTTGCAAAAAAAAAACATTTATTTTACGCTAACTGCAATGCCAGTTGCCTAGACATCGATTGTGCTCTCAACCACGCCCTTTTTTTGTCATCTGTGGGATTGGCAATGTACTTGTCTTCTGTTTCGGTGACCGCTCTGTGCACCGTCATCTCCCAAGCTTTAGTGTCTGTCTTAGTGTGATTTATTATTTGTATGCATTGCCCCCTCGTATAGGCCTTCATTGCATCCCACACCATCCCCAGGTTCGTAGTGCCAGTGTTATCCAGTAGAAAAGATTTAAGCATGTCTCGAAGTGGGTCAGGCTCAGGGAAAAATGAAAGCCAAAAGGGATTAAGCTTCTAGACTGGACTCTTAACTATGTCGGGGAACGATACACAGATGCGGAGCGAGGATCGGTCGGAAAGGGGTCTGTCAGCATAGTCCAAGTTTATAATACGTTGCAGCATCCTGTCATTGCCCAGGCCCAGGTCTATTCTAGATAGGCGTCCATAAAAGGTTGAATGACAGGAATACTTTTTAAGGTCCGGGTGCCTGCTACGCCATACGTCAGTCAGCCCCAATTCCTCAAGGACCCTGGCAAAAGGTGTGCAGCCCGTTGTGTCGGGCGCAATATTACGGGGTATGGGCAACTTGTCTTTGGTGTGATTTAGGTAATTATTGAAGTCTCCCACTGCAAGCAGGAGGACCTCTTGGTATTGCGCCATAAATTTTGCCAAACTCCCAAGGACCCCTGCCGAGTACGGCGGTGGTACGTATATATTAGCCAGTATACAGTTTAACCCATACATTTTACACAGTAAAAAAACATATCTACCTCCCCGGTCAATCTGGGTCTTAGAACATTGGAACCGGACTCCTTTGCGTACAAGTATGCTTACCACCCTGGAATATGAGGAATACATGGAGTGGAACTGTACATCATACATGCGTGGGCTCAAACTAGGAGGAGGATCAGCTGAAAAATGCATCTCCTGCAAGCATACAATACTGGCATTAATTGATTTTACATGTCTCAAAACTGCTATTTTCTTCACTGGAGTACCCAGACCCCTCACATTCCAAGTGAGGACATTTAGTTCAACCGCGTAATGGGCTCACTATAAATATTGTCAGGAGTAAACACAATGTTCGGCACAATTTGTTATCCAAGAAGATTGTAACTCTATACAAAAAAATTACTGTTGTCAGATCATTAACGTTACCCGGTATGCAGATAATTAACTGTACATAATTCAACTTCACAATTGCTAGAAGTAGTAGTATGGAAGAGTCAGAACAAGGACTTGAGAAACATATGTAGGCATTGTGTCTACAAGCGGCCATCAAACTAGACCTTACTTGTGGGGCCAACAGGGCCCCCAGCCTTTTGGGCTGTGTAACAAACAGACCCCCTGTATCTGCTGGGGGGGGGGGGGGGGGAGGCGGAGGAAGCTCCTATGAAACCCTCGGGTTAGTTCACCTAGGAGCTTCACTTCAATGGCACCTGCGGGGCGCACCGTCTCGTACAGGGTAAACCGTGACGGTGGATCTCCCTCTGCCGCCTTGCTCACGATAGAGGACATAGATCAAATGTAAAGAAAAAATATAGTAGAGCAAACCTTTGAGTAACAGCATCAGAGTCATGGGTGACTTCGTCAGGACAGCCAACAGCTCCCAGGCCCCTTAGGGCCCTCTCTTCAATCCGAGGTGTTGCGTTGCATGTGATTAGCTTTGAGTACTCTCTCCTCTCTATCTAGCCATTGTGCTGCGTTGGTGGGTTGGTCAAAAAGATGGGTTTCTCCCAGTGCAACAACCTTGACACGTGCTGGGTAAAGCATGGCGTATGGGAGGTTGAGCTCCCTCAATCTTTTCTTCACATCTATGAACTTTGCACGTTGCTTCTGCAGCTCAGCAGAAAAATCTGGGTACAAGAATTATTGTCGATAGCCAGCGTGCCTCCCATAATTCTGGCCTTGGACAATATGGCTTCTCTGTCTTTGTAGTTAAGCAATTTAAAGAGGAAGGCCCGGGGGTGATTGCCAGGTGGTAGAGGTCTGGATGGGACTCTGTGTGCACGTTTAACTGCAAAAAGTGGGGAGAAGGCCTCCTTGCCGAACGTAGTGATCAGCCAGTTTTCAATGAATGCAACAGGGTTTTTGCCCTCGGACCTTTCAGGGATGCCTATGGCGCGTATATTATTGCATCACATGCGATTTTCTAGGTCATCTAAGCGGGTCGCATGCTGTGCAGTAAGGTGACAGTTATATTGCAAGTCCCTTTGCATGAGGGGAATGTCATCCTCTATAGCACTCACCCTGCCTTCAATGGCGGCTGTGCGTTCCCTTAGTTTTTGCATGTCCTGCCGCACATAGGAGATTTCAGCTTTCACCCCTTTCACTTCATTAGCAAGTGCTGAGATAGACATGTTGCAAGCAGTTACAGCAGAGAAAATATCTCTAAGGGTGGGTTATGTGCTATCAGATGTAGGGGGAGTAGATCTAGGTCCCACAAACATGTCCCTTGGTGTACTCACAGTATTCCAGACAGGAGACAATTCCTCAGCATCCTCCAGTGGGACTGTGTCATCTGCAGCCGACTGATCGCCTGTGGCTTCCCCTGGGCCTAGGGGGGGGAGATGACATCTCTTTTGGAGCTTTCCCTCCATAGAGGAGTTTCTGGGCTGCCTCCATGTACTGATCCCTGGAGGTGCGCTGTGGCAAGGTGCCATCTTGGGACAGGTCGGCCTGCATGCTCTGGGATTCCCTGCTGCTACTGGACATGGATTTGAGCGTCCCCGAGCTCCGCAGGATGGATCGCCGTTGCTACGGTATCGTGGCAGTTCCGGTGGGGCTCGTTCCAGATCGGGTCCTCTGTGTGGCTGGATGATTGCCAGGATTTTTGGCGGAGCAGGAGAGGAGTGCGACCGTCTACATGTGCCGGTCAGCCACGCCCCCTCAGCTCATCCTTAGTTGTAAGTAAGAATAACCTTATAATAGAGAAATTGTTGGAATTAATACATGGAAAGTAAAAGGTCAACAAAGTTCTACGAATTAAAAAAAGAATCTTCTCTGTTTTTTACTTAAAAATGGCCTCTAAATATCTTTGAAAATAAGATTTTCTTTATATCCTAGGTTATTGCCTAAACACACATTGGGGCTTTAGGCTCTTACATTAAAATAAAAGGTGTACCAATAAACTTAGACAGTGGAGAACTAGCTACGTTTGTTATACATATTTTTTAGCATCATCTCTGTTCAACCGTGCTTTTATTTTACAGTGCTTATATTAGTTGTTTTACACATAGACCCAACCACTGGAGCATGAAGCTGTAGTTCTGAAAAGCTTGATTACTGCACAAAAATGTGTAATAGTCACAATGTACAGAAAAGCTGTCTCATTTTTCCCATTTTGTTCATACAGGGTTGTTAATAGAGAAAGACCCATTTATGTGTCTGCTTTGTGTATGAGTTTACCATTCACAATATATATATATATATATATATATATATATATATATATATATATATATATATATATATACCGGTATATGTTTTTTTTCTCATTCTCTCAATCTCATTTCCTGCTTGTGTGATTGGCTCCTGATTTTCCCAGAAGTCTACACTAAGATACAATTCAGACATTAGGCAGCTACTAGAACAAAAAATTAAATTTTTGGTGAGATACTTCCAATAGGAAAACACTGTTAAAAAGATGCAGGCCCAGCAGCTTTCCTCATTAGTGCCCCGATAATTATGAAACCAAGACTCACTTCCTCACAGGGGGCACAGATAAATAAACAGCGATTTCTTCAGAATAACAAAAGGTAGGAATCAGTAAAAAAGTTTGTTAAAATCTTTGCAATGTACATAGATCACCAGTGGGGAATGTTTTTTTTCTCAACAAAAGTGGAGTTACGCTTTAAATAAAAAAAGTTATTGTGGCCAACCCATAGCAAAAAATATGTAATTCATTTAATGTTAAATATTGGTGTTATGGCTGCAGCTTCCTGGTATTGTTTTTTCAATATGGGTGATTCTGCGTCGGATAAAAGTGGTCCCACAGGCTTTTTCCCCACTGGATCACTTTTAGAGGCAGCAGGAGAGGTGACCCGATGTGGCCGTTTACTGAGCAGGAAGGTGAGTGAGGGCAAGATGGCCCCCGCTCGTCTCTATGCCCTTGGAGGACTGGAACGATTTCTGACGTCCGGTTCAAAACAAAAGATTTTTAATTTTATTTTTTTAAAGCCAAAATGCAAATTTTTGTTGTTTCCTTTGCTTTTAGGCTGGGTTCAACTGCAGCGGTTACGAGAACCGGATGTGATTCGCACCGCACTGCAGTGCAAATCACATCCGATCTCTGTGCGATGCGAGTTCAGCCATACAGACAGTATGGCTGAATTCACATCGTGCCCGCCCCAAACTCGCACAGGACCCTTTTTTTGGTCCGCAGCAGAATCGGATCGCATGGGTGTTCACACCATGCGATCCGATTCCTGTCCGAGTTTGTAGATCGCACTGCGATATGCGAACTGATCTGGGGGTGTCATTAACATTTCACTGACACTCCCAGCAGTTCGCATAGGGCAGTGTGAACTGCCGCCGGGAGGTATGCGATACGGGAACCCGCCGCGGATTTGCGTCGCTGCAGTGTGAACCCAGCCTTAAAGGTAAATGAGAGATCTCGCAATAAAGATGACCTGTCATGCTTATTTCAATTACAAGGGATGTTTACAGGAATAAAAGTGATCAAAAAATAAATAAAAAATAAAAAGACAGTGTAAAAATAAAAAGTAAAATATATAAGAAAAGAAAAATGTAGCTATCATTCCTCCATGCTCGCACGCAGAAGCAAATGCAAATTCAAGCTGCACCCACATATGTAAATGGTGTTCAAACCACACATATGAGGTATCACCACAATTGTTAGAGTTAGAGCAAGGATTCTAGCACAATACTTCCTCTGTAACTCTAAACAGGTAACCTGTAAAAATGTTTAAATCAACACCTATGGAGATATTTTAAAGCATGACATGTTAGATATCTATTTACTCAGTGTAACATCATCTTTCACATTATACAAAAAAAAATTAGGATAACTACTGTGTTTTGTTTGTTTTTCAATTCATTAAAGTGTATTCTTTCCAACAAAATTGTGTTTGAAAGACTGCTGCGCAAATACAGTGTGATATAAAATATTTAAACAATCGCCATTTTATTCTCTAGGGTCTGTGCAAAATATACATACATACATACATGTGGTGCAGATGCACAGAATCTTCTAGCAAAATATACTAATTTAAACAAAAAGTTCCAGAAAAGGCCTGGTTAGCAAGTGGTTAATGAAGATCCCTTTTTTTTCCACAAATGACCTTATATTTACATATTCTGTATTCTTACTGTGAATGAGCAGTACTTCTGTGCATCTGTACCACGTGTATTGTATTTCTTTCATTTTCTGCATTTAAAAATGTTGAAAAAAAAAAATCTGTTTAAAAAAGATTAGAACGAACACATACAATGTTTGGAATTTAAATTAGAATAATATATTGTCAAAAATTGCCATATTTATTCATAGAAACAGTATACTGCATTCACTTCTTCCAAATGTTATACCAAACAAACACAAAAAAGGGAAATAGATCTGAGAAAGTCCTTCTGACCTTGCCATTAATGTGACATGAAACCATAAATAGCATGTAATTTTAAAACAAGCATGCAGACAACTGTCTCTTGTGATTGTGTGACCCTAGTTACTCACATTAACATATTCATTTTTGTTGGCAGCTCTTGAAATAACAGCAGTTTAGTTAGTACATATAAGGACAGAGAAAAGTTGACAATCTGAAAAATTAGTTTAGACAAGGAGAGAATTGGCCAAAAGCATAGATAATGTGTTGAAGATTGAAACATTTAAATATGGGATGCATAAAAATAAATAGATGCAGAGATGTCAGAATCTCATTATCAAAGAACTCTTTTATATATTCAAGTAAAAAAAAAAAAAGAAAAAAAAGAAAAAAATATTATATTTGTTTATACAACACTGCTAATTTGCTTAATTTTACATGAGTAAAATCTCAAGTGAATAAAATCTAGCAAACAAAACCCACCCAAGCCTGCAAAGATATAATATTTAATTTGTTTATGCCCACTGTGTGTGCCTACTATAGTGAGGTTAATGAAAGTATGGTTCCAAACAGGGAGTGTCGATCTGACATTCAGTGTGTTCGTTTCTTCAACCAATAAGAAAATTTGTTCTTGGTTCCCGGCTGTTGGATGGACAGACTGAGATTACCATTGCAAGTGGATCTATGTCAAAAAGTGCGGTCCCTTGTACCATGGCTTGGCTGCTTGTTGCTTGATTGCAGCTATGCCTTCTGCCACGAGTTATCCCTGAGAAGAAGGGGAACTGCTGGGAAATGTTGTTCAACCCCAAGTTAAAATTGATGGACTTCAAAGACACTGGGATGTTTAGTTAGCTAGGTAGAATAAGCTGTGGCAAAAGGGTTGAGTTTTCACCTTACACTTTGAATGATGGACTGTCATTGTTTCATATAATGGCCACCAGGTGGTGTGAGCCATGCCAGCCTGAGTGAGCCCTTGTTCACATTATGCATTTATCTGATGCTAAGAAAGTTTTTTTCTAAGATAGCTATGAAAAGGGTTGGCATCCTCGGTTGAGGATGGGGCCCATTTTCGCTTGTACTTGTGTTTAGATACAGAGATCATTGTAGTTTACACATATCATAGGGTGTATTTACACTGCTTTGCTGCTCTCGGCTTAGGGTAATCAACATTTACTCAAAATTCACTTATGTACATTTTACATATGCATGATGATATATGCATCCTATCCCATGTTTTTTACACAAAAAAGACCAACATAAAGGACTATTGCGGTACCAGTGAGGAGTTCATGCATAATTTCATTTTAACAAATGTATTAACAAATATGTATACATATGTATATATGTATGTATATTTGTTAATACATTTGTTAAAATGAAAATATGCATGAACTCCTCACTGGTACCACAATAGTCCGTTATGTTGGACTTTTTTGTGTAAATGATATTTGGGATGAGGTACCCCCATAGCCTTTTCTTTCATATATTCTATATCCTATGCCGTGTTACCATAGGGATATAATACATTTCTTTGCTGTCCATTTTTCTCTGTTTCAGGTGTTCCTGCATCCATTGCATCTTTCTTGGACAAGGAGAGACAGTGATTTGACATGGATAGCAATGCTAACCTTTTTTGTGTCTTACTCCTGTATATGTTAGATAGATATTAGGCATGCCACAAGTAAAATTGTATATACTGTCTGTTATTTATCTACCCTTGTGTGAAATGCCACTTGCTCATGTATATGTGTATGTTATGTATATTTAATTCATGTGGTACGCCACATGTATTGTTATTGTTAATCTTGTTCCATTCCTGTTTCCATACCTGTCTCAGTTTTTGCCAGGACATTCATTCTCAGGCTTGAGAGTTCAAATTATGTTTTTGAAAACTCAGAGAAGTAGTTTTCCTAGGCAGGAGGAGGATGTAGCACCCTGAAGTTTAGGCAGGGTTGCTATCAAATTTAGTTGCCAGGCGATAGTTGCCTTGGCCAATTGTTAGGAGATCAATTGATTTCCCCCTGATTCTGGAATTGTTGCACTTCCCTTCTCACTAGGTGGCATGGTAGCTGGTGACATTGTGTAAGAAAAGGGCATAGGAAGGACAGATTATGAATGAATGGGGTGTCTCAGTCAATTTACAGGGGTTTCCAAAATGGATAAAAGACCAAAGAGACACAATAGCAGCACTCGGATGGAACCAATGTAAAAAATATTTAAGTTAATATGTTCAAACAAGTTCATTTATTGAATGCACTAAAAGCTGACGAAATAAAAAACACAACTGTCAATAAAAATAAAATGATCAAAAATCGCCATGATGACACACATCTCATTGTGTTGATTGAGACACTTTGACATATAATGTATACGATACCACCAGATGACACAGGGTTAACATCATGAGTTGGCTCCAAATGCTAGTCCTGGGATGTACTGGCTCAATTTGCAAGACGGGATGCAATGTTCAAATAAACCCAGATCCTAATACTGGCTCTGATTGCAGTGTTTTTCGTCCCGCTGTGCTGTAGGGAGTATGCATTTAAAATTACCCTCTGGAGCGGGCTGGACAGGTTAGCTGGGATGAAACTAAAATGGAGATGGCGTCCCAGAAGGGGCCCTCAGCAATGTGGATAAACCACCTGAAGACACAGGCCAAAAGCGGGGATCAAATCCAGAGCCGAATGAGCTGGAAGAACGAGAACAGCTCAGATGTGGGTGGATCGTAATGCTTGTTGTTGCCGTAGCGACCATGGCTGACATGTTTCGCACGCATGCGCCTTATCAAAGTCCCACAAATAGAGCTTTCTTTTGGTGGTATTTGATCACCTCTGCGTTTTTTGAATTTTTGCTCTATAAGTGAAAAAAGACTGACGGGCACTGATAGGCAACACTGATAGGCAGCACTGATAGGTGGCACTGATGGGAACTGATAGATGGCACTGACAGGTGGCACTTATGGGCACTGATAGGTGCCATTGAATAGGCAGCACTGATGAGGCTTGACTGACACTGATTGGCACTTTGATGGGGCACTGACAGGCATTACTGATGGGGCACTGATTGGCACTTTGTTGGGCACTGATTCGCACTGTTGTGGGCACTGATCAGCAATTTTATGGGCACTGACAGGCATTTATAGAGGGGGGCAGGCTGGCAGGTGATTGACACTGATTGGCAGCTGATGGACACCTTTTGATGGGGGCTGTACTGATAATCATTGTTCTGATTATCAGCATAGATCCTCCTGACAAGGAGAGCCACCGATGGGCTCTCCCTGTCAGTGTGAACTGAGAAAAGCCATTTACCGGCACTTCCTGGTTCACGCGATGATCAGCTGTGATTGGTCACAGCTGATCACGTGGTAAGAAGCCTCTGTCAGAGGCTCCATACCACGATCAGAGTTGTGCGGTGTCAGACTGACACACAGCACCTCCGATCACTGCTCTGTATGCCCCCGACTCATGATCACATCATGTGGCATCCGGTCAGGATAACACAACCACTTTGCCATTGTCATTTTGTTATATGGCGGGCAACAAGTGGTTAAGTCCCTTGGCCTGCTGGGAGAGCCTATTTTTGTGGGTGGAGTCAGGTGATCAGGGTTCTGTGCCACTTGGGCGGCCGTCTGGGTGGACGTGTATTCTACTGCCCATAGCTGCTAGGTCAGAAGCCTTAGGCCTATCCCGGGGCATCTGGCTGCTAGGCTGTCTGAGGCATATCCAGAAGCAGGAGAGCAGCGTAGGGTTAGGATTGATGGCCTGCAGTCCAACCAGAAGTAGCGTTTCAGCCAGACAGGGAATCATCTGTGATCGGAGCTGTCCAGAACTGGACGGAATACTCCAGATGCAATTAAACCAGAGTTTTATAAAGTGGTAGAATAATTGTTTTATCTCTGGAATAAATTAATTTTTTAATGCATGCTAAAATGTTGCTGGCTTTGGTAGCCACATCTTGACACTGCATGCTATTGTTCATCTACTAGGACCCCTAGGTCCTTCTCCATCCTGGAAACCCCAAGGGGTTCTCACCCTAATGATTAACTAGCATTTATAGTTTTACCCCCCCAAATGTATTATCTTACATTTTTCAATGTTAAACTTCATTTTCCATACTGTAGCCAACTTCATTCATTTATTTAGGTCCTCTTGTAAGCATTTTATATCCTGCTATGTTGTCATTGCCCTGTAATTTTTTTTTTGTCGTCAGCAAACACATACTGTAGATATCATTTATAAATAAATTTAACAGAATTGTTCCCAGGACAGACCTGTGGGGTACCCCACTAACCAGTCTAGACCATTCTGAGTACATGCTATTTATCACAACCCTTTGGACACTACCCCGTAGCCAGTTATCAATCCAAGAATAAACCTTATGGTCCATGCCAACAGACCACAGCTTGTAGATTGAGTGTTTGCAAGGGACTGTATCAAATTATTTTTGCAAAATCTATATGCAAAATCTATATCTACAATATGCAATCTTCTCTTGTCCCTTTCACAAATGTGCCCAAATTACACCACTAAGATATTTATTCACTCAATTTTTATCTCTCACCTTGACTATTGCAACTCCCCCCTCTTTGGCTTACTTTTACATAACTATCTTCACTTCAGTCCATCATGAATGCTGCTGCCAGACTCATTGGCCTTACCAACTGTTCAGTGACCACTGCTCTTTCTGCCAATCACCACTGGCTTCCACTTGCACAAGTAATACAATTAAAAATACTAACAACAACATGGAAATTCATCCAAAACTCTACCCTAAGCTATATCGCAACCTCATTTCAGAATACCAACCAAACGTTCTCTTTCATCCCTTTATGTCTCCATCATCTCCTCTTCCCATACTGGCTTCCAGGACTCCCTCATCTCCAGAACAAATTGCCCTAATCTGTCCAGTCATCTCCTACTCTGCCCACCTTTAGGTGATCCCTGAAACTCATCTTTAAATAAAGCCTATGCCATCTCCACCCAAAAATTTAATGTTTACCTTCTCCATTACTCTTTCTTTTAGATTGTAAGCTCTTATGTGCAGAGTCCTCCTAATCTCCTTTGAAAAAACACTGCACAAGCTGATGGCACTATATAGCTCCTGTACAATAAAAATAATAATAATAAAGGACTTATTACATTTGTATCTGCTTTTATTTACACATTGCAACATTTCCTACTTTGGTAATTATGAGCAAGTGTAACCTAGAATTTTGGGACTTTCTCTCCCTCAGGTCCGTTTCAGTCCTGGGTTTAAGGGCAGCATAATATACAGTTGTGCTCATAAGTTTACATACTCTGGCAGGATTTATGATTTCTTGGTCATTTTTCGGAGAATATGAATGATAACACAAAAACTTTTATTTTACTCATGGTTAGTGTTTGGATGAAGCCTTTTATTATCAGTCAACTGTATTTACTCTTTTTAAATATCACATAATCACAACAGAAACTACCCAAATGACCCAGATCAAAAGTTTACATACCCTGGTGATTTTGGCTTGATAACATGCACACAAGTTGACACAAAGGGGTTTGAATGGCTATTAAAGGTAAACATCCTCACCTGTGATCTGTTTGCCTGTAATTAGTGTGTGTGTATAAAAGGTGTGATGGATCCTATCCCATACTCTGCTTGAGTGCTTCCGTCAGTATTTCTCGCTTCCTCCAGCCTGACCATCAGAGAGAGATATATTATTATAGCTGCATTGAATACAAGTCTAGCCGAATATAGCTTGTAGAATCTTGAATGCTTTATTGGAAAGAATACAGCCTTTTTATACACTTTTAACACAAGGGGTTAGATAATGAGGTAGGGCTGGCTCATGGATACTCCCCCCTTCCCTCTAGCAACAACTTATTGGACAATTATATAATTAACATGTTAATTAACATAGCACTTAAGGCAGCCTGGGTGACCAGAAAGTCCATCTCCAGTGGTCCATGTGATCAGCTCTTTTAATGATCATGTATTGTTCAGAATTAACAACCAAGATCTTTGGGCAAATCCAAGAAAACCTTCTCACAATAGCAGGGTTAATTAGAACAAACAACAATGCATGAAATACTCTTAGAAGCTGTGGCAAGCCAGACTAGACTCATTTACATTATAGAAGACAACAGACAGGTGGCTAGAGTTGCTGATATTAGCATCTAATGTCCCAACAGTATGAATCAGTCACTATTTACAAAGGGATATAAAAAGATATCCAATGAATTGAGAATGTCAATCAGCAGTGTTCAAACTCTAATGAAGAAGTGGAAAATTAGGTGTTCTGTTGAAACCAAACCACAGTCAGGTAGACCAACTAAAATTTCAGCCACAACTGCCAGGAAAATTGTTCGGCATGCAAAGAAAAACCCACAAATAACTTCAGGTGAAATATAGGACTCTCTGAAAACATGTAGTGTGGCTGTTTCAAGATGCAAAATAAGGAGGCACTTGAAGAAAGATGGGCTGCATGGTCGAGTCGCCAGAAGAAAACCATTACTACTCAAATGCCACAAAGTATCCCGTTTACAATATGCTAAACAGCACAGAGACGAGCCTCAAACCTTCTGGCACAAAGTCATTTGGAGTGATGCGACCAAAATTGAGCTTTTTGGCCACAACCATAAATGCTACATTTGGAGAGCAGTCAACAAGGCACATGATGAAAGGTACATCATTCCTACTGTGAAACACGGAAGTGGATCACTGATGTTTTGAGGATGTGTGCGCTACTAAGCTACAGGGAATTTGGTCAAAATTGATTGCAAGATTAATGCAGTATATTATCAAAAAATACTGGAGGAACATTTGCATTCATCAGCCAGGAAGCTGTGCATGGGACGTCCTTGGACATTCCAACATGACAATGATGCAAAACACAAGGCCAAGTCGACCTGTCATTGGCTACAGCAGAATAAAGTGAAGGTTCTGGAGTGGCCAGACTCCTGACCTCAATAGCATTGAGCCACTCTGGTGAGATCTCAAATATGCAGCTCATGCAAGACAGCCCGAGAATTTACAGGAACTGGAGGCTTTTTGCCAAGAGGAATAGGTAGCTTTACCATCTGAGAAGATAAAGAGCCTTATCCACAAATACTCCAAAAGACTTCAAGCTGTCATTCATGTTAAAGGGGGCAAACCACAGTATTAAAGTGGTTGTAAACCCTTACAAACCACTTAGACCTACAGGTAAGCCTAAATTAAGGCTTACCTGTAGGTCCAAGAAATATCTCCTAAACCTATACGGTTTAGGAGATATTTACCTGAAGACAGCCACCGCTGTCTACGGCGCATACACTGTAGACAGCGGCACGTAGGCGCACTGGGTAAGCTGCAGATCGCGGCGACATGCTGCGAGTGTCGGCTCCCATGCGCAAGCACGGAACTACAGGGGACAGCGGTGACTTCGCTGGCTCCTGTGTCAGGTAAGTGACACATAATGGACTACTATGCGATGCATAGTAGTCCATTATGCTTTACCTTTGCAGGGAATCAAAGAAGAAGTAAACCCATCAGGGTTTACTTCCTCTTTAAGAACTAGGGTATGAAAACTTTTGGTCAGGGTCATTTGAGTAGTTTCTGTTGCCATTATGATTTTAAAAGAGTAAACACAGTTAATTGATAATAAATGGCTTCAGCTAAACACTAACCGTGAGTGAAAGAAAAGTTTTTGTGTTATCATTCATATTCTCTGAAAAATGGCCAAGAAATCATAAATTCTGCCAATGTATGTAAACTTATGGGCACAACTGTAGCTAGTATATTCTATTTAAGCAGAAATTGTAAAACAAAGAGCAGAAACTGCGCTTAGATCAAAAAAGGAAGTGCATACATGAACTTATACCTATTATTAAATTAAGCAGTGATTTTGCTGTCTGATATCTGCACAGTACTTGTAAATATAGCAACTAAAAAATTGCGCTGCTTATGAAACAATGAACCAATTAAGGACCGAGCCTCTTTCTCAGATTTGTTGTTTACAAGTTAAAAACAGTTTCTGTTGCTAGAAAATTACTTAGAGCCTCCAAACATTATCCATTTTTTTCTCTAACACCCTAGAGAATAAAATGACAGTCGTCTTACAAGTGCACTTTTTTTGGGAAAAAATACACTTTTTTGAATTAAAAAATAAGACACCAGTAAAGTTAGCCCAATTTTTTTTATATCAAAGAAAGATAATGTTACGCCAAGTAAATTGATACCCAACATGTCACGCTTCAAAATTGTGCCCGTTTGTGGAATGGCGACAAACTTTTACCCTTAAAAAACTCCATAGATGACATTTAAAAAATTCTACAGGTTGCATGTTTTGAGTTACAAAGGAGGTCTAAGGCTAGAGTTTTTTGCTCTCTCGCTACCAATCGTGGCGATACTTTGCATGTGTGGTTTGAACACCATTTTCATATGCGGGCGCTACTCATGTATTAATTATTTACCAAAAAGCTGCGCTAAAATTGATATTTGTGAAACATAAAAATTATACCATATTATAACAATATATAATTCAAAAAATGTGTATATGCAAAACTTAGTCCGTATCACCATCTACACACAAAAAAAATCCATATCGTATGAAAAAAAATATATATTCTTTTTGATTGTAGTCTCCCCGTGCAACACACTACACCAGTAAAGAAAAGGTGTCCTCCAAGATACAGAGACAGAATTCCACCACTGATATTACTGCCGCTTACCAGCTAGACTGGTCCCATCACAGAGACCAGATATGGCGACCACAGAAGACTACTCCTTCTGCACACAAACCACCGGGAGGATGAATCTCAGTTGTTTGGAAAGGTCCTACGGCCACACCACTCATTGCCCGTCACATACAGAGACAAGAAAGGTCGCCATAGTGTAATAAATTCTTACGTTTAATATATGTATAAAAAGATTACACTTACATCCAATAGGAATAACAATTCGCTGTATTACAAAGAAATTTGCTGGCCGGCTTCATAAACGCTGCCCGTCGCTTCCGGGTTCAGCGTGGAACGCGGTGACGTCAATACGCCACTCCTCCCTACGTCGTTTCGTCAAAGATAACGTCTTCCAGGGGCACGGGCGGCACATTGACTCACCGCATTATATAACAATACATGTAAATTAGTTCCGCCCCACTCTGAGCTTCTAATGGCCATGTCAAGTAAGGGCAGATCACAGCAACGTAATGGACAGGCATGCAAATATAACCTCCACATACCTTTCATTAAATTATAGACGATCGAATCCAAAAAACTAACAATAACTACCCGGAGGAAATTTCAACTTCTGTTTAAAAAAACGAATAATTCAATTTATGTTTTTTTAAAAACGAATATTAAAAACGGGCGAAAAATCACCTTAAATAGAAAAGGTTCAATCAAAAATCTGAAGGACAGGCACTAAATCTAGGCACAGGATAATATGCACCTGACTCAATATCACATATATACACCATATTACATATTGATTAGTAGATTTGGGTCAGCAATTAAAGTTAGATATATTACAAAAAAAATTATTTTTATATTACAAAAAAATTATTATTTTTTTTTTAATTTTATTATTTAATTTATATTTTTTTATAAAAAATAAAATGAAATGAAATTATATTTAATTAAATTAAAATAAATTAAAATAAATTAAAATAAATTAAAAATTAAAAATTAATTCTTCAGTTAATTAGTTTTATTATGAGACATAAAATTATTAAATCAATAAATAACCCTCCTGAACTACCAGCCAATAATGTACACATCCCAAGGGGTATCGCGTAGAATATACATATACCTTATTTAATTCGAAAAAAGCAACAAAAAAAGGGGAATATTTTTTTATATGTGAATTTATTATACGTAATAATTTTTATATATCTTTTGTATCCCTCATTGATCTCTTAATTTACTTATATAAATATAAAATCACCATATTGATGGTACCATAAACTTCATTATTCCAATAAAATAGATCTCTTAGAAAAAGGAAAAAGCACCTCAAGATGCTATTTATTATTCTATGCCATTCCCTCCTTTATAGAGAGAATGGCCAAAAAAGGCAGCAACAGGCCAAAAAATAAATAAAGGATTAATTTCCCCCACCTTCATTTACATGTCAAAAGGGAATATATAAATAACATGCAAAAATAAAATAAAAATAAAAATAAAATAAAAAATACATATATATAAAAATATATGAAAAGAGGAAAGGAGAAGAAATTGGATCCCCCTCCAAAAAAAATTATATAATAACCGGACTTGGGCCTAGCAGAAACTCACAGTGGGTTCACAATATTTTATTACATAAATTACCAACTAGCTGTTATCAATAAAAGCGTTGACATCCACCTCTACGTTGAGACCATACGGGGTATAGCACCGTACTCTATGTATCCAATTCATCTCCAATTAGATAATTCTCTCACCAGAGAACTTCCCCTCCAGTGAGCACTATACTTATCTATTCCCAGGAATAATGTATTCGCCAGGTTACGATTGTGATGAATAGCGTAGTGTTTTGACACGGAATGAAACCTAAAGCCATTTCGTATATTCGTTAGATGTTCACCCAAACGCACCTGCATGGTGCGTTTAGTCCTGCCTATGTACTGAAATCCACAGGGACATTGTAAAAGATACACCACCCCTGTGGAGCTACACGTAATGAACGGTTCAATTTTATGTTCTCTAGATGTACTCGTGGAGACAAATGATTCCGTTTTCCTCTGTTTACTTTTATTCAGTGCACAGATTTGACATCTGCGACACTGGTGATATCCTGACATGTTCTGAAAAAAAGAGATTTTTTTAGTAGGTGGATCAACAACGTTTGGGGCAATTATATCTCGTAATGAAGGGACTCCCCTAAATACCAACTGTGGTTTGGCTGGTAGGAAAGTTTTTATAATCCTATCATTACCCAGCAAATGCCAATGCTTACGAAGCAATTTTTTAATAAGGTAATGTTGGGTTAAGAAGGTGGTAATGAAGGGTATAACCGGTCTCACTCTCTCTTTCTTATTGTGATTTGGGCCTACATTTAATAAGGTGGAGCGATCGATTTCACCTATTTGCTGCATTATCTGATTTAATGACTCAACTTCATATCCCTTCTCAATTAATCTATCTTTAATAATATCTGCCTGTAACTTATAATCAGTAAGATCAGTGCAATTTTGCCGCATTCTTAAGAATTGGCTCTTTAGAACCGAATCCAACCATACATCGTGATGGCAACTCCCTTTGGGGATAAACGCATTCCTATCTGTCTTCTTAAAGAAAGAGATGGTCTTAAGAGTATCAGCACTCTTACAAATGGTTAAATCCAAGAAATTTATTTTTTCTTGGCTCACCTCATATGTAAACTTTATACCCCTCTCGTTATTATTTAAATATCCGAAAAATTGTTCCAACTCTAGGGCAGTCCCATCCCATAGGAGGAGGACATCGTCTATATACCTAGCCCAAAAGGTCAGGTGAGGACTCTTATCCTTATAGACAATGTCCTCCTCCCATTTGGCTAAAAACAAATTGGCGAGACTGGGGGCATATTTCGCCCCCATGGCTACGCCACTAATCTGTCTATAATACGTATGTTCAAACCAAAAATAATTATGGCTAGCTGCGTATTCCAAAAGGTCCATAATGAATGTTTGTTGCACCTTAGGTGTGGTGGAAAAACCTTCCAAAAAGTATTTTACTGCAGAGATTCCCATCGCGTGCGGAATTATAGTGTACAAAGAAGACACATCAGCTGTTACAAGGAAAGTTGAAGCACCTATTTTCAATTCAGACAATAGATTGATTACATGTCTGGTGTCCTTAATATATGATGGCATAAGTTGAACCAAAGGCTGAAGGAAAAAGTCTATGTACTTGCCCACCCGGGCCGTGATGGAGTCAATACCACTCACAATCGGACGGCCCGGGGGGCAAGTAAGACTCTTATGGATCTTAGGGAGATAGTAAAGTACGGGGGCTCGTGCTGCTTTAGGGATCAGAAAAGTTTTTTCCTTTTCGTTCAAGATGTTCAAACGGAAACCCCTATCAACCAATAGTTGTAATGTTTTTTTATATTGAGTTATTGGATTACCTGGAAGAATCACATAAGTATCCTTATCATCCACTATCCTATGCATCTCCATCAGGTAATCCTTCTGATCCAAAACTACTATACCTCCCCCTTTGTCCGCTGGGCGTATTACCAAATTTTTATTTTTGCATAATGAGTCCAAACCCTCTTCCAAGTTTCTTTCCATTTTGGTATTTTTAATTTTTATGGACTCTAAATCACGCAAAAGGACATCCCTAAAAACGGAAGGGGCCAATGCTCCCGGAGGGTTAAAGGTAGATGCATTAGAGAGGCCTGTATGTGTATATTGATGTTGAGTGCTTTCATATTGAACAGTTGGAGTGGACATAAAGTGTCTCTTTATATTGATAGTGCGAACAAACTTATGGATATCCATATAAGTTTGAAACTTATTCAGTTTCTTAGGGGGAGCAAACTTAAGACCCTTATTGAGAAGGGCTGTTTCTGCTGTAGTAAGAGTCTGAGAGCTAAGATTAAAAATACCATCCCCTTTTATTTCTTAGATTTTTTTTGATTGTGCTCTCCTCCCCCCTCTGGTTCCTCTTTGTTTTCTATTGTCCTTTTTATGCCTTGATTTGCTTTGGGAAAACCCCAATTCTGCTGGGTTTGGTTACTCACCACGGACCTCGCGGGTTCATTTCTTGAATCCCCATACTCCCTCGCCTTCTGTGTATAATTATGAGGGTATTGGTTATTAGGGCCCTCCCTATCATACAAGGGGAGGAAGCGATTACGGGTCTCCACCCCATATTCAAAATCCTCCCCTCTCCAATTATCATGGAATGGTCGAGGACCTCCGTGGTAATTGGATGGTACACCATAAAAAGGCCTTTCATTAGATGTATAATGATTAAAAGGTCTTTCCATTCTCCCTCCATTTGCATAAGGGTCTCTACCATAATAGGAATACTCTGGATTGAAAGGCTGACGATATTCCATATCCTGGTATCCCATCTGCCTATAAGGGGGTGGAAGATTCCCCCCAGGATTACGATACTGTTGTCCCGTTTTCCCAGTATTAGGATTTCTCTGCGGAGATGAGTATGAGACCCTTCTCTCTTTTTTATTGGGTTTACTCACGGGTTTCCTTGGAGTTCTCTAGCCCTGATTAACTATAGGTACATGTTGTATTTGAGAGGATTCTTGTTCCAGAATACCTCTACCTTGCGTTCCCATTTCCATTTGTGAATCAGAACGTGATGTTTGTTCCTCTCCCAATTTTTTTTGCCATTCAAAAACACTATTGGCCTGGTAGTCCTCAAAATCCCTATTGAATTTTTTCCTTTTTTTTATTTTTTGTTCCCTCTCCTCTTTATCTAATGTTTTAAGTAAAGCTGTACTCCTGTCTTTATATTCCTCTTTATCTTTGTGTGGCAGTAATATATCCTTCAGAGTTTTGATCTCCCCATCTAATCTTACCAATTTACTACTTTTCCTAGATACTAAGAATTGGAGGAAATTAACCCCTGCCTCATTAAAATATCGGAACCATTCCTCCAATTCGGTTTCACCTTTTTGGGGACACACCTCCCAGCGTAGACTCCGAGGGACCATACTCTTTTTGATAAAAGTTTCCAAGAAAACGATATCCCACTGAGTATGTATTTCTGAGACTGTAAGATTTTTAAGTCGCATGAACAGTCCACTCACATCACCCTCATCGTCTTTGTATTGTTCAAAGACACCATCTACATTCACCTTTTTAGATGCTCTATATTCAAAGATATCCATAATCTCTGAGTATTCAAGCAAAAAATATCACCATAAAAGTGTTAAACAGCTGCTATATTCGTGTATCAATATTCAAACAAAATGTAACCCAAAAAATACAGCGCTATTCTTAAAAAATATTAAATGAGATTAAGTGAAATTAAGTGAAGTAAATATAAGTGAAATAATATACCATGAATGCAGCATGTACTCATGTATGCATTCGCTTCTGCACGCGATGTTGTCGGGACAGGGCACTTTAAAAAAAGAAATAATTTTTCTTATTTATTTTACCTTTTCTTTTTTTTTTTCTCTACACAGTTTTAAAAAAAAATGTGTCACTTTTTTATTCCTATTACAAGGAATGTAAACATCCCTTGTAATAGAAAGAAAGTATGACAGGACCTCTTAAATATGAGATCCGGGGTCAAAAAGACCTCAGATCTCATATTTACACTAAAATGCAATAAAAAAAATTTAATTAAAAAAAATACAAAAAAAAAAGGCCCTTTAAGAGCTATGGGCAGAAGTGACGTTTTGAAATTGTTAAGCCAAAGATGACTTAAAGAGTCATTGTAATCATTTGATGAGGATTTCTCTTTTGTTTGTTCACTTTGCCGTATTGAAATCGAGCAAAAAAAATCAAAAATTTTCGATTCAACCGTTTCAAAATTTATTGATTGGAATGTTTTGAATCGAAAAAATCGGTAAATTCAAAGAAAATTTGAAAAAGACATAAAACGAATTCTGGATATGAATTTCCAAATACGAATCCCGAATATAAATTGAACGAATCAATCAAATTTAACTAAATTAAATAATTAGAATAACGAATCTAAACTAAACAAAAAAAAATTTTTTTTCATCATGCACATGTCTAGCTGTGACTCCACCACCTCAAAGATAAAGATGCAGGCTTACCAGTTTTACTTGACCTTTTAATTAAAGAAAAGGTCTATAGGGCATACGGCCATACAACCCAGGCCAGGTAGAAGACTGTACAGCACTGGTTCTTCAACACTTGCTCCTAGAGATCAATCCCATGGATGTATTCCCAGGACATAAAACTATGCTCCACATAGTGTAAAATCCTTACTAAAAATTTAAAACAAATGATTGCACTTCCATCAATGTAGCAGAAAATCGCATAAAACATAATTTGCCGGCTGGCATACAGCAATGCAACCCGCACTTTCAGGAACAGGGACAAACGATAACATCAGCACGTCGTTCCACCCTATGCATTTTGTCACAGGTGATGTCGTCTGGGGCACCTATTAACCCTTTCTTTAATTAGAAGTTCATGTAAAGCTGGTAAGCCTGAATCTTTATCATTGAGGTGGTGGAGTCACAGCTGGAATCTCTTAAATGGGTGGTGAACCTCTTTTTTCATATGCACGGATTTTGTGGACTTTATTTGAAATTCCCATTTTCATGACATTTATATATATGAATTTTGGTTATTGTGAAATTTTAGATATTCACAGTTTTTTCACTTCTTATTAGTTTTCACGTACCTGGTTTCTATAAATCATGATTTATGCACATAATTTTGTTCATCTTTAATTGTTTCATAAGTAGCACAATTTTATAGTTGCTATATTCTATTTAAGCACCAACAGCATCCTCTAGGAAATTATACACATTTGCTTTGCCAAGAGCTCTAGTCATCTCATGTCCACCTAATATATCACATCATAAATGACTTGTATGCCAAGGGCATCTTCTATCTTGTGCCTTCTTACCCTTTATATATTTTTTGAATTTGGCATACCTCTTACAAGAATAAAATGTCACTGTACATTTTATTACCCTTTTCCCTATTATTTAAATTATATATCCTAATGTACAATTGACTACAGTAGATTTAAAATAATGGGTGTGTACTTTATACAATGTTCTCCTTTAATGTTCTCATAATTCTTCCTGGCTGCTATAACTGTGACATCATAGATGTACATTTAGATTTATTTCAAAGCCTTTGAATGATAATTCGTTTTATATTGTTTGGTATTAAACTCCTATTTTAACAAGGCTGCATGTCAAGCCTTTTAGGTAATTTTCTATAGTAGTAACAAGTTTAATAACTGGCCAGGCATTCCGTGAAAGAAAAAATAATCATATAGCAGTTCAGGTTGTTCTGCAGGTAAGTGTAATTTAACTTTGAAGTGAGAATTTAATTTATTTAATAAATACTCTTTTGTACATTATGCATGTCTGCTTGTTGTTGGCAGTGTTGCTAAAGAAATAATTTTCCAGCCCTGTTTCTCTGACTTCATGCCTGGGCAGGATGTGAAATTAAATCTCCTCAATGGGGACACAGGCATTCAAAAAACAATGGACGTTCTCAGGGCCATCTTTAATAGTGATTGACCCATGGCAAATGTTTTCTTGGGGCCCCCCATACAGTTTCGCTCTCTACCTGCTCCTAGACATACAATAAATAGCAGCTAGACTTAAAAGCAGTTTACTGTATCAGATCAGGAAGCGATTACGATTGGTTGCCAGAGGTTACAGTGTATCATTACCTTTACTGACTGGTTGCTAGAGGTTACATCACACATTACGGCTCATTGATTAGTTGCTAGTAGGGATGCACCGAATGGGTTTTTTGGTGCCGAAACCGATACCGAAAATGAAAAATACACTAGGCCGAAAACCAAAACCGATACCGAAACAGCACCGATACCGAAAATGACTGTTTTTAAAAAATATTTTTATACAGGAGATGGTCAGAGACTGGCGACATGGTACGGGAGGTGGCCAGAGACTGGGGACATGGTACAGGAGAGGGTCAGAGACTGGGGACATGGTACAGGAGGTGGTCAGAGACTGGGGACATGGTACAGGAGGTGGTCAGAGACTGGGGACATGGTACAGGAGGTGGTCAGAGACTGGGGACATGGTACAGGAGGTGGTCAGAGACTGGGGACATGGTACAGGAGGTGGTCAGAGACTGGCGACATGGTACAGGAGGTGATCAGAGACTGGCGACATGGTACAGGAGGGGGTCAGAGACTGGCGGCATGGTACAGGAGGTGGTCAGAGACTGGAGACATGGTACAGGAGGTGGTCAGACTGACGGCATGGTACAGGAGGTGGTCAGAGACTGGCAGCATGGTACAGGAGGTGGTCAGAGACTGGCGGCATGGTACAGGAGGTGGTCAGAGACTGGCGGCATGGTACAGGATAGGGTCAGAGACTGGCGGCATGGTACAGGAGGTGGTCAGAGACTGGCGGCATGGTACAGGAGAGGGTCAGAGACTGGCGGCATTGGTACAGGAGGTGGTCAGAGACTGGCGACATGATAAAAGAGATAAGTGTGTTGTCCCCTGTGCAGCCAGTGTGGTGTTGTCCCCTGTGCAGCCAGTGTGGTGTTGTCCCCTGTGCAGCCAGTGTGGTGTTGTCCCCTGTGCAGCCAGTGTGGTGTTGTCTCCGTGCAGCCAGTGATGCAGCGAAGAGAGAGGAGAGCCGCCTCCGCCGTCTGGTTCAATAGAGCACAGCTTTAATTTCAATAGCTGTGTGTTCCACCGTCATGCAATCTGGACGGGTAATCTGTCTATCACAGTTCCCCAGACAAGGGGGAGGGGCTGTATGCAACGACGCGCGATGGGGGAACACACAGCTATTGAAATTAAAGCTGTGATGTTCCCGGCGCTCTACTGAACCAGACGGCGGAGGCGGCTCTCCTGCGTTATAGATCTCCCATGATGGGCGGCACCAGGGGCGGGGGGCCATTTTCGGCTCAATTATCGGTTGTTTTTTCCTTTCGGCAAATTGCCGAAAAGGGCATTTTCGGCCGATATGTTTCGGCGGCCGAAATTTTGGTGCATCCCTAGTTGCTAGATGTTACAGCACATGATTTCTGTTTGTTGATTGGTTGCTAGAGATTATTGTACAGTAATACTGCTCACTGATTGGTTGCTAGAGGTTACAACACATCATCTCCTCACTGCAGGGGGCATGATATACATATGAATGCAGCCTTTATTTACATATCTATGCCGCCGGACAGGGGCGGGCTGGGCCAGGGGGCACTCTGATATGCGATGGCAAAGGCTGCTGTGTCATCAGCTCAAAACCGCAACATGCACAGTTCTTGAGCTGGCCGAGTCCAGTACTGTGAGCCAGCGATGTCTTCATGTCAGGGCTGACAGTCTGTGTTACACAGCACAGCCCCGCCCAGCCCCTCCCTACTCCACACCATTGGCTGGCAGAGGCTGGACCTGCTCTCTGCTCAATCTGAGCAGTTGGCTGGAATCCAGTGAGGCTTCTGGGAGGCTGGGACCATTCAAGTAAGTGAGCTCCTCCTCTCTCCTCCTCTCTGCAGCCAAAGAGTTTTTTTCTAGCAGCCTGTGCCAGTACCTTGCCTTCCTAGGGCTAGGTGGTATGATGTGGGCTCTCATTGGCATGCTGCAGTTTGGCTGCAGTGCTGGTGTACTGGCAGTAATCCTGCATGTTGCCCCTGGGACATAGAGGATGCACATTATTACTGCATGTTCTGAAAGTGCACAAAACGTCCTGCATGCTGCATGTTTGGTGCACTTTCAGAACATGCAGCAACAATGAGTAACCTAAAAGAAGTCTGAGGGGGTGTGACACCCGCCAGTACACCCGCACTGCAGCCAAACCGCAGCACACCAGTGTGAGCCTAAATACTTGTATTCACTTGCAGCAGCCACTGCCACTCCTGTGAAAAGTGATCCATGCTCAGGTCACTTTTCAGAGGCATTTGACAGGCAGTGAATAGTTGATATCACATTTCATCCCTGCCTGCTTTAACCCCCCTAAATGCCAATCCCTGCAGGTAATGACACAGTTCACTTTGAACTCCACCTTATTTACCATTGTTTTAGTGGCGCTAGTGGGGCACTTTTAACCCCCACTAGTGGCCAAACAAAGTGTTAAAAACGGCCGTGTTGCGTTCATTTCAATGGGCTGGGCACCTCTCCCAAACCACCCCAATAATGCTGCTTGCTGGACTTTTTAGAATGTCCTTCAAGCGCACCGCCCCAGTGGGAAACCTGGGGTGGCATAAGAAGCGCTTTACAGGTGCTATTTTTTAGCACTAAAACGCCTGTACAGCGCCTTCAGTGTTAAAGGACCCTAAAGAGAGTTCTGGAAATAAGGTGGAGTTCAAAGTGAATTTCTACACCTAAGTGGAGTCCCCCTTTCAGAAGATTTGAGGATATTATTAAACCCAGAGACTGGTGGACTTAGGCCACAATAGACAGATTGAAATTCTGCCGGTTCAGCAGACATTTCAATCTATCTCTGTGCAGACTGGTTGTACAGAATTTGACTCCATCAACAGACAGTACAACCAGCGTGTCTTTATGTTTTTTAGCGATCAGTGCTGGCTGCTATAGCTGCCAGCAGTGATCACTGTATTCTGATGGCTTGGAAACTTTCACCTCAGAGCACACACCGACACACGGCTCTTACGGAAGCTTGGTATTTCAAGTTCTGGGCTTCCCTAACATTACAGCCCTGTGGGGCTGTGACCAAGTCTGGGCAAGAGCTGGGATATAACATTACTTACCTCATATCCCTGCCACTCCTAAACCTGCTCCACTGCAGCACCAGGCCCACAATACCCTTAATCTGGCTGGTGCTCCGGCATGCGCCTGCATGTGCATTTCTTTCTATCCGCAATTGAGACAGGAAGAACCGGCACCCTGGTGAATCTGGTGTCCGGGGAGACAGCAGGACTTGCGTGTTTAGCCTGCTGCGCTCACTGTGACTCTCAGCTACTCTGCTTGCTTGGCTTGCCCAGTGGTGTGGTGCTCACTCACCAGAGAAGCTCCGGACTCCACAGGTAGTGCTTAGTGTTGTGGCAGTGACAGCACAGTCTTTAGTCTTCATCTTCCTGCAGTCTCATTGGTCTGTGTACTGGGTGTGGGGAAGGGGCAAGCTCTTTTTCTCAGTCTCTCTGGGGGCAATCATGCAGTCTCTTTCTGAGAGACTGCTCCATTCTCTGAGAGACTGCTCCACTTCACACTGCCTGTACAGAGACTGACTGCTTCACAGTGCCTGCACAGAAAGTGACTGCTCTCTCTGTGCAGGCAGTGTGAAGCGGGGTCTGTGCAGGCAGTGTGAAGTGGGGTATCTCTCTGTGGAGGCAGTGTGAAGCGGGGTCTCTCTCTGTGCAGGCAGTGTGAAGCGCTCTCTCTCTGTGGAGGCAGTGTGAAGCGGGGTCTCTCTCTGTGCAGGCAGTGTGAATTGGTCTCTCTCTGTGGAGTGTGAAGCAGTCTCTCTCTCTGTGCAGGCAGTGTCAAGCAGTCTCTCTCTCTTTGGGGCAATGTGGAGCAGTCTCCCTCTCTCTCTGTATGGGGAATGTGGTGTAGATGGGTGGTGAGCTGATTCAGTGGTTTAATGGGCCACTTGACTGGACTTGCCCCCCAGGCCTAAGGCTACCAGCCCCCCCCCCCCCCCCCTGCCGCCGGATGCAGCTATTTACATATGAATGCTGGTTATTTACATGTAAACACAGGGTCTGCAGGTGAGTCATCTGTACACAACAATAAGGCAGAGCTGGGCAGCGTTAATAGCAGCACTTTACACTGAGATATCAGGACAAAGCAAGGGACTAAAACTTCAAGGGCCAAGGGAATTTAAACTGGGATAGTTGGCAAGTATGAGGCAGCTGCTTTGGGCCCCACAACAATGACAGGGCCCAGGGGAGCTGCCCCTTTTGCCCTGCCTTAAAGACGGCCCTGGATGTTCTAGCTCCCCCCAACCACCAAGCAGAATTTTAGAGGTGCCTAGGCAAGGGAACCACAGGGTATTGTCTAAGTTAAATATCTTATTTTTTTTTCGCCTATTTTTTTATTTTGTTATTTCCGGGTCCACTTTATGAGACTGATGCTGTAACCCTGTGGGTAAACTCTCCCAGATGTATCTATCTTTCGGTTACTAAAACACAATGCACCTGTGTAGTAACTGAATGCTGAGCCTTTGGAAGGTGGGATAATGGGTCCATATTAATGTCCCACTGGCAGTGTCTCCACCTAACTGGGTCTTCTGTATTGCAAGTAGGACTCCCTATCAATATGTCCTTGTCCCTAGGCATAGTACTTACATTTGCTGTATCTTTTGCATTAATTATGGTCCAGTCCTTGAATATATTTTCAAAGGTTAACTTTAAATAAAGGGAACAAGGGTGGGTAGAAATACACAATGGTAGCACATCTTAAAACCATCAGACTTCCCCCTGCGTCCAGCATACTGAAGTGGAATCTATTATAAAAGAGGTTCCGGAGTTTTGTCTGTTCCAGATAGTGACTGCAACCATAGACTAGTTGGATAAAGAGTATGTGTTATCCAAATGTCGCCTGCGATATGCCATACAGTACTGGTTCAACCTGGGTCAGGCAATTTGATGGGAGTTCTGGTGACCTACTGCAACAAACAGCAGCTCACTTTTGTGGACTGAAAGAAATCGTAGTTTGATCCACGCAGTGAAATAAGTACAAAGAAAAAATGTTTTATTATATATATCAAATTTATGAAAAGGTGTCTATTCCGAACTGCTGCCCCTACATTTTTACTTGCACCTTTGGTGAAGTAAGAGTTTGGAAAGAAAATGTTATGGTAGGTATGGTGCTGCTATAGACCAAGGTTATAACCTAATCTGTAAAAGAGGAGGTACAAATGATTCCTTAGACAAACCCAATAAAGAAAAATTAGGTTGTAAATTCCCCCTTGGGTTAATATAGATGGCAAATGGAAATAAATAAAAGTGCTTGTGTTACACCCTCTGTGGTGTTTTATTAATTGGGTCAGAGGCTTATAAATCAAATGAATTAATTGATCTATATAAAAAAAAATAATAATAATGTTATATCATTTTTTTTTTTAAGATATACTAAACCTTCACAAATAATTTAATGGAGTGAAAAATAAAATAAAAAATTGGGTAAAAAATGAATATAGATAAAAAGTATATATAAAAATTGAAATCAGGTGTGTTTGTTAGAGATAAATTCAGTATCAAAAAAATATAAATGCGACAGCAAATATATATGTGGCCTGTGCTCCAAATAAACTCCTGATGCTCTCAGAGTAGTGTAGAAATAAGTGAATCAGATACAAATTCAATCATAATAATAAAATTTTTCCTTCACGGAAAAAAAACTAAAAACTTTAGTGCAAAATATGCGCATCTAAATATATAAAATTATATAAACAAGTGAATAAAGTGACTGGCGCTTTTTATAATAAATAAATAAATAAGTGGCACTTCTGCTCTTGCACTTCAGCGATTTGCACAAAGCAATCCACAGCAGACTGCAGGTGACCTCATTGGCAAATTATCTCACCTTCCTCTCTGAAACATTCACTCTTTACCTCTCCTCCTTTTCACAATTGCAGCCTCGCTCTTCAAACTCCCTTTTCTTCACCCCCCTGCTCTACCCCACAATCTGTACATATCACCATCACTTCTCCCCTCTCCTTACTACTGCACTCATCACCTCTTTCTAACTCTAAGCCCACTCGCTAACAAACCCCCCAGGATACTGAAGCATGTCCCTTCATACAAATCGTACTCTCATAATACCTCCCTTACTTTTCTACTTCTCCTAACCGCTGGATATATTTCCCTTAACCCTGGGCCTCCCTTATTTAACTGTACCCAACACACCCATCACCCTACACCCTCTGGCAGTAGTCGCAATCTACGCAATTTAGCCTCTGTTCCTCTTCTTCCCAACATTAGCTTCCCCCTCTCCCGTGCCCTCTGGAATGCTCGCTCTGTCTGCAACAAACTCACAGCTGTTCATGACCTCTTTGTCACTAATTCCTTTAATCTACTTGCTCTCACCGAAACCTGTCTCCACGAATCTGATACCCCTTCTCCTGCTTCCCTCTCTCAGGGTGGCCATCGCTGGACTCAATCCCCTAGGCCTACTGGACGCAACGGAGGTGGAGTGGGACTCCTCCTATCCCCCCAATGCACCTCCCAGGTTATTCACTCCCCTCCCTCTCTTTCCCTCTCATCATTTGAAGCTCACTGTATATGTCTATTCTCTCCTACTTCCCTAAGCCCTTGTACACACGATCAGAGATTCCGTCGGAATGTGTCCGATCGGAGCGTTTTGTCGGATATGTGTGTGACATACAGACATAGCTATATGGAAGTCACAACACTTCCTCAATCTCAACTTGTCCAAAACCGAACTTATAATATTTCCTCCCCTACGCGCCTCTTCCCCTGACTTCTCTGTCAAGAGCAATGGCACAACCATCCACCCATCCTCACATGTCAGGGTGCTAGGTGTTATCCTGAACTCTGAACTCTCCTTTTAGCCCCACATCCAATCACTTTCCAAAGCATGCCGCTTCAACCTCTGAAACATCTCTAAACTACGTCCCTTTCTAACCAATGAAACCACAAAGCTCCTGATTCACTCCCTGGTTATCTCTCTCCTTGACTACTGCAACTCCCTCCTCATTGGCTTACCTTTAAATAGACTATCCCCCTTCAGTCCATCATGAATGCTGCTGCCAGACTCATACACCTTACAAACCGTACAGTGTCTGCCAACCCTCTCTGCCAATCCCTCCACTGGCTGCCACTTGCCAAATTCAAAATACTAACACTTACTTACAAAGCCATCCACAACTCTGCCCCCAGCTTCATCACTAGCCTAGTCTCAAAATACCAACCTAATCGCCCACTTTGTTCCTCCCAAGACCTCCTGCTCTCTAGCTCCCTCATCACCTTCTCCCATATCCGCCTCCAGGACTTCTCCCGAGCCTCACCCTTCCTCTGGAACTCACTACCCCAATCTGTCAGAATGTCTCCAAATTTACCCACTTTTAGGCGATCCCTGAAAACTTTCCCCCTCAGAGAAGCCTATCCTGCCTCCATCTAACAACTGCACTATTTTGTTCATTAGCTCATCCTCCACAGCTATTACACTTTTGTATAACTTGACCCTCCCTTCTAGATTGTAAGATCTAATGAGCAGGGCCCTCTGATTCCCCCTGTCTTGAATTGTATTGTAATGTAATGTCTACCCTAATGTTGTAAAGATCTGCGTAAACTGTCGGCACTATATAAATCCTGTATAATAATAATAATAAATAAAGTGACTTGTGCTTAAAAGTGTCCCATAATCACACAGTATTTTCAAGAAAAAATATTCTTATATATGTAGTGCTCGGTGCTGTGATTCTTAACCGTGCTCCTATTGCCAATGCACTCACCAGAGCGATTCACCCCTCCTGGGGTATTTCGCATTCACAGTATGTGCCACTGTGTAGCAATCTGTGGATCTTGGACTCCTGTGTGATGGTGATTTGTTATTGTTGTTAAATTTGGTTACCATATAAGAAAAAGAAGGGGATGCCCATAGTGTTTTTTAATTTTTTATTTACATTTATTAGAATAGATAGTGTACTCACATTTACAAGAACAAATGTAGGCAAAAAAACACATAAACACGTTGTATCGTCAGACCGGATGTGACACAGTGCCGTTCTAAGCCTTTTGTCATCAGACGTCAACTAGAACACGTCTGTGGACTGGCAAACAGGTTATTTAGATATATTTAGCTATTCAGAGCCAGAACAGGAGTTCCTGATGAACCCTGTATCACTAAAAACTCAACCCTCATAATATAAAATGCATCAAATCACATTTCACCACATTGCATTTACTGTACATGTAAAAATAACGTGACACAACACATTGCAATCCTACAGCTCTGCTGCTTAGTAATTAACAGTGGCAATAATAGAATACAAGGCATACTCTTAAACAAATGGCATTTAGGTTGACCAGTCACCCATGTAGATTTGCCTAAGAGCAAACCAAAAAAGAATTGTACATTTCACACTCACAAGTCTATACTAAGATTGAGTCAAAATGTAGGCATCCCTTCTAGTAAGAGTTTACATTCTGATGAGATAATCTCAAGGATTAAATACCTCTAAAGGGATGCAGACACTGCAGCTTTCTTCATTAGAACACTAAAGTCCAGTGCCGCATGGAGTAGCTGTCTTCTCCTGCAACTCTCCTCTGAGCACCTACAGATTGGCATATTAAGCCTGTCAGCTATACCTGGGGATCCCCCGATTTCCTTCCTCCTGTAAAAAGGGGAACCACGTTCACAGCCTGCTCCTCTGCAGATGAATCTCCCTGAGGCAGCCTTGGACCTCAACATGAACACAAGTCACTGTGGCACACAGTCTGTCTTCAAGCCTGTGGATAGTGAGGAGAGTAACTACAAGCACATTGCACAGGCTGTGGCAGTGCTCCTCTCCCCCAGTATCACTATGACTGTGGAAAAGGTGGTTCACACAGACATAGAGCAGATTTGAAAGGAAATGGGGGGATCATTTCTTACATCTAAATGAGGCTGAGATGAGAATATCCACCTTAAAAGATTAACTGTATCAGGTTCAGGCTTCATTAGTATTTGTTGCAAAGACCAGACAACCTGGAAAATAGATTGTGTCGCAATAATCTGTGGGTCATAGGTCTTCCTGAGTCCTACAAATCTGACACCCTGTTGGACCTTTGTACCACGCGCATTCCTGAGGCCTTGGGTTTCACCTCACCCTGCACCATTTACCACATGGGCGCATATATCAATCCTCTCTAAGATTGTAGCCCCTTGCTTAGCTGGTATTCTGGCATCCCTGATCCATCCTGGGGGGATTTTGCAATCATTACTCTGGACGCGGAGAAAGTCATTGGCAATGTTAGCTTTGACTGGCTTTCTATGGATCTTAGTAAGATGGCCTTTTCTGGTCCTTTTGTCCTCCTCATCAATAGTATGTATGCCCCTACGATAGCCAGGGTGGTGGTCGCTGGTCTTCTGTTTGATGATATTAGGCTCTTACAGGGGAAAAGACAGGGTTGTCCCTTATCTCCCTTATTGTTCAACTTGGCCTTGGATCCTTTATGTCATTATTTGTCTGTGGTAGCTACTTTACATGGTGTTCATGTAGGCAGGATTGAGTTGTGCACTGCCCTTTTTGCTGACAGTGTTCTCATTTTCACCTCTGTACCCTAACTCAGACACAGTCACTATAAAAAATATATTTGATAAGTTTTGGTTCTGCTCGGTGCTCGGGCCTCCGCATCAATTATATTAAAAGTAAATTACTTCCCTTAGAGAAATCTAGGGCTAAATCATGGTATGAGACCTCCCCTTTCCCTATAGCCAAATGCAGCATCACATACCTGGGCATTAGAATACAGAAGCTTCCTTCCTCCTTGTACACTCTTATCTTTCCGCCCTTAATACAGAAAATTTTACAGAAATTTGAGATTCCGTTTCACCTGTTTGCTATACCCACTTCAAACCATTTTTCTCTTGTTAAAACATAAATATGTTATTTTGCTGAATACTGTTGTTACCTCTTTTTTGGCAAAAAATAAAACCACATGTAGCTTTAACAAAATTGTATCTCTCCAGGAGTCAAGGGTGTGTGAACCGTTCCAACATTAGGATGTATAATCTGTCCTGTCTGTCACGTACAGGGCTAGACTGGATATCTTCTTCATCCTGTTATTCCAACTAGAGTTTTGAACTGAAAATTGCATTCCCTTTTTCTTTGGGGCTGTTGCTGTATAAAAAATTGAATCCAATACTGACCAATCTTCAACAAAATCTATTAGTAAGGGACACCATTATTGGTGAGAGAGACCCACATAAAACTGCAACATGAGGCCTTCACAACTAAGAAAACCAGAGGACTAACATTGGTTTCCCAACTATTTGATTGTGATTCCAGGAACCCACGTTTTTCTCAGGATCTTGTCAACCAGTTCACTCTTTCCATAAACCACCTTTTTTACCACTGGCAAGCTGTGAGCTATGCAAAATCCTGTTGTCATAGTCACGCTCAAAGGTACTCCATCTAAGACTTCTTCCGACCTCTTAACCTGTACTGTAGGGACTCTTTTAGCTTGTCCTTGGCTGAAAATTGGGGCAAGGTGTTTCTGTCTGACTCATTAACAGACAAATTGCTGAGTAAGTATAATAAAGTCTCTCATCTGCTCACAAACAAAAGAGGGTCTCAACCTACAATTATATGTAGAGCTTATACTCTCTATGTAGCTCACCGAAAAACATCACTCACGCATTGGCTATGGTTATGGCAGCCCATCGTGTATTTTTGGGACCAGGAAATCAATTTCATATATGGGGTAACACATAGCCATGTCCCCAAGGACCCTCTATTACTTATCTTTGGTCATGAAAGCCCGCATCACTGTCATTAAAGAAAGGAAAATCCTCTCACTCACATTCACAGGGGGATTATGGTGTGGGCTTGTTTTTCAGGGTTTGGGCTTGGTTCCAGTGATGAGAACTCTTAAGGCATCAGCATACCAAGAAATGTTGGATAATTTCAGGCTTCCAACTTTGTGGGAACAGTTTGGGGATGGCCCCTTCCTGTTCCAACATGACTGCGCACCCGTGCACAAAGCAAGATCCATAAAGACACGGATGAGCAAAATTGGGGGATAGGAACTTGACAGTCCTGAACAGATTCCTGGCCTCAACCTTATAGAACACCTATGGGATGAATTAGAGCGGAGACTGCTCCCCCCCTTTTTTTGCCCCCTTACTTTTTCCCGACTGTCTGATCTTTTTGGCTATCTTTTTTGGCACTGGATTATATACTTTTCCATATAAGAATTTTGGAATTGTAGAACCCAGCGTTCCTTAGTGTCTCCTGTGTCTGCCGTGGGGGGAATTACCTTCGGGTTCCTCTGTTATGCTGTCTCACTATACTGGTCTCTCCAGGTAAGCAATGTATGGATCCCCAAAGTACATGCTAACTTTATGTCATGTATCAAGTATATTTGTTTCCTCTCCTATTTTTTTATATATATATATGTTATGGCTGTTTGACTATGAAATTATGATGATGACTTACTTTGTAGATGACAATGATTGGTTTCTCCTGAGGAAGCAACTCACGCTGCAAAACATGTAGAGGACTTTTGTCAAGATCTACTTTATCTGGCAACCCTTGTCATTACTGGGGTTTATCAACCTTTTGCAACTTTTTAATAATCACACACGGCTGTAACTATTGACTGTATATAGCTATTTTTGTAAAATTATTCCTTTGACTCCCATTTTAATCATGTTTTTCTATTAATAAATTGTTATATTTTAATTATATTTCTGCTCAATTCTTGTGTACCGAGATAGTCCAAAACTCTCTCTTTTTGGGGCTACCCCAGGCTTTCCCTTTCAAGATTCTGGCAGTTGATGCATCATAGTAAGTGATGGGGCACACTTTACTAAGGTAATCAAGATATTACAGCAAACCTATTAAATAAGTGCAGGTTTAAGCAGGCATTAGGGAACACATCCTTACAATGCGAATGACACTTCTTTGGGGATCCACAACTTTTTGCTGGGAATTCCCCACACAAAGTAAATAAGTAATTTGCTCTTATTCACATTCAAAATTGGTACATGCGGTCTTGGCTGTGTGACTATTTATGTACATTTCACAGCTATAAATAACTTTCTAAAATGGGTTTACTTAACCGAGGTGGGTATTACACTATTTTCTATCCCTTTACAACTATAGGGAAGTTAAAGGTCTTACCGTTTTTATCTGATTAACGTTATCTACATGTTTATATATGTTTAAATGAATTGTTTAGCTGGTGTTCCCCAATACTGTGACTTTACTGAGCAATGAAGCACAGGAAAGGTATAGTGGTATACTATTTGATCAGGGTTAAAAATATATATTTTTAAGATATAATATAGCATATTGATATATTGCTCTTTAATTTTGATCCTAAAGGTAAATCTTAAGGACTTTTTTTCCTGTCTCATTCCTTTATCTATCAGACGCCTCAGTTTAAAATTTCAATGAATAGTGCCTCAAAAAGCTAACCCATAGTTATCTGGAAACCATTTGCCTTGTATTAATAATTAAATATTAAAGCTACATCAATGATTTGTTGTTTTTAATTGTACAAGTTCAAGGCTGTTATCCTACTCTTTGTTTCACAAAATGAAAGAACAAGGTACCAGCCTGTGAAATCTGAAAAGTCTGAACAATTCTGTATGTAGGTTTCAGACCAATAATATAACAGGGATCAAGACAGGGCTGGACTGGGACAAAAATTTGGCCCTGGACTTCATCCAGACCACCCACTTTAATTTTTCAAACAAGCACAAAAACAGTATTAAAAACTATACGTAATTGTGCAAAAAAACATAAGTAGCATAACATAAGGATTCCTCACTAACCTCTTTTATTATTTCACTTATTCTCCTCTGTATTTTTCTCATCTTTCTCACATCACTGCGTGAAGTTGAGGGCAAGCCGCGCAGCCATTACTTTGTCACTGAAACCGGCCCACTGAGCCATCGGCCCACCGGGAAACTCCCTGTAGTCCCGATGGCCAGTACATGCCTGGATCAAGATAACAGTCAGAGAACGTGCATGTTTCAAAAAAACAAAACACAAGTTCAATAGTTCTGTCCTGACAGGTTAAATTTAACTGAAATATAGATTGCTTCAGAACAGGTAACATGGCAAATTAATTATTATTTTATTTATTTGGCTACATTATTTTTAAATCTCATACATTTCTCATAAATCTCATAAATTTCTAAATCTTATTTAAGACATAGAGCCTTTTAAAACTGATCGAGTCTTACACCTCACTTCCTTAGAACTTGTAGGAACAGTGGTAATAGCCAGCTAGTTCAGGCATATGCTCACATCTGTACTCTGTGGAAAATTGACTAAGATTTTTAATTTGAAACCATGATTCCTTATTAGTAAAACTGTCATAAAATGTTCTTTGTACCATAAAGCTGAAAGTCTAACGCATAGAAATGAATTTAATAAAGCTTCTTACTTGTGTTGCTGGGATGTTCTGCTCTGAATAAATCAATTTTTGCTGGATTTTCAAACATGCTCACATTCAATAGAAAGTAAATGTCTGTGTTTATTCAGATTAGAGCCCATATAACTATACTCGTAAAATTCACTTGGTATTAAATATTTCCTCTCAGTTCATTGGCTTTTGCAGTATAATTTTCACTGAGCATACATTTTCTGTTATAAATTCAATTGCTTTAGGCAAATAATGTCAGTACCCTTTTTAATGTACAAAAAAGGACAGAAAAATGTGGGCATCAGTACAAATATTTTCTAATATTCACAATAAAATGCACTTATCAAAATGCATAAAATTTTCTTTTGACAAATCCAATCATCTCTTTTCAGGGTCTCCATAAATGACATATCCTAGATTAGGTGTCACTCGTTAGGCTCAAAGAATCACAGGCCTCCTACTTTGCTGCCATAGTACACAGTGATGTCTTTGGTCATTCTTTTTTGCTTCTGAAGTCAATGCAGCAACTGTATTCCATAGATAAGTCACAGGTCATGACAGCTATTCAAATAATAAAATATAAATATAGCAGCTTACCTAAGGGCAAAATATGAATACAAATGTAACCCTATGGATTCAAGAGATACCTGGAGAAAGGTAGTAAATAATCCTTCTCTCCTATGATCCACTATGATGTTGTCCGTTGCAATTTATGGAAACATCATATTTAAGCATACATTTTCTTTTACTAAAGTTCCTGAGAAAATGTGTACTGTACACTTGTGAAGTTGTGATGCTAATCACTTGTTCTTACCCAGCTTGTCTTCTGGATCCCACCTAGTTATCAGCTGCTTGCCTTGATATCTAGTTATTGCTAATTTCTAATTGCATATTGCCAATAACCTCAGTCAAGGCCGCCACCAGGGGAGGACAACCAATACACTTATAAGGGGCCCGAGCATCCCAAGGGGCCCGTTTGGAGGGGCCCAGGGCCGGCTAGCACCCCCTACAGCAGCATAATGACATTAAACTTTTAGCAGCAAGCCGCTGACCTGCACGCACCTGCCATAAAGAAGCACTACCTACATGCTGCATCCCTGCACACAAGCAGCCGAAGGTGGGACACTGATTCCTCCCCCAAGGTGATCAGCAATTCCATGCTCCACTTGCTCAGCTTCCCTGCTGAAGTGGAGCCTGTTGCTAGGTTAGTAATGTGATTGAGTGGGACTCGAGGAGGGGGTGTGGCCAGCCTCGTCAGTGGTGGGACCCAGCCCTCTCAGGTGCATGATGCAGATATGGTAAGTCACTAAGTCAGTGTGTGTGGAGTGGTGAGCTGTTGTTGATTGGCGTGTTGTGGACTGTGTTTGATCTCCCCAGATGGGACATCATACACCTGGCCCTGATAAACTGACATGATGGAGTTACATTGTGAAAATGACTGAGGATGTTTTTGGGTGAAGATGAGAGTTACATTGTGGAGAGCCTCTTCACAATGTAATGCTCATTCCCACCCAGAATCATCCTTATCCCTGTCCAAAATGTATCCCCATGCCCACCTAGAATCATCCATCCCTCTCCATCATCCTCATGCCCACCCAGAATCATCCATTCCTCTCCATCATCCTCATCCCATCCAGAATCATCCCTCTCCATCATCCTCATCCCTGTCCACAATGTATCCCCCTCCCCACCTAGAATCATCCATCCCTCCCCATCAACCTCATCCTCACCCAGAATCATCCATCCCTCTCCATTATCCTCATCTCTGTCCACAATGTATCCCCATCCCCACCTAGAATTCTCCATCTCTCTCCATCATTCTCATCTCCACCCAGAATAATCTTCATCCCTGTTCACACTGTTAAAAATATTATACATAAATGTACATGACTCAGCGCATAACTTCAGTGATCAATCTGCTTCACAAAATATAAAGGTAATAAAATAAATAAATATTAGTATAACCATAAGTGACTCAAAGACATCACTTCAAATGTGTCTAGTAAATAAAGTGCATCAAATAAATAAATAAAGTGCATCCAATAGTCCAGTGTATAGAATGCACTGATGAAGTGAATTCATATAGTGCACTCCGCTAATAGCAGTACTAAAGTCTTAAATCAAACAGTTAAGTGCAAGATATAAAGTGCAAACAAGTTCAGTGCCAACTGGAAAATCCAAAATTTGTGTCCTTTCACACCCAATTCCAGTAGTGAGAGGTGCGCTGTGAATCCAATAAAGTGCTCTCAGTGCCCTTACCTCATAAGCATGGGAAAACCACTCTAATAGATTACACCGATCTTGTCCCCACTTCCATATAAATAGGTTAATCAATTTGGCAATAACAGTTAGGTATGGGAGATGAATAGGAAAGGACACACATTTTGGATTTACTAGTTGGCACTGAACTTGTTTGCACTGTTTGATTTAGCACTTTAGTACTGCTATTAGTGGAGTGCACTATATGAAATCACTTCATCACTGGACTTTATTGGATGTACTTTAGTATTATTAATAGCAGGAATGCATTCTATACACTGGACTATTGGATGTACTTTATTTATGTATTTGATGCACTTTATTTACTAGACACATTTGAAGTGATGTTTTTGAGTCACTGGTTATAGTAATATTTGTTTATTTTATTACCTTTATATTTCGTGAAGCAGATTGATCATGGAGGTTATGCGCTGAGTCACGTACATGTATGTATAATATTTTTCCTGTTTTTATGTGATTTGTGTTCACTTTCTGATTTGGCAGCATTTCCACATTTTTTAATTTAGTTATTATAGTAGCGCAGAAGTCCTTTTTATATCCTGTTCACAATGTATCCCCATCCCCACCTAGAATCATCCATCCCTCTCCATCATCCTCATCCCCATCCAGAATTATCCATCTCTCTCCACCATCCTCATCCCCATCCGGAATCATTCTCATCCCTCTCCATCATTCTCATCCCCACCCAGAATCATCCATCCCTCTCCACCAGCCTCACCCCACCAGGAATTATTCTCATCCCTCTCCATCATCCTCATCCCCACCCAGAATCATCCATCCCTCTCCATCATTCTCATCTCCACCCGGAATCATCCTCAGAGGGATGTGGATGATTCTGGGTGGGGGTAAGAGTTACATTGTGGAGGGGGATGCAGATGATGATTTGTGGGATGGCCAGTGGGTGGTTTTGGTGGGAGGGCCAGTGGGCAGGCCCTGAGTAATGTTGGTGGTGAGGTCCTGGGGGAGGCACAGGTCTAAAGCTGTGTAAGGGGTCCCAAAAGTTCTGATGGCTGCCCTGACCTCAGTGTCTTGGTCTGAATCTCCCATGCCCTGGCAATTGATTGCTCTGATTTTGCTACATTGCTTCAGTCTACTATCTTTGAAAAGAGTATCCTAAACTGGAAGTGTAATGTAGTGAACTTCATATTCCCTTGCAGTGGCTACTAGTTAAAGGTTAGATCCCCTGTCAAGTTTTTTTTTTTTGCTGTCTGGGTCTTTATTTGTAAAATATAAAATTTTAGAGCTGTCATCTTACAGTGGGGGCACCTGTTCTGGTGACAACTATCTAAAAGGAAATTGACCCTCACTTTATAAAAACATTCTTATGTACTGGTGCTTCTCTGGGATAGGAATTAACCCCTTTCAGATCGGACCATTTTGCTGGCTTAAGACCAGAGCACTTTTTGCGATTTGGCACTGCTTCGCTTTAACTGACAATTGCACGGTCATGCGATGTGGCTCCCAAGCAAAATTGAAGTTCTTTTTTCCCCACAAATAGAGCTTTTTTTTGGTGGTATTTGATCATCTTTGCGGTTTTTATTTTTTGTGCTATAAACAAAAAAAGAGCGACAATTTTGAAAAAAACACATAATTTTTTACTTTTTGCTATAATAAATATCCACAAAAAATATATAAAAAAACATTTTTTGTCCTCAGTTTAGGCCGATATGTATTCTTCTACAGATTTTTGGTAAAAAAAAAAAACACAATAAACTATTATTGATTGGTGTGCGCAAAAGTTATAGTGTTTACTATATAATTTTATATCATTTTATGGCATTTTTTTTTTTACTAGTAATGGCGGTGATCAGGAATTTTTATTGTGATTGCAACATTATGGCAGACACATCGTACATTTTTTACATATTTTTGGGACTATTGTCATTTATACAGCAATCAGTGCTATACAAATGCACTGATTCCTGTGTAAATGACACTGGCAGTGAAGGGTTTAACCAGGAGGTGGCAGTGTAGGGGTTAAGTGTGTCCTAGGGGACTGTTGCTAACTGTGGGGGGTGTGGCTGTGTTTTACAGATCACTGATCTCTGCTCCAATCACAGGGAGCAGAGAACAGTGTCACTTGTTGCTAGGCAGAATGGGGAGATGCTGCTTACATTGGCATCTCCCCGTTCTTCCTCCTTGTGAGACGATTGTGGGTATCCCTGCGGCATTCGAGTCCACGGGACCCGCGATTGGACTCACGGGGGTCCTGACCGGCACGCGATGACACAGCGGAAAATTCAAAGGGACGTAACTGTAAGCACATTTGCCTGTCCATGCCATTCTGCCGACGTACATCGTCCTGCATCGGTCAGGAAGCGGTTAAGGAGAAATTTCCCCAATGGGACATAGACAGCAAAAAATAAACCATCTGTTTTTTTTTTCTTTTTCTATTTCAAACTTAAAAAAAAAACCTGTCACTCTAACACTCTAAAATAGTGTAATCAAGCAACTTATTATCAGATTGCAAAATTAATCAGGGGAATGCATGACTAAGGGGATGCCAGGAATGTGTTATTTTATATATCGATCAGGAAAAGCAGTGCAAGCCCTAAATATCATACTCACACAGTCATTGTTGTGGGACCCAAAGCAGCTGTCTCATACTTGTCAACTATCCTGGTTTAAATTCCCTTGTCTATTGAGGTTTTAGTCCAGTGCTGTGTCCCAATATCTCAGTGTGAAGTGCTGCTACTAATTCTGCCCAGCTGACCTGTAAATTACTGGCATTCATATGTAAATAGCAGCCTCATTAATATGTAAATCATGCCCCCCCTGAGGTCATATCCACAGTAATCTCTAGAAACCAATCAACAAGCAGAAATCATGTGCTGTGACTTCTAGCTTCACTTCAGTGAGCCGTAAATGTGTGGTGTAACCTCTAGCAACCAGTCAGTGAGCGGTAATGATACACTGTAACCTCTGTTATCAATTGCTGCCTGATCTGATTCAGTAAACTGATTTTGAGTCTAGCTGCTATTTATTGTATGTCTCAGAGCTTGTGGAGAGCTGCATGGGGGGGGGGGGGGGGGGGGCAAGAAAAGTTTTGCCCAGGGTCCAATCAATATTAAAGACGGCCCTAATCAAACCTATGCTTAGATTGTAAGTTCCATGAGCAGGGCCCTTCTATTCCTTCTGTGTTGAATTGTATTGCAATTGTACTGTCCCCCTTTATATTGTAAATGCTGCAAAATCTGTTGGCTCTATATAATTCCTGTATAATAATAATAATAATAAACAGCTACAGCATGTGTTTTTTTGTATTATAATAAGCATGGCCCTGTAGCTTGGAAAATGTAGTTTCAGATAGAAATAATTTTAACCATATTTCTAATTGAAATTGTACATTAGCGGTGCATCCAGGCATAGTTATGAGTAAATGCATTTTTTTGAATTGTGACTTAAACTATAATTAGATGTAACAAAAGACAGCAAAGTTATCTTGTGCATGTATTTAGAGGTCACTTTGAAAAAAATAATATCCTTTTATGAACCCAGCTACGTTCTTTAATTGCAGACTTTCTTCCTTTTCTTAACTTGCGTCTGCAGCATAAAGCTAAAGTAGAAATATCACGGGCCACTGCTTTCATTTACATAACTTTTGATTTAATTAGCTTTCTACTTTCTGGCTCTTGTGACTCATAAGTTCAATTGTATTCCCTAATTCATACTACCTTTGTGTATGCTAGGAATTAGATACTCCACTTTGATAATACGGTGTTAGCAGTTCAGGCTTTGAGTAGATAAACTTTACCTGTACTTGCTGCTAGTAGGCCTTCATTTTAAATGAAATATATGTATTACAAGTAACATTTATGTTTAGAATTTGTGTGTGTGTGTTTTTACCCTTTATGGAAAATGTTAAATAATTCTCAGTGTATTCTGTTTGCTATCAGACACAGAACTCAACTATAATAATATAGAGTAACTCCACTATACTACAATTTCTACACAAGCCATAGTGTAATGTAATGTTACTTAAAATTACCTTTCCTTTTCGATATGTAACCGCTGTAATGTATTGTTAATTTAAATTGAATGCAATATGGCAACCTAGAGGCTGTTGGTGTACAAAACTTCAACAGAAATGCCATTGCCTGCTTGTTTGATTGTGTGATAGTCTCACAGATTTTCCCAGAATTCTGCAATAAGGTACCAGTCAGATTTTATGCATCCTCTACAATAAAAATGTATTTTTTGGTTAAAGACTCCCAAAGGGTTAATTACTTCTAAATTTATGTAAGCACTGCAACTTACAAGTTAGTCAAGCCATTGATAAACTCAATCCCCCCCCTCCATCAACATAGTCAGTGATAACGGGAGAATGCCTTCTGCAGATCTATTGTATTTTGCTGGTAGGGGGAAACAAGGGAGCCTTCCCGGCTAGCAGAGTACAATGATTAATGCTAGCAGCTATAGGCTATATGTGAAAAAATCTGGCAGGCCTGTTGTACCCAAGTTGATAGATGAATTGGCTTGGGTACAATCAGCCTACCCACACATGAATCAAAATGTGGTTAGTCCCTGCTGAATTGGCCGATCTTTGATCCATGTATGGTCAGCTTTACACTACAAATGCATCAACTTATTAGAATGAACAAAGGCATTCCCATTCAGGAATCAGCCATCCAAGGACATAATTGAACATACAGTTGTCTCTTAACCACTTCATCCCTGGAAGGATTTACCCCCTTTCTGACCAGAGCACTTTTTACAATTTGGCACTGCAACACTTTAACTGCTAATTGCGCGGTATGCAATGCTGTACCCAAACTAAATTTGCGTCTTTTTTTTTCTCCCATAAATAGAGCTTTCTTTTTATGGTATTTGATCGTCTCTGCAATTTAAATTTTTTGCGATATAAATGGAAAAAGACCGAAAATTTAAAAAAAAAATGATATTTTCTACTTTTTGATATAAAAAAAATCAAATAAACTCAATTTTAGTCATACATTTGGGCCAAAATGTATTCAGCCACATGTCTTTGGTAAAAATTGGCAATAAGCGTATATTTGTTGGTTTGTTATAGCATCTACAAACTAGGGTACATTTTCCGGAATTTACACAGCTTTTAGTTAACCTCCCTGGCGGTATGATTATTTTGGATTTTAGGTGCTGAAAGCAGTACCATTATTTTGCATGAAAATTTGGCGTTTTATATTGTAGTCCTGTAATTCTTAGGAATAACTCACTTAAATCTGTCCAAACCAGAGTCTAGCAGACATCCCGGGTATGATAAAGTTTGAAAAATGAAATCATAAATTATAATATAATAAATAACTATAAATAATTATACCAAATAATAATATAACAATAATAAAAATTATTCAATAATGTAATAAAATCAAAAACACTGAAATTTGCTCAGTTGCAGAATTGTCACTATCATTACTTTTCAGTATTTGATGACGGATCTCCTCACAAATCGCTCAATTCTGCGAGTGATTCCAATTTATTATTGCTGTTTTCTAGCTGGTCTAAAATCATTTTTGATGTAAAGGGACAGTTTTGGTTGCTATGGACAATCTCCAGTTTCCAGGCATAAAGAACAGTTTTTATATTATAAAACTGCATGCAGGACACTGGGCAGACCACTAGGGACAAAGGGGATGTGTAATTATTACATACAGCAATGCAATCTGTAAGATTCCATTATACTGTATGTATACTGTGTGTTTCACTTTTTGAATTTGGCACCGATCTCCCTCCCCGTGCTTCGCAACGCTCGCAGGGAACGGAGATCGGCTCCGTGATGAATCGTGCTGAGGACGAGCCGCTCATACAGCGGGGGACATCACTGGATCCAAGGGAGAAGGTAAGCAAACCTCCTCCTGCATTCAGTGATGCGGTCCTGAGTCTGGCTCGGGGTTACCGCTTTTGGTATAAAACTTCCACCCCGAGCCAGACTCGGGAATACCACCAGGGGGTTAATGACTGCCTACTATATCTAATTTCTTGAGGTGCTAAAATGGCAGGGCAGTACAAACCCTCCCCCCAAATGATCCCATTTTGGAAGACCCCACAGGGAAATTCCTGAGAGGCATGTTGAGCCCATTGAATGTTACATTTTTTTGTCCCAAGTGATTGAAAAATTACAAAAAGTTGTCACTAAATGATATATTGCTCAAACATGCCATGGTTATATGTGGAATTGCACCCCAAAATACATTTTGCTGCTTCTCCTAAGTATGGGATACCATATGTGTGAGACTTTTTGGGAGCCTAGCCGTGTACGGGGCCCCCAAAAATCAAGCAGAGCCTTCAGGATTTCTAAGGTCGTAAATTATTGATTTCACTCCTCACTACCTATCATAGTTTTGAAGGCCATAAAATGCCAAGATGGCATAAAACCCCCCAAATGACCCCATTTTGGAAAGTAGACACCCCAAGCTATTTGCTAAGAGGCATGTTGAGTCCATGGAATATTTTATATTTTGCCAGAAGTTGCGGGACAAACTTTTATTTATTTATTTTTTTGTTGCACAAAGTTGTCACAAAATGATATTTTGCTCAAACATGCCATGGGCATATGTGCAATTACACCCCAAAATACATTCTGCTGCTTCTCTTGAGTATGAAGATATCACGTGTGTGGGGCTTTTTGGCTTGGGGTGTCTACTTTCCAAAATTTGGTCATTTGGGGGGGGGGGGGGAGTTGTGACATCTGGGCATTCCATGGCCTCCGAAACTGTGATAGGCAGTGAGATGTGAAATGAAAAATTTACACCCTTAGAAAGCCTGAAGGTGGTGCTTGGTTTTCAGGGTCCCGTACACAGCTAGACTCCCAAAAAGTCTCACACATGGGGCATCCCCATACCCAGGAGAAGCAACAGAATGTATTTTGGGATGTAATTTCACATATGCCCATAGCATGTTTGAGCAATATATCATTTAGTGACAACTTTGTGCAAAAAAAATAAAAATAAAATTTGTCTTGTTCCCGTGTGTCACAATATAAAATATGCCATGGACTCGACATGCCTCTCAGCAAATAGCTTGGGGTGTCTACTTTCCAAAATGGGGTCATTTGGGGGGGGGGGGGGGTTTGAACCGTCCTGCATTTTATGCACAACATTTAGAAGCTTATGTCACACATCACCCACTCTTCTATCCACTTGGAGACAAATTCCTTTCTGACACCTTTTGTTTACATGAAAGAAAAAAAAAAAATTTTGCAAGAAAATTACTTTGAACCCTCAAACATTACATATATTTTTTTAAAGAAAAGGCCCCACAGATTAAAATGGTGGGCGTTTCATTTTTTTCACACAGTATTTGCGCAACGATTTTTTAAACGCATTTTTTTGGGGAAAAAACACACTTTTTAATTTTTTTAATGCAGTAAAACACACTATATTCCCCAAATGTTTGATGAAATAAAAAAGATGATCTTGGGCCGAGTACATGGATACTAAACACGATATGCTTTAGAACTGCACACAAATGTGCAGTGGCGACAAACTACATACATTTTTAAAAGCCTTTAAAATCCTTTACAGGTGAGTGGTTACTACTTTAGATTTACAGAGGATGTCTACTGCTGAAATTACTGCCCTTGATCTGACCTTCGCAGCAATACCTCACATGCATGGTGCAATTGCTGTTTACATTTGACTCCAGACCGACGCTTGCGTTCGCCTTTGCCCGAGAGCAGGTGGGGACAGGGGTTCTTTTTTTTTTCTTTTTTTTTATATATCTTATTTGTAAACTGTTCCTTTTTTTTTAATCATTTTTATTGTTATCTCAAGGAATGTAAATATCCCCTATGATAGCAATAGGTAGTGACAGGTACTCTTTTTTGAAAAAAATTGGGTCTATTAGACCCTAGATCTCTCCTCTGCCCTCAAAGCATCTGACCATGCCAAGATCGGTGTGATAAAATGCTTTCCCAATTTCCCAATGGCGCTGTTTACATCCAGTGAAATCTAAGTCATGAAATGCTCATAGGTTTCTTAGGCCATAGAGATGATTGGAGCCATTCTGCATGAAGGGATGTAAGAACGAAAACATTCTTATTATCCCTCCACTTCATAGCGAGCAAGTCACACGGTGCCACATGCTCAAATCTGCTGATCAAACAAGTGACTAAAAAGTGGCATGCTCATGTTAGCCCTTGTACACACGGTCGGACATTCCGACAACAAAATCCGTCTGATTTTTTCAGAAGGATTTTGTCTGAAACGGGTGTTGCATGCATACGGTCGGAAAAAGTTGTCGGAAAATCCGATCGCTCGGAACGTGATGACGTTCGTTCGTTATGACGGGACTACCTTCAGGCTAGTAGCCAATAGCTTTGGTCTTGTAATTTGATCTGAGCATGCATGGCACTTTGTCCGATCAGAATTCTCTACAAACGATCGGACAAAGTCCAATCCGATCATGTTGTTGGAAAATTTTATATCCAGCTCTCAAACTTTGTTGGTCGGACATTCCGACGCAAAAAGTCTGATGCAGCCCACACACGGTCGGATTATCCAACAACACGGTCTGATCGGACATTTTCCGTCGGAATTTCCGACCGTGTGTACAAGGGCTAATAGTTGTCCACGTACAAGTGGTACCCCTTTCCGAATAAGGGGGACACCAAGTCCCACACAGTCTTGCCAGCTCTTCCTATGTAGTCAGGGCAGTTTGTCGGCTTTACGCGACTATCTTTGCCCTCGTAAACCATAAAACTACATGTATAGCCTGTGGCCCTGTCACAGAGCTTATACATCTATTCTTGACCCTGTATCCGGTATGCTTGCTGGGAAGGTACTGTTTGAACGACAAGCGGGTAGAAAATTAAATTAAGGACTCATCAACACAGACAACTTGATTGGGAGTAAACAAGTCTGCAAAATGTCGGTTGAAGTGGTTTACAGGGGGCCGAATTTTGTAGAGCCGATCGTATCCAGGGTCTCCATGAGGACGACAGAGTTCATTATCGTTGAAATGCATGAACCACAAAATCTGCTCGTATCGTGCCCTGGTCATGGAGGCAGAGAACATGGGCATATGGTGAATTGAGTCAGTGGACTAATATGACCGCAACTCACTTTTTTTTTATTATGCCCATGAGGAGGGATAGGCCCAGAAAGAGCTTAAGTTTGGAAACCGTAATTGATTTCCAATCCCTGGAAAGGGGGGACTGGGGAATAATGGTGATGTGTTGACCAGTGTACAAATTGCTTTGTTCCACAATAGATCTATAGAGATCTTCAGTGAAAAACAGCGAATAAAAATCAAGTGACGTAAAATCAACTGTTTCCACCTGAATGCTGGGTTGGTCAGAGAATGGGGGAAGTCTGGGTGCTGCAGAAGTGGTGGGTTCCAAATTAGGATTAGCAAATGCAGCAGGAAGGGCACTATGGGCACAACGGGCCTGTGTTTGTCTTCTTCTTGGTGACAGCGGGACACTACTTGTGCTTGCCCCCTCAGCAGCTTGAACTGCACTTATGGGACTCGCCACGTCACCACATGATACTGCAGTGCTGGTTTGACTACGACCAGGGTGTACTAGGCTGCTGGTGCTTACCAGTTCACCAGAAGGATGAGCGGCACTAGTACTTCTCTGCTCCATATGAGGGACCTGCGGTTCTTACACCTCAATGACAGAAGATGAAGATCGGGGTCTGGTACGCCAAACCGTGGCAGGGACCACAACTCCGTCGTCAGAGCTATCTGTCATGGAGCCGCTGTCGTCTACTGGATCGTATTCTGAGCCTGAATCTGACAGATGAGTGACTTCATCTTCACTATCTGTCGTGCTCAGAAACATGTAGGCCTCTTCACTAGTGTACCTTCGATTTGCCATTTTGGGCTCTAAATGTAGTGGTACAGTAGTGAGATTCACAGGTAAAAAATCTCCTAGGCTGTCAGTGACTGTATCAAAACGCTACCAAAAAAACTGTTAGCGATCGCAGGGATCAGGCCTGACTCTAAGAACGTTGCAGTTATGTGTTTAGTGTTTTGTAAGTGACAGTGATCGATCGATCGATACTGCACTTGGGTGGGCTGGGCTGGGCAGGGCAGAGGAGCAAAACACAGGTGTCAGGAGGTATCTCGGCTGATCCCGCTAACACTGCATTTTTGGGAACCCTAAACTGCTGGGGACGCTAGTATGGATCTGATCAGATCAGATACTGATCAGTTCAGATACTACCACTACCACTAAGGGAGGTGTATGCTGCAAGCGTGGGTGTTAACGTTACTGGCACTAACCTGACGCTGCCTGGGGCGACGCAGACCCTATCTGAACCTAAAACCTAACTTATATCACTCGCTGGGAGATCAGGGGGTTAAATCTTTATTAGGTAATAAATGGTGGGTGCCCTGACACTATAAAAAACAAACTAACCAGCATCACCCGTAACATTTATACGGTGATCACTGGTGAAAGGGTTAACTAGGTGGCAATCAGGGGGTTTATTAGGTAGTATATGGGGGTACCTGACGCTATAAAAAGCTGACGGCAAACCTAAATACTTACCTGCCTAACTAGCGTCACCTGTGACACTAATATAGTGATCAGAAAAACGATCGCTTAGTGACACTGATGACAGGGGGTGATGAAGGAGTTAAACCTCTATTGGGGGGGTTAGGGGGGTACCCTAGACCTAAAGGGGCCTAACACTAACTGCCCTACCATTTATAACAATCACAAATGACACCAATGCAGTAATCAGTAAAAAAAATAAAAGAAAAACTGCTATGGGTGTCACTGTGACAGGGGGTGCAGGGGGATTGGGTGGTGAAATGTGTGTCTGCGTGTTCTAATGTAAGTGTAGTGTTGGTGCAGTCTTACTTGGATGTCTTCTCTCCTTGGCGCTGGATGAAAAGACCGGCACGAGTGGAGATGACATCACTTCCTCTGCTCCTCTTTACATTACAGGAGCAGAGGAAGCTTTCCATTCTTCGGGAGTGATTGCGAGGGGGTGGCCATGAATCAGTGGCCTCCCGCTCAGTGCGGATCCCTCCCGGAATGATGCTGACCATCTCGGGCACCGGAGAGGTGGGGGGCGTGATGCGCCCCCCGCCCACTGGAGTCAAGTAATGTACCCATACGTTACTTTGTCTGTCCGTGCCATTCTGCCGCAGTATATCTGCGTGAGGCAGTCAGCAAGTGGCTAAGAACAGAAACACGATTTTGCAATAAAGTTTGATAAAATCCTTTCAATGTAAATTGATCACCCAGAGGGGATTTTTTTCTCAACAAATGTGAAGTTACTCGACTATTTGAGATGCCCAACTAAGAACAAGTTCCATAAATAAGGTTCTTGAATAATTCTCATTAGGGATGAGCCGAACACCCCCCTGTTCGGTTCGCATCCAGAATATGCGAACAGGCAAAAAATGTGTTTTAACACGTGAACACCATTAAAGTCTAGAGCACACGAACATGAAAAATCAAAAGTACTAATTTTAAAGGTTAATATGCAAGTTATTGTCATAAAAAGTGTTTGGGGACCGGGGTCCTGCCCCAGGGGACATGTATCACGCCATTTAAAAAAAGAAATGGCACGGAGTTCCCCTTAATATCCATACCAGACCTGAAGGGTCTGGTAATGGAATTTTGGGGGACCCCAACGCATTTTTTTTTCAATGCCTTTTATGTGTATTGTCGGGACCGACAATTCATTAATAGTCGGAACTACCGCTAGTACTTTTAAATTACTTTTTTTTTCTTTAGAAATGTCATTTTTCTCTGGGACTGTTATAAACACGGGAAACATGCACTACTTTACAGGCATACTATAGACACCCCTCAGGTATGAAATTTAAAGGAATATTTCACTTTTATTGTTTCACTTTAAGCATTATTAAAATCACTGCTCCCGAAAAAACGCCCATTTTTAAAACTTTTATTTGTATTGATACATGTCCTCTGGGCCAGGGCCCAGGTCCTCAAACACTTTTTATGACAAGAACTTGCATATTCACCTTTAAAATTAGCACTTTAGATTTCATCATTGAAATTAGCTATAATTGTAAAAACAATCTGGAAGTCGGCCAATCAATTAAGATTTAAAAGAAAAAGACCATGCTGTCATTTGTAGCAGAACTATCAGTAACAAGTCTGATTTATTAATTTCCTGATATGTCACAAAATGCAACGAACTTTGCATCACAAAAAGAAAAAATTGCAATGCAGCACCTTCAAATGGGTCGAGAGAAGTATCCTGAAAAATTATGTGATCTGAGTCCAGATCACACAGAGTATTGGGTACATTCCCTTAGGCTTATCTCCAGTGATCACTTGTTTTGCCTAGACAATGGGGATTATTTACTAAAGGCTAATCCACTATTCCCCACAAGTGCCTTGCAAGTGCACTTGTCGTGCACATTGGATTTGCCTTTAGTAAATCAACCCCAATGTGTGTCAGACTGTGATGGATTTATACATTCGCTGGTCTTAGTATGAGAACAACACCAAGACTAGCAGCATGAATGTGATGCATCTGTACACTTTCTATTCAAGGACTGTTAAGCAGTAGAGGACTGACTGAGCTATTTTAGACATACTGTAAATACACTAAGCTAATAACACAAAGCCTACTACACAAGAATTACCTAACTGTGTCATGAATGGACTAGCACATTAGGCCAAGTAGTAGATATTGAGCCTGGATGGTTCCTAAGCAGATGTAGCCAGCCCCCTGGGGAAAGAAAGAGAAGGACATTGGCCCTGATTTGCTATTGTTGTCACAAATTCATCAGGGCTATGCTATCTATTATATACCTAAATGGACATGCCATGGCTTTTATGAAGCTCTATATGGGTTTCACTAAAATGATATTGCAGGTTGGCATAGGGACATCAGATTCATGACAGCTGTCCACACTTCCCCTGTGCTTCCTGAAAATCCAACAGAGGGGTAGCAGCTTTTGTTGTTTTTTTTTCAAGCAAACAATTTATTTAATTGATCATTAGATCTTACATTAGGCAGTAATTAGAAAGATGATATACATCATATCAGTGCAAATTACAGTACCCTTCAGTCTTAAGACATGCCTAACAGACCTCAATCCTCAATGCAACAGGCCATGACAGAAAGCAAGATGGAAGAGCATGCATGGCAATGAGGCTAAGATCTTAGGAAGGCACCGTTTACTATGACTGACATGGATCTGCATCACTGGACGACATGATTGATGATCAACTGCATCAATGGACAACGTGACAGGTGCTATATATATATAGATAAACATACACATACACACAGTGCACATTGTAGTGCAGAGTATAGGTGGATACATATACTCTTTGCCAAGCATGCAAGCATTTTATGGTTGCTTCACAACACAGTAGTTACATCCAAAATACCAGAGAGTGAGCATTTTATCAGGACTTTTAAATAAGGCAAAATGAACATATGAACCATTTATTAGTTTGGATGTTGTCGCAGGGTACATCCCATTTTTGCAGGGTACTTAACTACAGACATAGATAGCTATGTATAGCAACACTTGCCCCAAACCACTGAGTCCACATGCACACATAGTTAATACAGAGATATTACCAGCACTCTATTAGTAGAAGTTAAAAGATGCTGATGACCCTTCCTTAAGGCAGGTAATGACAACAAATTAAGTGCACACAATGTTTAAAGGAGCTTTCAGATTTCCTAAAGTCCTTGCAAAAACCCCCACATCCTCTAATGGCATCCCCCAGCATTGAGACAAGGAGCTTTGCAAGGGGTAGAAGCTTGGTTGACATCCTCTGCAAGGTACTCCACACAATGTTAAAAAGCATGTGGTATTTTGTGGTACAAGAATGGCGTCCGCACACCCTCTGCCTTTCTATATCCAGCCAGTCAGGCTGCATGCCTAGATAAGAGTCTTGTAAATGAAACCCCACACCATTATTTACTTTTTTTATGTCACTTTAAAGGACTAGATCATACTGTTCCATATCAGCACATGTAGATTTAAGACATCCCTCAAGCATGGCATTTAAAATGTTGTGTTATTTCAATCTTGCACTTTAAGCCAAATGAAAAGACCATCTTGTTAAACTTTTTTTTCTTTAACCACTTCAATACCGGGCACTTAAACACCTTCCTGCCCAGACCAATTTTGAGCTTTCAGCGCTGTCGCACTTTGAATGACAATTGCGCGGTCATGCTACACTGTACCCAAATGAAATTTTTATAATTTTTTTCCCACAAATAGAGCTTTCTTTTGGTGGTATTTGATCACCTCTGCGGTTTTTATTTTTTGCTAAACAAATAAAAAAATACCGAAAATTTAAAAAAAAAAAAAATGTTTTTTTTGTTTCAGTTTCAAAACTTTGTAAATAAGTACATTTTCTCCTTCACTGATGGGCACTGATGGAGCTAAACTGATGGGCACTGATAAGGCAGCACTGATGGGCACCAATGATGTGGCACCAATGAAGTGGCACTGATGAGGTGGCATTGATGGACACTGATATGTGGCACTGATAGGCGTCACTGATAGGCGGCACTGATGGGCGACACGAATGGGCGACATGGATGGACACTGATAGGTGGCACAAATTGGCACTGATAGCTGGCACGGATTGGCATGGATGGGCGGCACAGATGGGCATGGATAGGCAGCACAGATGGGCATGGATAGGTGGCACAGATGGGCATGGGTGGGCACTGATAGGTGGCACAGGTGGGCACTGATAGGTGGCACAGGTGGGCACTGATAGGCGGCACAGGTGGGCACTCATAGGTGGCACAGGTGGGCACTCATAAGCGGCATTGGTGTTATACTGTACTAATGGATGCCAATCAGTGCCAAACAATAATGCATGCCAATCAGTGATGCCCATTGTGGGCACTGATTGGCATCCATTATGGGCACTGATTGGCATCCATTGTGCTGACTGGCATCCCTGGTGGTCTAGGGAGGATTACCTTTTCCCTGGTGGTCTGGTGACGTCCCTGGTGGTCCAGTGTGGGCATCCTCGGGGGGGCTGTGCTGATAATCGATGAGCACAGACCCCCCCTGTCAGAGGAGCAGCCGATCGGCTCTCCTCTACTCGCGTCTGACACCGGCTCTTCCCATTTACACTGTGATCAGCCGTGATGGGACACGGCTGATCACGTGGTAAAGAGTCTCCGTCGGAGACTCTTTACCGAGATCGTAGTTGCCGGGTGTCAGACTGACACCCCGCAACAACGATCGCCGCGATGCGCGCCCCCGGGGGCGCGCAGCAGCTCATAATCCTGATCACGTCATATGACGTCCGATCAGGATTATGAAACCACTTTGCCACCGTCAATTCCCTATAGGGCGGGCGGCAAGTGGTTAAATATGTTTTTGCATTGGTACATATCCCTTATGACAGTGCTAACCTCCCTGATCCTTTTTACAGGAATAGCTTGCTTATTAGACTTGATACTGACCAGCCACATTACTTTTTATAGCTATTTTGACAAACTGGCCACCAGTTGTGGAAAGCACAATATTGCATGTCCACGCATATGTAAAAACCAGTCCATCAGAAAAAAATAAAAAAGGCATGCGTGAGATACACCTTTACATTTAATATGGGTAAAGCATTTCCAAGCATTTCGAGCTCTATTGCCGATAAACCATAGATATTCCACCCACACCATCACAAATGTTTGGTATGGACTATCAATACACTAGATGAAAATATGTAGTCTTCCTTCCTTACGATTAGAAGGCAAGGGTGCAGGAATGCTTTAAAAGTTGTATGATTCATTTGCATAAAAACAATATCCACTTGCATCTAGGTAATCTGCATCCTCATGATTAACAGAGAATGCTGAGCCAAAAAACCTTGAAAACCATGGAGCACAGACAGATGGGAAGTCTGGGTGTAGGAAGAACTTGATCCCCTCAAAAAGTTGTCAAGTAGCTTTGGCTGTCCCACTACATTAATTTCAACAAATAGCAAATACAAGGCATTTTGTGATTGGACAAGGTGGAGAGGCGGGATAGTGGCATCATACAGACCATAGGTAGGAGAGAGACTTGTGTCAGAGAATATGAATGAATTTATTGACATTTTCTGCAACCTTCAAATCTCGCTTTCAAATATAAATTTTTAAATAGACATTTTATTGTTTTTGTTATATAAAAAATAATTGACTGTTTTACAAAGAGACACTAAATGCACAGCATAGTAGAAGGTTCACTTTGTCTGAATTAAAAATGCCACCTAATTCCTAGGTAGAAGACCACATAATAATGTAATATTTAATAACTGCCCAGCTTACTTTATTTTTTTTAGCACTCTATGTTTTAGTCCTGATTATAAAAAAACATAAGAAAAAATACATTAAATATGTGCAATTCGACTAAGCATTTCCTTTAATTTCACATTAAATTGCTAGTATGTGAGAAATTGATATTTAAAAGTGAGGTTCTTTAAAGATTGCAGCAATCTGCAAGTATTAATTCATTTTCTCTGACACAAATCAATTTGTTTACTACATTATAACAGTACAATTAAATAAGCAGGTTGTAAACAGAATTTACAAAATGGATGTTACTATAAAAATCATAGAACAACAATTGCACCATTCTCTGAAAAAAAATACAGCATTTAACAAATGGCATAAAGTAAAGTCAAAAGACAGTGCTACAAATATACAAACAAATCCTACCCAACACATCCCCAGTATCACTGTTCAAGCATATAGATTTTTGCAACATTATATTATGCAAATACAGCATATTTTGCTATTCAGAGTAACATCATCTAAATTCTATGCACCTTTTCCAAATACCCAGTTTATGTTTGACAAAAACTATGGAAAAGGCTGTCTGGCATGTTCTTCTGTTTCATTTTCTAATGTTTCAGCAGTTCATTTATTTTGGTTGGCATGCATGCAAATGCCTATAAGCAACAGTGAAGCCCTTGAGGTCCTGTGCAAACTAAATGACAAGTAATTAAGACAATGCTAAAATATATTAGATCTAAGAACATTAAAAAGGTATGCTGTTTTTATTTCTTTCTTCATAGCATTGTTAAGCACACAAAATTGAATATGGTGTGAGGATAATAATAATAATAATAATAACAATAATAATAAAAATAATAGTCATACACAGTGCAGCAACATTATTAAATCCACATACAGTTTAAAAGATTATACAAATTCTTAGGCTAAGTAAAACATCTACATTCAGAGTATACAAATGTCTATGTTCCAGATGGTATAGATGATAGCCTATTGGTTAATTATACTATGATGAGAGTTGCTGCCTCCACCGTGACACCTAGGTAGGGTCTATGTGAAATAAAATGAGCTAATGCTAATGGGCGTGACGCTGCTTTGTTATAAGTGTATTCTGATTTAGGTAATATTGCTTATATTTACTTGATATGCAATAAAAAACGTTGTGACCTTTGCAAATATGTGTGGATTATTCCATCAAAATAAAGTGACATGCTAATGCTACTCAACAATCCTTAGCCCCTGTACACACGGTCGGAGATTTCGACAACCAAATCCGTCGGATTTTGTCCGTCGGATTTTGTCAGTTTTTGTCCGAAACTGTTGCATACACGTTACGATGGGACTACGTTCAGGCTAGTAGCCAATAGCTTTGATGTAGGAATTTGATCTGAGCATGCGTGGCACTTGGTCCGATCAAAATTCTCTACACATGATCGGAGTATGTCCGATTGAACCAGTTGGACGGGAAATATTTCCAACATGTTGGAAAATTGGGTCCGACGGATATTCCCACTGAATCAGTCCGATGCATACCACACACAGTCGGATTATCCGACAGCACGGTCCAATAGGACACATTCCGACGGATTCTCCAACCGTGTGTACAAGGGCTTAGAGAATAGATATATGTAAATCATATACAAATATTATACATATAGAGTGGCAGGTGCAATAATTGATCAACAGTCTTCACAGTATGAACCTTATATCATAAATTAAGTCCTAGGTGCAATAAAGTGATGTATTGTGATAAAAAGTCCCATTATCATATTCAAGTCCTAAAGGTGAAAATAAAGACCATACTTCAAAAACAAACTGACTTGTGCCTTTTTTCTCTCTCTGCTTTCTAGAAATATCTTATGATACAAGTGCTTCACTCCATGCTCTCCTATGTGAATACACTTACCAGAGGGGGTGGTGCGCCTTCACAGCCACCCTGCTGTATATTGAAACACAGACCTCCAATAGTGGTATTCTTTATCGGCCTCTTCACCTAGTTAATGCACACCACCAGATTGGATCTGGTGTTCTCCAGTCTTGTGGTGTGCATTGGCAAGGTGAAGGGGCTGATAAAGAATACTACCATCTGAGGTCCAATTCGTAGCAAATTGGATCATGCTTTGCTGTTTTTTTTTTGCCTTCCTATGGATCAACTGTGGGTATAGCAACACAGAAGTTCTCAAAAAAGATCACTTATCTGGTGCTTAGGAAAATATACAGTACTATTGCAGTACAGAAGCAGCTGCTATAATATAAACAAACATTCCTAAAAGGGAAGTAATCAAAACTACAATTAAAATAAATTAAAATAAAAAAATAGTCTTTCAAACTTCAGCAGCGCTAAAGGTTTTACATAAAAAATTAGTAGTCTGTAAATCCAACTGAAATTCTTTTGTGTGTAGCAGTTCATAAATGATTCATCAGCTGTTTTAAACGTTCGACCATTAATACATCTAGTGCTTATAATCCCTCTAGGAAGTGCACTCACCAGATTTAAAATCAATCAGGAAGCTGCTCAGTCCTAATACCCCAAGACAGAACGCCTGAATGCAACATACAGAATTCAGACATAGTTACATACTATAGTTAGTCAGGTTGAAAAAGACACTAGTCTATCTCGTTCAACCAATAAAAAAATAAAATAAAAAAACAGACAAGCAACCCTTCATGAATATATGAAACACACTGGATCCAACTAGACTCAGAAATAAGTTTTACAAAGAACTGAATAATATGCAATGCACCTTCTTGAGAATGTAAAAAGGTAAAAATCATTTAATCTACTCAGGAAGGCTTAAAACCCTTTGAAGATGAGCCCATCCACACCTAGGGGGTTGGGGCCAAATTGGATTTACCCATGTGTGGGTGGACAGCTTTTCACTGGGTCTTCAATACAGTCACTAGTGAGTCATAATTAATTCAGCAATACTGTGGTGAGGAACCACAGAGACATTCTTATTCATACAATAAAACCTTTTGGATAATGTTTAGGTTAATAAACTATAAAAAGACGTTTGTGATGGTGTTTCGTAATTATCATCCATTGGCCATCAGCAACATTTTAATGATTGATTTTCTGACTTTTTAATGGTTTGAATAAACCTTTTTATCTACCAACTGTGGCAATGACTTCCTTAATATATGCCCTGAGTGAATTGTACTAATTAATTCTTCAGTGCTGGACCAAGAGGAATCTCCTGTTTTTTTGTATAACACCATAGCTGGTGTTTTGGTTCCCTTCTAGCTGCAGAAGACTATCATTTTAATATGAACATATCAACAACCATTTGTTCTCCATTCAGCGCCTGATCGTTTTAACAGTTAACTAACGGTGAGCTTAGTGTTAAAGTAGAGCATTGGACATAGCCAAACATGACAGCTTATGGCTAGCTGGTAGTAGGAACTTTTTGGTGAGTGGTGGGCATTACAATCGATAATGGATTTACAATGAGGAATATTTTTGATGATTTTTATTATTTTAATAAAATAACTTTCAAATGTTTGGGTATTTTTATTTCTAGGTTGTATCTTTTGAGTACTATGGGGATCACGTGGAAGGGGTGGGGCATTATCTGGGGGTTGCCCTATTAATAAAGGGGGCTTGGAGATTAAAATATACCCCTTGCTTGTATACTCCCACAGCCAATGGGTTGTGGTGATGAAGCACTTCTCCTTATCACCATGTTGAGGGCATGTGGCCTGATATGGAGGGAGTGCACACTTGTCTCCCCCTCCCCCTTTCCTGACCAGACATGTTTGGATCTGCTCATATTTATGATTCTTTTTGGTATTTTTACACACAAAGCAAAAAAATGTCCCATACTGTAAAAACCCTTTAAGAAGTAAGAAACATTCTAAAGGTTTTTCTGTAAGTAACTTTGAACCAAAATGTTTCCAAAATAGGGGCCTTCCTAAAAACAAATGTAGGTTTCTGGGGTAAAATAAATCCTACAATGGGGTCTTTCTTGAGCAGTGGCCAATACTAATGATTTTATTTATTTTCCCCTTATACTCCCTATTGAGGAGGACACACACCACATTCACAACAGATGTTTGATTCTCTTTTAATAACTCACCCCGTTTTACATTCAGGGTAGGAATAAATGCTTCTTCTACATCTCCTATATCATATTCCAATAAGTTTCTCTTTTGATGACTAGATTGTTCTATATACATGGACGTTTTAGTGGTCTTTCGCACATACCTCAAAACTGCTCCTTAGGGATTTCTTTTGTCCATGGTTTAAAATTACAACTGTCAATAGGTACACAACTGCTATAGTCGGTCTCTTAATGAACAACCTGGATGGTGATTAACTATTTACATTTCTAGATGGTCCCTATATTATTACATATCTAGAAACCAAAATTCCTTTCTAAAAATCCAACAGAATTTTTATCATTTCTCATAGGCCAAAGAGGGGGCATTAGGCTACCTCAAAACCATCACCTTCTGTTTAGTAAGAATCATACAAAAGACCTACAAGCTAATATGTCTTACAACACCAAAAGAAATACAAGATAACTGGAAGCATGGCTACATCAAAGTCAGTGGTCTTTAAAGTCTTGTGTGCCTTGATACAATATGCAGGGCAGTAGCTTGGTCATCCAATAAGACATTCATGACTCATTTATGAACAGACCAAGCACGCTTCACCACAACTGATTTTAGCAAGTCTGTCCTAGATTGCCCTAGCTCTCATTTTTAATGAAGTGTGTTTTTCTTCTTCATGCCGTCTGAGTAAGGATGAGCCGAACACCCCCTGGTTCGGTTTGCACCAGAACCTGTGAACAGAGCTAAACTTCGTGTGAACTTTAAAACCCTATTAAAGTCTATGGGACTTGAATGTTCAAAATCTAAAGTGCTAATTTTAAAGGCTAATATGCAAGTTATTATCCTAAAAAAGGGTTTGGGGACCTGGGTCCTGCCCCAGGGGACATGTGTCAATGCAAAAAAAGTTTTTAAAAACGGCAGTTTTTTTGGGAGCAGTGATTTTAATAATGCTTAAAGTGAAACAATAAAAGTGTAATATTCCTTTAAATTTCGTACCTGGGGGTGTGTATAGTATGCCTGTAAAGGGGTGCATGTTTCCTGTGCTTAGAACTGTCCCTGCACAAAGTGTAATTTCTGCAGGAAAAAAAGTCATTTAAAATCACTTGCGGCTATTTCAAATGGGGGCCCCCTTGTTAAAGGGGGCTTCCAGATTCTGATAAGCCCCCGTACGCAGAGCCCCACTACCACCGGCCAGGGCTGTGGGGATGAGGCCCTTGTCCTCATCAACATGGGGACAAGGTGCTTTGAGGGGTCTGTGACCCCCAAAACATCCTCCCAATGTTGAGGGCATGTGGCCTGGTACGGTTCAGGAGGGGGGGCAATCTCTCGTCCCTCCTCTTTTCCTGTGGCCTGCCAGGTTGCATGCTCGGATAAAGGGTCTGGTATGGATTTTTATGGGGAACTCCACGCCATTTTTTTTTTAATTTGGCGTGGAGTTCCCCTTAAAATCCATACCAGACCTGAAGGGTCTGGTATGGATATTTAGGGGGAACCCCACGTAATTTTTTTTTATTTGACGCGGGGTTCCCATTAATATCCCTACCAGACCTGATGGTCCCGGTAATTGAATTTGGGGGAACCCCACCCTTTTTTTTTATCAATGACTTTCAATGAGTGTTCTCTGTATTACAGGAGCTGACAATTCATTATAGCCACGAGTGATTTTAAATGACTTTTTTTCCTGCAGAAATTACACTTTGTGCAGAGGCAGTTATAAGCACGGGAAACATGCGCCCCTTTACAGGCATACTATAAATACCCCCCAGGTACGAAATTTAAAGGAATATTACACTCTTATTGTTTCACTTTAAGCATTATTAAAATCACTGCTCCCGAAAAAACGTTTTTTAAAAACTTTTTTTGCATTGACACATGTCCCCTGGGGCAGGACCCAGGTCCCCAAACCCTTTTTTTTAGGACAGTAACTTGCATATTAGCCTTTAAAATTAGCACTTTAGATTTCTCCCATAGACTTGTACAGGGTGTTCGGCGGCTTTTCGAATTTGCAGCGAACACCCCAAATTGCTCACTGTTCGGCGAAAAGGCAATGTTTGAGTTGAACATGAGTTCCACTCAAACTCGAAGCTCATCCCTACTTCTGAGTTTTCATTCATTACTCCCATTGGTATGCTGCCATGTTGCTCCAGGAAACTATAGAATTATTGACCTTTATACCATCTTTTTGGTGATTTTTCCTTTCAAGGTGCATTTAAAGGCAGCATACATATAACCACAAAAAACTGGCATGGTAATTATAAGAATACCACACTCCAACTTTACAAAGAATGCAATAAGAAATGTAAGTGCGCAATCAGGGTGGTAGAACACGAAGGGCACATAGCGAGTAAAAAAAATTCCCAAGAAATTACGATAAAGTATGGTATATAAAGTACGGTATATAAATAGTAAGAAAGGGAGGTCAGATCATATTGGTCCCATAAATAATGATGAAGGGAATCTGGTTAGTAAGGATGGAGAGATGGCGAAGGTATTGAATTTATTTTCCTTCACAAGGGAAACGGGGGGCTTCAGTAACTAAAACTGCAATGTTTATCCTCATTATATGCCACAGGAAGCACCCTCATGGCTAACAGAGAATAGAATTAGAAATAGACTTGAAAAACATAACATTAATAAGTCACCGGGACCAGATGGCTTGCACCCGAGGGTCCTTAAAGAACTCAGTCAAGTAATTGCCAGACCATTGTTCCTAATTTTTACAAACAGTCTACTGACTGGTATAGTACCAGCAGATTGGAGAAAAGCCAATGTAGCACCAATATTTAAAAAAGGGCCAAGATACATCCCTGGGAATTACAGACCAGTTAGCCTAACATCAATAGTATGCAAGCTCTTGGAGGGCATGATAAGGGACGATATACAAGATAAGTAATTATAAGTAAATAACAAGATTAGTAATGAAAACGGTATCATTAGCAGTAATCAGCATGGATTCATGAGGAATTGTTCTTGCCTAACTAATCTTTGAACCTTCTATGAGGTGGTGAGCTGCAATCTAAATAAAGGAAGGCCTGTGGATGTGGATATCTGGATCTTGCAAAGGCATTTGATACAGTTCTCTATAAATGTTCACTGTACAAACTACGGTCTGTGAGCATGGACCAAAGGGTGAGTACATGTATTGAAAACTGGCTACGAGGGGAGTTCAGAGGGTAGTTATAAATGGGGAGTACTCTGATCCGGTGTGGAATGTGCGGTCCCCCAGGGTTCTGTCCTGGGACCAATCCTAGTTCATTTATTTATAAACCACCTGGAGGATGGGATAAACAGCTCAATCTCAGTACTGAGGACGATACTAAGCTAAGCAGGGCAATCATTTCTCTGCAGGATGTGGAAACATTACAAGAAGATCTGAACAAATTAATGGGGTGGACAATTACATGACAAATGAGGTTTAATGTAGAAAAAATTAAAATAATGCATTTGGGTGGCAAAAATATGAATGCAATCTACTCACTAGGGGGAGAACCTCTGGGAGAATCTAGGATGGAAAAGGACCTTGGTGTCCTAGTAAATGACAGGCTCAGCAATGACATGCAATTTCACAGCTGCTGCTAACAAAGCAAACAGAATATTGGCATGCATTAAAAAGGGGATTAACTAGAAAGATAAAGCAAACATTCTCCCACTGTACAAGACTCTGGTCCAGCTGCACCTACAGTATGCTGTCCAGTTCTGGGCACCAGTCCTCAGGAAGGCTGTACTGGTAATGGAGCGAGTATAAAAAAAGGACAAAAAGCTAATAAAGGGTCAAGAGAATATTAGTTATGAAGAAAGGTTGCGAGCACTGAATTTATTCTCTCTGCTCATACTGGTGACCCCACAATAGGGATAAAAAAAAATTGCGGAAGGGAGCTTAACAAGACACATGGCCATTCATTAAAATTAGAAGATTTTTTTAAACTACGTAGCAGATTCTTTACTGTAAGAGCGGCAAGAATGTGGAATTCCCTTCCACAGGCTGGTGGTCTCAGTGGGGGGGGGGGGGGCAGCAATAGTTGGAAAAAACTATTAGATAAGCACCTGTACGACCACAACATACAGGGATATACAATGTAATACTGACATATAATCACACACATAGGCTGGACTTGATGGACTTGTGTCTTTTTTCAACCTTACCTACTATGTACAGGGCTGTTTTTAAGGCAGGGCAAAAGGGGCAGCTGTCCTGGGCCCTGTCATTGTTGTGGGACCCAAAGCAGCTGCTTGATACTCGCCAACTATCATGGTTTAAATTCCCTCGCCCCTTGAGGTTTTAGTTCTGTGCTGTGTCCCAATATCTCAGTGTGAAGTACTGCTACTAATGCTGCCCAGCTCTGCCCTATTGTTGTGTACAGATGATTCACCTGCAGACCCTGTGTTTACATGTAAATTACCGGCATTCATAAGTAAATAGCGGCGGCCGGCGGCATTGATATGTATATCATGCCCCCTTGAGGTCATATCCATAGTAATCTCTAGCAACCAATCAACAAGCAGGAATCATGTGCTGTAACCTCTAGCAACTAACCAGTGAGCTGTAATGTGTTCTGTAACCTCTAGCAACCAGTCAGTGAGTGGTAATGGTACACTATAACCTGTGGCAACCAATCGCAATAGCTGCCTGATCTGATTCAGTAAACTGATTTTGAGTCTAGCTGCTATTTATTGTATGTCTCAGAGCAGGGGGAGAGCAAAACTGCATGGGGGGGCCCCAAGAAAAGTTTTGCGCAGGGTCCAATCAATATTAAAGATGGCCCTGACTATGTAATTCTCCCACTCTACAAGACTCTGGTCCTGCTGCACCTGGAGTATGCCATCCAGTTCTGGGCACCAGTCCTCAGAAAGGATTCCAGAGAAGGGCAACAAAGCCAATAAAGGGACTGAAGGACCTTAGTTATGAGGAAATATTACGTGCACTGAACTTATTCTCTCTGGAGAAGAGACGCTTGAGAGGGGATATGATTTCAATGTACAAATACAGTACTGGTTACCCCAAACTAGGGATAAAACTTTTCTGCGAAAGGGAATTTAAAAAGACATCCGGCCATTCACTAAAATTAGAAGACAATCGGTGTAATCTTAAACTGCACAGAGGTTCTTTACTGTAAGAGCGGTAAGGATGTGGAATTCTCTTCCACAAGCAGTGGTTTCAGCGGGGAGCATCAATAATTTCAAAAAAATATTAGATAGGCACCTGAATGACTACAACATTCAACGATATACAATGTAATACTGACATAAAAGCACACACACAGGTTGGACTTGATGGACTTGCTTCTTTTTTCAACCTCACCAACTATGTAACAACTTTTAATCATTTACACATATACAATTTTGTAGGCCTGAAGGGGTGCAGCATAACCGAGTAAACAGTATATGTATATTCATCTAGGTTTTGTAAAGAAACATACTGATTTCTGCATTTTCGCCTACTCTCCAAACTACTTCCCATACATTTTTGAACTTGTAAAATCTGATTGTCCCAGCACATCAGAATAGAACAACAGATGGAAAATATTAAAGATGAATAGAATAAATACCCTTGTAGATTTGCTTAAAATGAAATACATTTCAGACTTCTGCTTTTCTGTTACAATACATCTGCCTCATATTGCAACTTCCATTGAATCCGATAAAAAGTAAAATCTTATCAATCATTTAATGGGGTCGATGATCTGCTTCAACCCGGCATCTTGCTTAAAGCAAGCCGAGTCTCCAGTGGGCTCACCACTGAGAATCATCTGAGACACTAGTGGGATAGACAGAGAATTCCATGAGGACTGAGCTCATATTATCTGTGAATTTTACTGATGAAATGCCTCAAGCTGCATAGGGGAACTGCTCATTTATAGGCATCAAAATGAATAATACATTTAAGCCTGGTCAAATGAAATTAACATCACGATTACCCTATATTCTTTTATCTTTGCTGTAAAAAAAAGTATCAAACTAAGCGATTTAAATAGCAATACCAATTTCAAATAATCTCAGTTAATGTTTTTTTCTGTTATTTAAAGTATGTTTTTGTGCTTTCTAGCTCACTGCCTTAAACGTTATGCAGAAAAAGTAATATAGTTCTATAATAATTCTTTATAGCAATGACTGAGTAAATATATATTTAAAAAATGCAGCACTATTCATCCTGCAAACTGCATGTATATTTTTTTGTTGAGAATGATAGCAAAATCAGATGTTACTAAGCTATTTTCTCTCCAGGCCAGATGGTTTAAGAATAGCATGAATCAGGAAATATGACTGATAATAATAAATTATGTGGCGCTTTACTTTTATTTGTGGGCTATATTGTGGGATTCCATGAAACAGAAATAAAAATTGAATATGTGTCTAAGTAATGGTTGATCTGTTTAATAAACAAATTGTAAATATGTGTATATCTATTGAAAAGCAAAGATTCCAATGTGCAGACTCAACACAATTCAAATACAAATCAAGTACACGAGGAGAAGCTGTGCATATAAAGTGCTTCTAATATATAAAGTGCTCTCTGTGCTATGTAATATCATTTCATATTAATACACATATAAACCTCTAAATTTATAAATAGAAATTAATTATATATATATATATACACAGATGTTAAAGTGCATCTAAACATAGATATATGCAGATGTGAGAGCCAGTGAGACACAGGAAGCAGTTTAACAGCTGACAGCTGAATTAGCACACACCTCTTACACCCATCAACTAATGTACACACAGTCGTATTTTCTGATGGAAAATTTTCGATGGGAGCTTCTTGTTGAAAATTCTGACCATGTGTAGGCTCCATCGGACATTTCTATCGGAATTTCCGACACACAAAATTTGAGATCGGGATCTCAAATTTTGAGACAATAAAATTTGTTGTCGGAAATTTTGACACTATGTACACAATTCTGATGCACAAAGTTCTATGCATGCTCGGAATCATGCTCGGAATCAAGCAGAAGAGCCACACTGGCTATTGAACTTCAATTTTCTCAGCTCGTTGTATGTCACCACGTTCTTGACGTTCAGAATTTCCGACAACATTGTGTGACGTCAGTATGCAAGACAAGTTTGAGCCAACACCGTCGGAAAAAATCCCACGGATTTTGTTGTCGGAATGTCCGATCGTGTGTACACAGCATTGGATTGCATGACAACCCAGCATCCCTCCATGTTTTCATTTGCCTGACTTGTCAATGTAAGCTACCACCGCTGCAATCCTTGTATGGCATCCCCAGCATCTATCCAGATGGGCCCATGCCATATGCTCAACTCTCTGGGCGAGATGTGGCCCGTGGGCCATAGTTTGGACACCCCTGATGTAATGCAAGAGTCACCCTGATTGGATGCAGAGTGAATGGATAGATAGGAGGGTCCTCCTATAACACAGTTTTGATAAATCTAATGGAAATTTTAGAGAGATTGTACATTCAGATTGTATAGTGTATGGCTAGCTATATATAAGTACATAGGTGGTAGTGGATGGAGACACTCAGCTGTCAAGCCCCTTTTACATCTTTGCATAGCGGAAACTCATATTATCGCATGCATTTTTTAGGCATTTTTGCTCATCACACATAGGGAAGTATATTCACCTTAATGAGCTGCCCTACAACACAACAATCGCCGCAAAGAAGCTCCAGAACTTTTTTAGAGCGCAGCGTGTTGCGTTTTTCACATATCTGTTTGCTTCTGAGTTTGGTATGCTCTTAACAACTAATGCCACCAAAAGCACAACTTGTTAATTTTATGTTTATAAAGGTGGCTATACACTATACAATAGGATTGTGCAATCTCTGTACGATTTCCTTTATATTTACCAAAACTATATAATAGGAGGACACATCATCATTCCAACCACTCTGTATCCAATTAGGCAGGTCCTTGCACTACATAGTTAATGGTAGATCTAAAGGGAATTGTAAAGTCAAGTTGTAAGGTGATGTCAGGGCTGGCTTAGCCCTTCCTCCTCTGGGCTGGCCGCTCAGCTGTTGGCTAATTGCCAGCTCTCTTCTCTTTCCACAGTTACCAGCTGTTCCCGATGATGCACGTTTGACCTGCCTATTTAAAGCCTTCCAGCTCACTTTTTCCTTTGCCTTCGCGTGGTCACATCACAAGGAACCATCTCCAGCTGTTTGTTTCAAGACTGGCTTGCTGACATCCCTCCTGGCTTCTTATCTGGCTTGCAGTTGCTCTCCTTGGATCCCTGACTTCTGGCCTGGCTGATTACCCGATCTGGTTAATGAACTTTGGACTGGCTGACTACCTGATCTGGCTACTGGACTCTGGCTATGCTTGACTACGCTTTTTTTTTATTTACCTTTTTATTTTTATCAATAAAAAAGTGTGATTTGATTGTACTTCTGTCTCAGTCTGTTTCATGGTTTCTGACAGGTGAGCTGTACAGAATCCAGGACATACTTCTCTTATTTTTAAGATTACAGCTCTATCCACATGGGCTGTTATGTCATCACTCAGCCCCCGCACATTTGCCAATTGAACGATCACTGCCTGTGTATTTAGTGAGAACGGTATTCACTGATTGCATTGGGAAAATGTGCACCTAATGATGTGGATGGTAGTGATCTGCTGGAATGGGGAGAACAAATGCAGGGCGTGTGCTAATGAGGTCAGCTGGTAAACTTCCTCCTGTGTCAAATCCCAAGATCTGTCCAGGAAGTAATGGAGAAGTTTTTTTTATATAGCCAGCTGGACACTGAAGTAGGGATGTGTAAGATAAATAGAAAGATGTCTTATTTTAGCAAGTACATTAATTGTATATTGGTACATAGGGGAGCTGGAATAAAAAAAAAAAATAATAAGTGTGCTGGATTTTTATTTTGAAAAGCAGTAGTATGCTCTCACCTCAGCTTTGTAAATTTAGTTTTCTAAAGACTTGTTTATCATAAAAAATTGCAATGTTTTGCTTTAAAAAATAAAAATAAAAAAATCTCAGAATAGCGGAAATAGTGGAAAGTACTTGGATTATGTTTGAAGCAGGATCAACAAACACGAGTATTGTTTGGGTGCCAAAACTAAACCCCACTGAAGTCACAGAAAGCGGAAAGTAAAAAAACTAAAAACAACAACAAAGTAATGATTTTAAAAATGCTTACAATGAAAAATGCTAAATTCCTTTAAAAAATATGTCTGGAGAGTACCCTGAACCTGTTTATGAAGTTTTTCACCTGTATGATGTATGTGTACTACAGCAAAATTGACATTTAGAAAGAAAAAAAATGCCATTTAAATTAGTGGCAAATTGATAGCCCTGGCTGCAAACTGCCAGGGATTCCCTTCATCCATACCAAGCCTATAGCTTAGATTTGGGTCTGATTTTAATGTCAGTGGGGGACAGAAATAGAACAGCTTGGGCATTCCATATCAGTTTCGGGGGAACGGGGAATCCTATGCAAACAAAATAGAAAAAAACATGTGTTTCTCCCTCTTCTGAACCATACCAAGCCACTTCTCCTCAAAATGGGGAGTACCACAACACTTTGTTCCCATGTTGATGAGGACAAGGACCTCTTCCCTGCAACCCTGTAGCTGTGTGGGGCTTACCAGAATAGGGAGGCCTCCTTTCAGAAAAAATCCTACTCAGTATGGATTATCTCCTGTAGCCTTTTGCAGCTAATTCCTATCTACATGCACTCAACCCATGCTGTATGGCATTGTTCTGAGCTGACTTTCTTATATTGAAAACAAAAAAGCATCAGCGTGGTTGCTTTTAGTACCTTCTGGAAGGTTATGTAACAGAGTGACTACACAGGAAAGCAATTGGGAAACATGGGCAGAATGCTGTCACCCTGCAAAAGTAGGTACCTGAAAAAGGATTTTCAGCAGCTATTCATATAATACACTGAAGATGTAAACATGTTAACCGCTTGCCGACAGTCGCACACAGATGTACGTTGACAGAATGGCACAGGCAGGCGAATGGGCATCCCTTTGAATTTTCTGCCTATCGGGAGCGGGTCCTGGGAACTCGATGTTCGCCGGCAGCCTGAGATTGCGTAAACAACGCATTTCCCTGTTCTGCCTTGTGACATGACAGAGATACACTTCTCCCTGTCATAAGGAGCGGTGATCGCTGTCATGTCAGTGGTAGCCCACCCCCCCACAGTTAGAACATCTCCCTAGGACACACTTAACCCCTTGATCGGCCCCTAGTGTTTAATCCCTTCCCTGCAAGTGTCATTTACACAGTAATCAGTGCATTTTTATAGCACTGATCACTGTATAAATGGCAATGGTCCCAAAATTGTGTCAAACATGTCCGATGTGTCCGCCATAATGTTGCAGTCACAATAAAAATCGCAGATCACTGCCATTACTAATAATAAAATAAAATAAATAAAAATGCCATAAATCTATCCCCTATTTTGTAGACGCTATAACTTTTGCGCAAACCAATCAATATATGCTTATTGTGATTTTTTTATCAATAATATGGAGAAGAATACATATTGGACCTAAACTGAGAAATAATTTTTTTCATATATTTTTTGGGGATATTTATTATGTCAAAAAGTAAAAGATATTGTTTTTTTTTTTTCAAAATTGTCGCTCTTTTTTTGTTTATAGCGCAAAAAATTAAAACTGCAGAGGTGATCACATACCACCAAAAGAAAGCTCTATTTGTGTGAAAAAAAGGACATCAATTTTATTTGGGTACAACGTCGCATGACTGTGCAATTGTCAGCTAAAGCGATGCAGTGTCGAATCTCAAAAAATGCTCTGGTCAGGGAGGGGGTAAAATCTTCCAGGGCTAAAGTGGTTAAAGATAATATTTCAACAAGAACACAAACTATAAAATAGCAAGTGGGTCAACTCTTCACTGATATGCAAATTAACATAATGAGTCCATACGGTCCATACGTGATAAGCAGTGGTAGTGATAGTATGGTGAATAGATCACTGGTGGGCAAAGGAATCACATATGATATGCAAACAGGCAAGCAGCATTGTCTCGATGGACTGGAGGGCAGCCACAAGCCATCTTCTGCCTGTCTGTGGCTGCCCTCCAGTCCATCAAGACAGCTGCCTGTTTTCACACCACACCAGCCCTGCACATAGAATACACGAGTTTTATATGTAAGGGGACTTGGAATAAATTGATGTTGTTTTTAACTCATGCTTACCTGGTGTCCTTTTCTATTGTTTTTTTTTAAACTTTATATTTTATTTTATTCATTGGGTTTATATCTAATTTAAAGTGTATGTAAACCCTCCCATATACCTAGTGAAGTGAACGGCCTGAGATGATACACAGGGATGAAACAAATCTCCCCACGTAAGTTTTACATGCATATCTGCTGTGTTTCCTTTTCTATATTCTTTAGAATTGTTACCCCGTGTTAGAGATTTTCTCTTCCTGTTCAGGACTGGGAGAAAAGTCTTGGCATACAGTCAAGACAGCTGAGTGTTTCTGTCCACTCCCTCCTATGTACTTGTATAAAGATGGCCATACACTATGCAATCTGATTGCTTATTGTGTATTTAGTGAGAAGGGTGAACACTGATTGATTGCATTTTATTAAAAAGCATGCAGCTAGGAATGGGTGGGTAGGTAGGAGGGTGGATGATGCAGGGTGTGTGCTAATGAGGGCAGCTGGTCAACTCCTTCCTGTATTATGACTTAAAGCCTGATCAGGAAGTATGGCAAAGCAATGGATATGTTTGGAAACATGGATGAGTTCAAGTGAAGTAAGTGTCTATAGATTTAATGGAAAGCTTTGATACTTTTGCAAAAAAATGCTATATTGGTTTATAGGGGAGCTGGAATTTAGAAAAAAAAAAGTGAACAAAGGTGAACTTAGTCTTTACTTTTCAATATTTTTATTGAAGTAGCAATGTCATGTAAGGCACAATCAATAAACAATAACGTAAACAGAGGTGGAAATCGAGCACCCACAGAGAGTGCCTTTCCTTCAAAATGGTCATAAACACAAGACCTTTGAATAAGAGACAGAACAATCTCAACATAAGAAGTGTTTGGTGGGAGAACCAATAAAAATGACCATATGACATAAAAAAAATTTAAGTCATTAACTGTAGAGTCGAGAAATATATCTCCAATCAACTAGGGACCGGTTGCGTCTAGCTACTTTAAAATGTAATATTAGGAATGACTGTCGCAGGGAGAAAGATATATGGCGTAAGGAGCAGAGGGGTAAGGAGATGGGGAAGGGTGGGAGGGAGGAGGGGAAAAGGGCCAATATAAAGGGAACCCCTGCATACATTTCTAAGAATATCATATCAGCAGAGAATTACATGTTCTGTCAAAGCATCTTGCAGTTATCAACAAAAACCAAATCAGCAATAATCTAAGAGGGTAAAAGAAAAAAAAAAAACAGGAAGTAAATTGAGAAAAGGCAAGAGAGAGAGAAAGAAGAAAGAAGAGGGTCAGCCAGAAGTACTTTAAGGTGTAAGTCTATCGTTAACCATGATCCAGTTAAGTTTATTCTTCACATGATCAAGGGGAACCATCAACGGCTTCCAATATTTAGCAATAGTTATTCTAGCTGCCAAGAACATATATGTAATTAGTTTTGTCAATTTTTTGGGGAACTAATCAGGAAAATTTTGAAAAAGTGCTGGTTTCGGGGATCTACTGTACGTATATTAACTCCCATAACAGAATACACCAGGTTAAATATTCAAATCCAAAATCTAGTGACTACAGGGCACTGCCACCAAACATGGAACATTGTACCCAGTTGGCCACAACGTCTAAAGCAGGTGGGTGATGCAGACGCATGCATCCTTGCAACTCTAGTCGGGACGAAATACCAACATAGAAGTGTTTTATAATTTGCTTAAATTAATGTTGTATTAATAGATATTCTGGATAAAGCATAGGCAATATCTTGCCAATCTGATAATTCCAATGTGGTATTAAAATCCCGTTCCTATTGAGCCATGTAAGGGAGCTTAGCAGTCAGGTCAGTAAGGGTGGCATATATCATAGATATCCATCCCCGAGGCCCTTCATTTGACAAGATAGTTCAAAATTTGTAAGTGTAAGGGGTCCATCTAACAGGTTAAGTTTAGATCGTACAAAATAAATAATCTGATTATATCGAAATAGTTTGCCAGAGGTCATCTGGAATGTGTCCTTAAAATATTGCAGTATGGTTGAGCCCCATTAAGATAGTCTCCTATCCTAAAAAGCCTCTTGTTGAGCCACCATAGGAATGGCATTGGAGTCAATCCGGGGGAGAATTCAAGGTTAAAGAACATGGGAGCTAGGGGAATATGTGGGGAAGACAGAGGTTTGCGATATTATACTCTATATCAGACTGCTAGTGAATGAGACAGGGTAGGACACAAAATAGGAGGGCAAAGATGGGTAGGGAGCCACATTAGGGAACCTATGGTGAAAGGGTGGCACAAAATAGCCTCAATAGAGACCCAGAGGGGTGAAGATCATTTGGCCATTGTGTAAGAAAGCTGAGTCATTTGAGCAGCTTGATAGTAAGCTTGTATATTAGGGAGGCCAAGCCCACCAGACTGTTTTGAGACATACAATGTCAGTTTATTCATTCAAGGTTTCTTATTGCCCCAAATAAAACAAAGGATGTCTGATTGTAATCGCTGTATATCTCCCCTTGGGACCGCAATTGGTAAAGTCCTAAAATAATAAGGTATCCTAGGTAGAAAGGTCATCTTAATATAATTGATTCTGCCAAACCAAGACAAGGTATAGTCTGCCCATCGTTGAAGATCTTCCCGGAGTCAATGGAAGAGTGGAGGATAGTTAGCCCGTTAGAGAGCGTCGATCAAGGGGGTCAGCTGCATGCCTAAATATAGGAGGGAGCTTTGTGCCCATTGAAAATTATAAGCGTTGAGGCCGTTGAGGGGGTAAAGAAATATTAAGGGCTGTAATTTTTGGGGTATTTAAAGAAAGCCCTGAGATCTGGGAAAATTGATGGAACAGACTCAGTAGATTAGGTAAAGTAATTTGAGGATTTGTGACATACATGAGGACATCGTCAGTAAACAAGGAACATTTATGCTCCTGTTGCCCACAACTTATGACATGTATATTAGGATGAGATCGAATTGCTACAGCTAGGGATTCAATTGCTAGGGCAAATAGCAATGGGGAAAGCGGGCAACCCTGTCTCATTCCGCGTCAGATAGCAAACAATACTGATTTATGACCCCGAATGGAAACCTGGGCCGACAGGTTAATATAAATTCAAATAGTTCCCCAGATAAAGGGGCATCCCATGTGGATTGTATCGCAGAAATCAATGCTATGGACCGACAAAATGCCCTATTTTCATCTAAAGGGACTTATCCGCCATCTCGCAAGAAATTAAAATAGCATATGAGGAGCCAACTATTCAGAAAATTTCTTATAATAATTATAATAATTATTAGGGAGGCTGTCAGGGCCCGGTGATTTATGTAATGACAAAATGTAATAGTGTTATATATTTCCTCACATGTAATGGGTTGGACCATAAGTTCTCTATGAGACTTTGTGAGATGGCAGAGACAAGGTGTTCAGGAAGTTACTAATGGAAACAAGAATGTGACCCGGGGATGGGTTGTATAGTATAGTGTAAAAATCTTAAAATTCCTAAAGAATCTTTGGGGATGTTGGGAAAGGTTGCCACCTGAGAGTCAAATTTTTGGGAGAGCTATGTGTGAATGTTAAGGGGTAAGCTTACATGCTAACAACAAACCCGGTCGAACACGCCAAGTGAAAAATCTATGATTGGTGCAATGTAAAAAATTTTCTGCCTTTGTGGTAAAGCAGATATTAGGTTCCGTACGGGCCTGTTTGACTTTAATCAACAAGTCAGGGTGTGGGTAATGTTTGTGTTGAGTAGCTAGGGCTTTGTATTCTCTAGTCTTGGCAGAGAGCACTTCATCACAAGCTTTTTTAAGTTTAGATGCTAACTGGATCAAAAAGCCACGCACAGAAGTCTCGTGGGCCGCCCAATTTATTGGGGGGGGGGGGGGGTGGTGTCCTCTGCCTTATTGATATCAAAATACGTTTTTAAGTGGGTAAGGATATCTAAGCAGTAACTTAGCCTTTAACCCCCCTAGCGGTAATCCCGAGTCTGGCTCGGGTTGGGAATTTACTAGCAGGAGCGGTAACCCTGAGCCAGACTCAGGATCGCTTCGCTGGATGCAGGGGAGGACACAGGGAGAGTTACTTACCTTGTCCCCTGGATCCAGCGATGTCCTCCACGCTGTGTGATCGAGCTGTCCTCCGCTCGATTCACAGTGCCGAATGCCGCCGAGCTCCGTTCCCTGCGGCGTTACGGCGCAAGGGAGCGGAGAGCGGCGGCAGATTCAAAAAAGTAAAAACACACAAAACACACACAGCAAAAAAATTACACACCCCCTTTGTCCCTAGTGGTCTGTGCAGTGCCCTGCATGCACTTTTATATTATAAATACTGTTTTTTCTGCCTGAAATTTGGAGATTGTCCATAGCAACCAAAACGTGTCCCTTTTTCAGTGTTTTAGGATTTGATTACATTATTGAATATTTTTTCATTTTCTTTATTATATTATAAACTTTATCATACCCGGGATGTCTGCTAGACTCTGGTTTGAACAGATTTAGGAGAGCTATTCCTAAGAATTACAGGACTACAAAATAAAATGCCAGATTTCCATGCAAAATAATTGTACCTCTTTCAGCACCTAAATCCAGACTGAATCATACCGCCAGGGAGGTTAAAGGTGGGGATGAAGTACTTATAGGAAAACCTGTTTGTGTCCTTCATCCAACTTATAATGCTGGTTTCTATAGATAGAAAATGCTCACCACAAAACAATGCATTGCATGCCCATGAGACCAGAAGAGTTTGAGGCCAGTAGGTAAACATGGCTGATTTGACAGGCTCAGGTGATGGTTTCAGTATGGTCTACATTTCCTTTTCTCTGATGCAGATACACATATACCCTCTTGTGTATGGACAGAACGCCACTACATAAAACAAGGAAGGAAGAAATAAGAACAGCCCATACAAGTTAATGTACAACCCATTTCATAAAAACGATGTATTGATATGATTTATATATACTATTGTATAGTATCTATTAGACATGTGCACACTGAAATATTTTGTTTCGGAATTTTGTTTTCGTCCACAAGATAAATTTATTTAGTTACTCCAGAAAATCGTTTTTATTTTATTTTTTTCGTTAAAAAATGCTTTAGTCAGAAAATCCGACATAATTAACCACTTGAGATCCGCGCTATAGTCAATTGACGGCTACAGCGCGGATCTCCTTTTCCGGGACGACGTCTATTGACGTCGTCCCGTGTACGAGCGGCCTGCGCGCCCTGAGGGGTGCGCGCGGCGCGCTCTGTGATCGGCGAGTCCATGAGACTCGCCTGATCACCGATCCGTGCAAGGGGTCGATCCCGACCCCTTATCACGTGATCAGCTGTCAGCCAATGACAGCTGATCAGGTGACATAACGGAGCCGGTAATCGGCTAGTATTCCTCCTCGCGCTGACAGCCGACATCAGTCCCGATCACGTCCAGCAATGCAAGCGCCCACCTGCCCCCTGCCAGTGCCCACCTGCCCCCTGCAGTGCCACCCTAATAAAAAGTAAGTGCCCCCCGTCAGTGCCACCCAGCAGTGCCCACAGTGCCACCCAGCAGTGCCACCCACAGTGCCACCCACAGTGCCCACAATCTGCCTCAAAGGTGCTGCACCCCAGTGCCGCCCATCAGTGCCCAGCAGTGCCGCCCATCAGTGCCCAGCAGTGCCGCCCATCAGTGCCCATCAGTGCCACCTATCAGAGCCACCTATCAGTGCCACCTATCAGTGCCCATCAGTCCCATCTATCAGTGGTACCTATCAGTGCCCATCCGTGCCACCCATCCGTGCCACCCATCCGCGCCATCTTATCTGTGCCCATCTTTGCCCATCAGTGCCGCCTTATCTGTGCCCATCGGTGCCGCCTTATCTGTGCCTATTAGTGCCGCCTTAACTATGCCTATCAGTGCCCACCAGTGCAGCCTATCAGTGCCCACCAATGCAGCCTATCAGTGCCCACCAATGCAGCCCATCAGTGCCCACCAATGCAGCCTATCAGTGCCGCCTAATCAGCGCACTTCAATGAAGGAGAAAAATTACCCGTTTGCAAAATTTTATAACAAACTATTAAAACATGATTTTTTATTTTTTTTTGCATCTTTTTTTGTTTGTTTAGCAAAAAATAAAACTCCGAGCTGTAACTAAATACCACCAAAAGAAAGCTCTATTTGTGGGAAAAAAATGATAAAAATTTCATTTGGGTACAGTGTTGTATGCCCGCGCAATTGTCATTCAAAATGCATCAGCGCTGAAAGCTGAAAATTGGTCTGGGACTGAGGGGGGTTTAAGTGCCCAGTAAGCAAGTGGTTAAGGTCGAATCTGTCATTGAAGGCTTATGGTGTCTGTCAAATCTTCATGTCAAATCTTTTCTCTCTATAATCTTGGACTAATAGGGTTAGGTTAGGCACATTCAACCTTTTTTTTTGCTATTGTCTCTATAATGTTGAATCTTTTTTCTCTTTGTCGAATCTTTTCTCTCTAGTAGAATAATCTTGGACTAATAGAGCTAAGGTTAAGCACATTTGACCACAGGTTTGATGGACACAGATTGCTATTGTCAGTGTCATGTCGAATCTCCTATCTATATCAAACTGTTGCCACAACAAAAATGAAAATGAAGCATTTTTTTATGTTGGATCTTTTGGTTTTCGGTTTCTGCACGTTTGTTATCCTAATACCTGAAATTCGGACGAAAATGCTTGACATTGTCTGCTATTGCTCAGTCTGTCTTCTACCAGGACCCCCAGATCTTTCTCCATCCTTGCTTCCCCCAGAGGTTTTCCCCCTAGTGAGTAGTTTGTATTGATATTTTTAGCCCCCAAGTACATTGCTTTACATTTTTCAACATTAAACCTCATTTGCAATGTAGTTGGCCACCCTATTAATTTGTTTTACATTAATACAAATTATATTGTTTGCAACTGGACTCCCAAGTGTTTACAGCTGCCCCGCTATGCCGTACCTCCCCACAGGTGTGTATTAATTCAAACTCTACATGTCCCACTCTCCTGCCTAGACCTGCACATTACAGCCCCATAGACCTCCATGGGTCTGTGTCCCATGGCTGAAAAGTAAGGGAGTAAACCAGGGTGCAGCCTATAGAGTGAGACTAGTGGTCTCAAATGTAAACAAACAGCCATTGGAACAAGGTAAGTATGCATCTGTGGATGAGGAGGGTGAGTTAAATTAGTCTTTTAAAAAAAATTTAGAAAGATTTTGTATATATAGTGAAAAAAGTTATAAAACAACAATTAAATAATGTAAAAAAAAAATAATAATAATAAATTGATTTGAATCATTATAGATTCCCATCAAATACCAATTACTTTCTTTTATTTTGCCAACATTAGTCTAAAAAACAGATTCAGATCAGAGGTCCATGATTGTTCACCTACTAATTTAGTATTTTGCAGCACAGAACTAAAAAAGTTGCATTCTGTTCCAAAACTTTTTTGAATAACATTGGTAGCGCACACTACTATTATGTACTTTATTTAGATATTATTTGATTTGATTTTTTTTAAAGAACTTGTCTTTCAAAGCTTCACTTGCATATTTGGCTTCGGAGCATTAAAAAAAAGTTTCTTTGGTTTCTCTGAGTTTTCAAAACCTTACAGTGGGTTTGAGGGTTATTTTAGGATGCCATTCTGTATGACAGGGACAGATGGCAAGACACAGTGAGGGCTTTCTGACATTTTCCAAGACTAATATATAAAAACATTCTTGACAGGTGAATGTAGAGCTGCACTTCAAGATCTTTGAGTCATAATACAAATGGCGTGGGATTTGAGAAATGATAAAAGGGCACAGCTATCCCTGCCTGATGCATTATTGGGGGTGGGAAAGAAAGCTCAGTCTGAGACTCTGGCTTATCTCAATAAATAAAGTAAGTTTGCTTATTCCAGCAAAACCTCTCTGACATGTGAAGTAAATCAAGAGAACGCTGACAGCACAAACAACCTGGAGAATCCATGTATTCAGCTGAAATTAAATGAAATCATAAATCACAAAGAGCATACTTTATTTTAGAAACATTTCAGTATTCATCAGTATTACCCTCACTGTAAATGTTTTCCAACTGTCCAGAAACTGATTTCTTACAGCCATTTGTTTTCTTTGCATGTGTGCTGTAATTTAACTGGACAAACAGGTGTTAATACCTTTCATAGCAATTACCTCCAGGAATCAGGCTGCCTGAGTGTGCAGTGCTGTGACCCTGGATCCAAGGCTTCAATATTTTTTATTAATGAAAAGCATAAATGAACATTGTTTCACTTTACATTTACAGTTTTAGCATTGTGGTGTCTTCTAAGATAAAAATACAGATTTGTATGCCAAGCCAATAATCCGTACCAAGAAGCACTCAAATCATGTCCTGTTTCAAGCTGGAGCCCTGTTTCCTTAGCTACAACTAGGGGAATATATACATTTCTCTTCACCTAAATACCTTGGTATAACAAAAAAAAGGGTGGCTTGGTGCCGGACCTGAATGGCCGCTTAGTGCCTGAGCTCCCGTCCGCGGAGGTTTTGTTATTAAGCCCAGCCGAGCCATCTGCAGCTGAACATGGGGAAAAACTCGAGGGATCCCTCCCCCACTAGGTCCCGCTCGCCGAGAGGAACCGGCGCACAGAATGGCACGGCGCCAAGAGGAACCGGCGCGCATTCCGGAGCTCTTCCGGAGTACCCAGGTACGCGAGGCCCCGGCTTCAGATCGGGCCTACTCCCACGCCGCACGTTCCTCCAGCCTCAGCCCCTCAGGCAGGAACACTGCCCAGCCCCAGCCTATGGCTGCAGAAGCAAGTGCCCCTCAGCCTCTCTCCATGCAAGACCTGAGATCTGTCGCAGAGGACATTAAAGCCACTCTTGCCTCTGCTATCACTGATCTCAGGAGAGATGTCCAGGCGATGGCTGTGCGGATGGATGATCTGGAAGAAACAACAACCATCCATGCTAATGCCATCCAGCATTTACAGACATCATCCCACTCCCAAACTACACAGATCAGGGATATCCAAAGGCAAATGGAGGATTTGGATAATCGTGGCCGCCGCCACAATATTCGGCTAAGAGGAATCCCTGAATCCGTTGAAAACGCGCAAATCGCAAAAGCCACTATCGCCATATTTAACGATCTTCTGGGTAGACCCCCTGAAACACCCATTGACTTTGAACGCTTACATAGAGCTCTAAGACCCAGAGGCAGAGACACTGATCTGCCTAGAGACGTCATATGCTGTCTGATCAACTTCAAACTAAAGGAGGAAATCCTTCACAGGGCCAGAGACCGTCGCTCCCTAACCTACCAAGGAGCGGACATTAAACTGTTCCAAGACCTCTCGCCGATCACCCTTCAAAATAGAAGGGACCTACGCCCTCTCCTTGATCTCCTACGCACCAAAGGGATCCAATATCGATGGAAGTTCCCCTTCTGCCTCTCTGCTTCCTTTCAAGGCCGTACAGCAAATCTACGCGTGCCAGAAGACCTGCCCGCCTTCTGTGAGACACTGAATCTCCCACGCGTCGACATCCCAGATTGGTATAACACCCTTCGTCCGCCACGTATGAGAAGATCAACTTCCACTGATGCCATCCCAGTACGTGATGATTTTCACATCGGACGCCGCAGAACCACTCCGCCGAGAGAATCCGACATTTCAGACTCCCGGAATGTGGTACCCAACAGCCCAACGGCCTCCCCAGCTCATAGAAGAGCCCGTCATGACAGATCTGATTGAGAGGCCTCTCGTCTACTCGTCTGTGCACTTGCGAACCAAATGCACCTCATCATGATAAGAGCCTTCCTGCGACTCCCGTCGGTGACACCCAAGAAGATGGGACCTTGCCACGTACGGATACAGCTAAGTACTTCTTTTCATTTCCTCCCCAGTGACTGCCTACATCAGACCCCTGATTGATATCTACTATACCCCTAGGCTACTTTACTTTTAACAAATGGCTACAATGTACGTTTGATGCCCACGTTAGAGAACCCTCTTGCTTGGTAAATCCTTTCGAGACCAACCAACGGTCTCCAAGGAGAAAGATGTCCCCCTAAGAATAGCCATGGACCCCCCAACACACTGCCTCAGGCTGTGCTGTGAGACTGGTTAGCTCTGAACGATGTATATCTGATCTCAGGAACGGAACTATAGCACCAAATACCTCCCCTTGCCCTCCCCAGGGCCGCCCCCTTCACCGGTCCTCACCCTTCCCCACGCTTCCTCTACTTGCCCCTTTCCTTCCCGGGGCCCCCTTCCCACCCATACCCATCCTCATCAAGTGCTTCCATATATGAACCGTTGTAGCCTTTACACTCCAGGAACTACCCTTAATTACGGTTCAATAACTGTAACTCTTTCTCATGGACGGGGTTTTTTTTTTTTTTCTGGGGGTGGGGGATGGGGGTTACATGGAGACCTACTCCATCACCGCATAGAACCATGACACTGCTTTACATACCTCCTCTGGAGGTCCCATGAGAGAAGGGGGATACACGAATCTTTCAAGATTGGTCTGTACCAGAGGGTTCCGTCTCACATATCAGCTTTTACCTCAAACACTCAGTCGCTTGACTGACCTTAAAAATTCCCAATTCACGCACACACACCGTCTGGGCCTAATCACCCCCGCCTCCAGAAGTCTCTAGTCTATTTCGCCTTGCGCCTTCTGGAATGATAAACACACCTTTGGGGTTCCTGTCATCCACATTCCAACCCAATCATACTCAGACTGGACCCTGGCCAAAGCTGACTGCAACTTAATGGTTGCCCAGCTAAACTCAAGTATGGGGAAGTGGGCCCTCTGATACAGCCTTGACCAAAGTTATCTTTTTATACGTTGACATAACATGTTATATATAATGTTGATCTGTTCTGTTATTAGAGATTCCTTACATCTCCCCCTTATTGGAGATGTAAGAAACGTTTTTTTTGGGGTAAAGAGAAATTTGTATTCTTGTGATGGTTATTCTAATAATATATGATGTCTTGCATTCTGGAACTGTTTATGTACATTCAAAATACATTTGCTCAATGACCCTAAGCACATACCGTTTGGTTGGCCTCCCTGAGTTTGGCCCTATAGCTACTACTTCAGACACCTGTAACAAGGGCTCCCCTTTTACAATCAACAGAATGAACCTCGGCGGACGGAAGACTTTGAATCGTGACCGTTCCGCTCCGACATCCTCCACCTCCTCACCAGACGGGAACTTTGGTGTTCCTGTCACACTTTACCGGATACTATTTTACCCTCAGGGTAGGTTAAGTGCAACCTCCCTGAATCCGGACTACTGATTACCTTGTGGTCGTCTAAGACCTAGGCTTATTCCCCTCCCTCACAGACTCTCTCTTCTCCCCCCTTCTTTTTCCCCCTCCTCCCCCTCTCGCTTTTTCTCCCTTAAGCCCCCCCCCCCCCTTCCCGGGTTTTTTTTTTTTTTTCCCCGCTCCCTTCTCTTTTTCCCCTCCCTCTCCTCTCCCTCTCGGACTCACAGCCTCCGCCACCACCACACCCCTTTCAGGACAAAAAACTACTTAAGACCTTACCTCTTCCCGGATCCCCTCAGTTTATTCGTGAAGAGGTATCTACCCAACATCCCACAACTCCCTGTGCATTCTCGAGTTACACGACAACGCACTATGACACGCATACGCACAACCCAAAAACTCTCCACACTTAAGATAATTTCACTGAATGCAAACAAACTCTTCAAGAACTTACCACCCACAGGAAATTGCTGCGGGAAGAACTAAACCGTAAAACGCAACGTAAATTTACCCTACACCAGAAGCTCTACTATGAATTTGGCAATAAGTGTAGTAAATATCTGGCCAAAGCCCTCCAAACCAGGAAAGCGCGCACACATATCCACACCATCAAAGATTCCCAAGGGAAAGCGCATGTCTCCCCGGTCGATATAGCGGCACAATTTGAAACCTGCTACACCAACTTATATAATCTCCCTAAACACAACACAAACCATGATATACCTGGGAGTCGGACCTCCTCAATCCAATCTTTCCTCAACAAATTTTGCACCAAACGAATAGATAGAGAGGATGCCACCCAGTTAGAAAACCCTATTTCAGAAGAAGAACTTAAAATGGCAATTAAACAGCTTAAAAATGGTAAAAGTACAGGCCCCCGACGGGCTTACAGCTGCATATTTCAAAACCTTTACAGACGTACTTGCCCCCCATATGCTTAAGACCTTTAACTCATTGACATCATCCACTCTCCCCTTTCACAGGTTGCTAGAAGCCCACATTACAGTGATCCCAAAAGAAGAAAAAGACCCTACAGTAGTGACTAATTATAGGCCAATATCCCTATTAAATGTCGACATAAAGATATACGCCAAAATTTTAGCTTCCCGTCTCTTAATCTCTCTGCCCTCTCTGATAGGAACGGACCAAGTAGGCTTTATACCTGGAAGAGAGGCCAGGGATAACACTATAAAAGCCCTGAATATTCACCATTGGATTACAACTCGCAAACAAGAGGGGTTCTTTCTGTCGCTGGATGCAGAGAAGGCGTTCGACAGGCTGGCGTGGGACTACCTGAGCGCGGTCCTTAGGCATATCGGGCTACAAGATCGTATGTTTAACGCCATTATGTCCCTTTATACAACCCCAACCGCTAGAGTACGTGTGAACGGCCACCTGTCGAACGCCTTCTCCATCACTAATGGGACAAGACAAGGATGCCCGCTATCCCCAATTCTCTTTATCCTTACCCTCGAACCCTTCCTTCAATGTCTCAGAGACAACAACAGTATAAAAGGCTTTCTCGTCGGCGACCGTAGCTATAAGATGGCTGCGTTCGCCGATGACATATTGCTATTCCTGCAGGAACCACACATTTCAATCCCAAATCTACTAAAAGATTTGAATCACTTCCTTACTATTTCCAATTTCAAGATTAACTATGCAAAATCCCAGGCCCTGAATATCTCCCTCCCACAAGAAATGGTGACTCAATGCAAAAACAACTTCCCCTTTCAATGGAAACATGACCACATTAAATATCTTGGAATATATCTAACGGCAAGCCTCTCAGACATCTTCTCAAAAAATTTTCAACCCATCCTCAAAACCATTACTGACGATCTCACTAAATGGAACAATCCCCATTTCTCCTGGTTTGGAAGGGCAGCAATCCTAAAGATGAATATCCTCCCCCGTATTTTATATGTCCTACAAACCATACCCGTCAAACTTCCCCCAACCTTCTTTCAACTCTACCAAAGAATGACAACTAGGTTCCTGTGGAGACAGAAGAGACCTAGGATAGCGTACGAGCAACTGACAAAACCTAAAACGAAGGGAGGCATCGGTCTGCCAGACTTAAAGAAATATTACTGGGCATGCCACCTTTCCAGAATTATTGACTGGACAGTACATGGCCCCTACAAAGACTGGGTGACTCTGGAGCATACATTCTCCCCCCTACCCCTGCGATCCCTTCCTTGGATCGAACTTAAACACATTCCAAAGCACCTAATGGAACACCCCCTAATTGCCCCGACGCTTCGCTGTTTCAGGGAAACGTGCCGAAAGCTACATATTTCTTCCAACCCCGGGCCCCTTACACCGGTAAAATTTAATCCAGCGTTCCCACCTGGCATGACTGCCAACTTCCTTACAGAAACCTGGCAACACACAGAGGTGCTAGCCCACCAGTTTTTCCGTGCAGGTTCATTCTTAGAATGTTCTTCCCTGCCAATCATCGCAGACATTAATGCCCTTCCACTTTGGACATATTTCCAGATCAGACATTTTCTTAAGAGTACTAATCGCGTAGCCTCTGTCTCTCGAGTACTAACGCCAATCGAGCAGCTTTGTTCCCAGTCTTCACCCCAGCAACATATGATTTCCAATATATATCACATACTCTTCTCTGATAGTCTCATGAAATCGAACAAAGCCTGTCTAAGCTGGGAAAGGGACCTGCACATAGACATGACAGAAGCGCAATGGGAACGTATTTCTCAGATAACACATAAAGGATCCCTAAATGTCTCAATTCAAGAAAACAACTATAAACTATTAATGCGCTGGTACAGAACCCCAGCAATTCTCAACAAATATAACCCTGCCGTCTCTGAGAAATGCTGGAGATGTGCCAGAACTACAGGTACTTTAGAACACATCTGGTGGTCCTGTACTCTTATCCAACCATTCTGGACTCAAGTAAGAGAACTGACGTCCACAATTTCCTCATACACTCTAGAACACACCCCAGCACAACTTCTTTTGCACCATTCAGATATACCGACACACCACTATCGTAAAACGCTGATTCCTCCACTATTAAACGCAGCCAAATTATGTATCCCGCTGCATTGGGGGACAACGCATACCCCAACCATCCCCGAATGGCTCAAACGTGTGGGGAAAATTGCGGAAATGGAGGAATTAATCTCCATAGCCAAGGACTGTCCAACTAAATTCTCCCGCACATGGGCCTGTTGGACCCATTTCCGTACTACTGACCAATACAAACTACTGACAAGCCAAACCACTTCCAACAGCACATCCCAAAATGATGACGACCCCCAATGATTTCCTCACCTTATCAAGGAAGTATTCGCAGCAAATCACGAGACAAGTGACCTCCCTCACCTAAACAAGGGGAGACAGAGGGAGGACCCTTGTCAAATTATCCTCAAGAACATCCAAGTATCTTTAGACTAGATTCCTCTACATACGTCCTTTCAATCCCCCGGGACTGGTGGCGGAGACTGTGAGGTACCCCCAACCTCAATCAACCCCCCCTGATCATCCCCCCCCCTTTTTTTTTTTTTCTTTTTTCCTCTCTCTCGCTATCTTTACTCTTCCCCCTCTCTCCTTCTCTTCCCCCTTCTGTACTTCTTCCCCCTCTGGGTTTACACCACCATCTATCTCCCCCATCTGACAAAACTCCCTGCTCCCAAGCAATGTCATGTAACCGACTTTGACGGCTTAGCCCCTAGATAAAGCTACCTAGTCAAAGTTGGCTAATATTCTCAGATCCAGCAATTGCCCAATCAGATCCTCGTAACGAACACGCTGACTATCCACAAGCAGTTCTATGCAACAGATGGTCCTAAAAGTTTACTAGACCATCGACAATTACACCTCAGGCCTTTGACGTGTTCGACTAATAATAACATGAAATAGATAATATCCTACGTCTGATATTGCTGATCATTTCCACTCATCGCTTCTGTGATATCTTTGTATTGCTTTTGTCTATATAACTAAGATGTTGTAAACCTTGTTCCATGTTTGTTTTTTTGTTTTTTTGATTTCTCAATAAAATATTATGGAATAAAAATAAAAAAAAAAAAAAAAGCATCAGCAGGTGACCTAGTGTTCCTTGATGTCACCCATAAAGAGAATCTTTACCCATGCCAAAAAATATATATGCTTGAAAAATAGTTACTGTTACATTTACAATTTTTATACTCTTTTTAAATAAGTGTGGTATGAATCATATTTGCATATAAATTAAAAAGTTGCCTGGTGTCAGGAAATTAGATATTTGACACTATTACCTTTTCATTTCTTTTGTAAATAAATAGAAATATGCAATGGTCCAAATGCCCCCAATGTTCTCATCTAGACTGTTATAAACTGGTGAAATGTGAAAGCTAATTAAACACTGGTTACTGTACATGATTGTTTTTTTGTTTTTTTTCCACCATAGTACTAGATTACACAGCATGTCACAATAATAAATTGAATCTAAATTTTAAGATTCAGTATTCAATATATAGATCTGTCAATAGTTGGTCTAATAAAGGCAAGCAGGCTGTCCACTTTGCAAGGAAATTTGCACTTTGCAAGAACATTTTCGCTTAGCTTAGTAAATGTAGTGAATATTTTCTTTGAAAAGAATACTCAATTGCATGAACAAAAAATATGTATCAAATAGTGATTTTTCTTGGTCATGAATAGATGATGGGAGTAAGCACAGCTTCTTCAAAATCATTAAGCTAAAAGTGTCAAGTGTGAAAGCCACTGTGAAAGCCAATCATGGTGGATAAATTCATTCTAGATGTTATAGGACCTCTGCCTCACTGAATAAAATGATTCCATCAATTACCAATTGATGCTGGAGGTGTGGAGACTCTGAGGGCACCCTATTACAACTGCGGTGGTCTTGTTCTCAAATCAGGCCTTTTTGGACCACTGTAAAGCTGTGACATGAGATCACAGGTCAAAGGTGGCCAGAGACCCCCAAAATGGCCTTTCTCGCTGTAATACCAGGGACCATTGTTAGACTCCAAAGGGGTATCTTCCATTTTTTTCTTTAAATTACAAACATGTTATACTTACCTGTTCTGTACAGTGGTTTTGCACAGAGCAGGCTGGATCCTCCTCTTCTCAGGTCCCATGCCGACACACCTTGCTCTGGAGGCACCCAAGCAGGTGTGCTCCCAACCCGTGGCTCTGTGTGTCCATTCACACACCGAGCCACATCTCGGCCCACCACCTCTGTCCAGGCTCACTGGCTGTGATTGACAACAGTTGGAGCCAATGGCTCCTGCTGCTGCCAAAAGTCAATCAGGAGCCACGGCTCTCATGGACATTGCTGGATTGAGAGGGGGCTCAAGTAATTGTTAGGGGGGGGGCTGGGGGGGCTTCTGCACACAGAAGGTTTTTTTACCTTCATGCATACAATGCATGAAGGTAAAAACCTTTGTGCCTTTACAACCACTTTAAGTAATGGACAGAGGAAATATATTCCATTATATGGATGGAAGAGTTTACTGCTAGCTTTGAGCACAATTTTGCTGGATTGCAGGTATATTAAATTTTTTACAAAGCACCTTTACCTGAGATGACTTGGGCTGTGAAAACAGGCTGGAGAAAAAGCAATACAACTATATTCAAGCTGCATCTACAGTATAGTAATGTCATCATTGTGAAGATATTGTCCAACTGTTTAACTGTTCTGAACAGGGGATACAATCAGTCAGCACCTGTTGTTTTCTTATTAGACAGTTGCAGTTATAAGGCACTCTGATTGATAAGCTCCATGTCAGTATTATAAAATGAGACAGTTTTATTTGCTGAAACAGTGCAATCCATAACACCATAAAAATGCAAATGAATTAATAAATGATGACTTACCATTAATTCAAGAGATGTAAAATTGCAAAAATGTTGTAAATATGTCAAAAACCCTTTGCCATTAGTGAGGCAGAAGAATAGATAAATAAATTAAATAGCAGCATCAAAAGTGGCAGACTTCAACTTTTCACCAATGGTAGCATTATAATCATTATAATGGCAATCTTTAAATTCAATTACTTTAAAAAGAATAACACTTGTTAGAGATATCTCACAATGCTGAACTGATTCTACTTTCCTAAGCCCCTGTACACACGGTCGGAGACTTCGACAACCAAATCCGTCGAATTTTGTCCGTCGGATTTTGTCCGTCGGATCTTGTCCGAAACTGTTGCATACACACGGTCGGACAAAGTTGTCTAAAAATCCGATCTTTCAGAATGTGATGACGTAATTTCGTTACGATGGGACTACATTCAGGCTAGTAGCCAATAGCTTTGATGTAGGAATTTGATCTGAGCATGCGTGGCACTTGGTCCGATCAAAATTCTCTACACATGATCGGAGTATGTCCGATCGGCCCAGTTGGTCGGGAAATATTTCCAACAAGTTGGAAAATTGGGTCCGACTGATATTCCGACGGAATCAGTCTGATGCATACCACACACAGTCGGATTATCCGACAACACGGTCCGATAGGACACATTCCGACGGATTCTCCGTGTGTACAAGGGCTTACACTCTGGTGTAGAAAGCTGCAACTGAACAGTAAATCATGTAACTGAGATGCATTTCTAAATAGTTCAGTCACTGGGACCAGGACACCAGGGGACTAAAACAAAGAGCCCAATGTATTTATCACTTGCACCCTGCATACACACGCCTAGTATACTTGGCAATAGCACATTCCCAGCTCTTGACTGTTGCAATGCTATGCTAAAATAGCATCCCTGAGGACCACTTACCCATCTTTTCTAAAAGATGGGTTCACGTATTTACTGTATGCAGAGGAGAGATCATGCCATTAATACATTTCTCTAAAGCTGACCATACAAGACTCTAATTTCTGAAATTGAAGGAGATGGGTAAAAAAATAAAAATCTAAAACAGTGACAACAACAGCATCTGCTACAGTCACTGTTTGGGCACTCTGACAGCTGCAGGTGCTGGCTGTCAGAATATAAGAGCTGCCTGTGGTATTTTCATCCATCTATGCTGTTTAGTCCAGATGGGGGGATGTATAATTGGAATGTTTCAGTCCATTCTGAATGCTGCTGCCAGAATCATCCACCTCACCAACCGTTCAGTGTCTGTTACCCCTCTTTGCCAATCTCTCTACTGGCTTCTGTTCACCCAATTAATCCAATTCAAAATACATACATACATGCTTACAATAACTTACAAAGCCATCCACAACTCGGTCCCCAGCTACATCACTAACCTAGTCTTGAAATACCAACCTACTCGTTCTCTTCATTCTTCCCAAGACCTCCTGCTCTCTAGCTCCCTTAACACCTCCTGCCATGCTTGCCTCCATGGCTTCTCCCAAGTCTCTCCTATCCTATTGAACTTCCTATCACAATCTGCCGGTCTATCTCCTACTCTGTCCACTTTTAGACGATGCCTGAAAACCCTTCAGAGAAGCCTATCCTGCCTTCACCAAACAACTGTAGTTTCACTTTCTCCCACAGGTTATCTCCAAAAGTTATTACATTTTGTATCCCTTGACCCTCCCTTTTAGATTGTAACCTCTAATGTAATGAGACTCCTCCTGTATTAAATTGTATTGTAAATGTACTGTCTGCCCTTATATTGTAAAGTGTTGCACAAACTTTGTTTTTTTTTTACACTGCAGCCTGTACCCATGATCAGCAGATTGAGGGTACAATGCCAGGATTCTTCAGACTCTCAGTCACCTATCTGCCTGTACTTCCCATGTGGGAAGACAGTTACTGGACTGCAGGAAAGATCAACAATATATTTGATCATCTTAGTAGCACCCTCGCAGTTCATTGAGAACTACAATCCCTCTGCCGCAGTGGTCCATGGTACTTGTAGTACATTCATTCACAGGAAACTTTAAATAAAAGACACAGCTGTGTGGGTGCTGTTTTCAAAATTGTGACAGCGTGTGTGGGGAGCATAACCCCTGACTGCTGTCACAGAGCCGGAAGACCTAACGGCTGGAGATTAAACGTTACACCCTAAATATGGGTGTAACATGCTCTTAAAGGTTAACTTATCTTTAAAAGAAGTGCCAAAATCACAACATACACATGTTATAACAGCAATATTGTAATATCAATACAAAGAATAGTTATTATTGAAAATCCAATATAGGCTTACTTGAAAAATCTCCTTTCTTGTTGTCAGTGCTGCCTGTCTGCTGACCATCGCTTTCCACAATTTCCTTAATTCTCTGCATTCCCTTCCGCTGTTTACTTTCACTTTAGAAGGAAAACTAATTCCATGATATCTTGCTGCCTGCAAGCAGTGATTCCTGTAATGACTCTGTCCCCTGAAACTCCTTCTCTCAGCACCTTATAGTTAAAAAGGCAGACTCTGTGAAATATGTGACACAGCAGTGCCTACCCACAGGGCATAGTGACTATTTGTCACAGAATAATTGCCTGGACAAGGTCATCTAGAGCCCAGGGTGAACATGTCAAATTGTGTCCCCCCCAAAATGTATGAGCATTATGTGTCAGAAAAAAATCCCCCCACAAAAAAAAATCATTCACTAATCTGCATGCTTACCCCCTAAGCATACACCCCCCCTCCTCCCAGTACAAATTTGCATACTGAAATCCCCTTTAAGCATAAATCTTTGCACCCCCAACCCCCCCAACTAATTTCCTCTCAGGCCGCGTACACACGCGGGGACTGTTCGCTCAACTTTGTTCGTCAAACAGTTTCAGCGGACAGTCCGCTCAAAATTAGCATGGACGGACATGGCCACACACGACGTACGAACAGTTTGCTGAAACCGTGCGTGATGACGTGAACGGCACGTACTACGGGACTAGAAAACGACGTCCTATACACTGCAATGCAACCTTCGGCGTATAAATTCTTTCTGAGCATGCGCGGAACTTTGTTTGACGAACAAGCCTACACACGAGGGGACTGTTCGCTGAAACAAGGTTTCAGCGGACAGTTTTTCGGAAATTCCGAAAAACCTTGTTCAGCAGACTGTTCGCTGAAACTGTCCGCTGAAAGCCCACACACGGGCGGACTGTCCGCTGAAACACTGTTCAGCGGACAAAGTTGAGCGAACAGTCCCCGCGTGTGTACGCGGCCTCATTCCCCATATGCCCGCATCCCCTACCCTGTAAAAAAATTTCCCCTCCTAGCACAAATCCCCCCCTCTCCACCATATTACAGTATCTCACAATAGTGAGTACACCCTTCACATTTTTGTAAATACTTTATTATATCTTTTCCTGTGACAACACTAAAGAAATTACACTTTGCTACAATGTAAAGTAATGAGTGCACAGCTGTCCCCTCAAAATAACCCAACACAGCCATTAATGTCTAAACGGCTGGCGATAAAAGTGAGTACACCCCTGAGAATGTCCAAATTTGACCCAAAGTGTCAATATTTTGTGTGGCCACCATTATTTTCCATCACTGCCTTAACCCTCTTGGGCATGGAAGCTTCACGGGTTGCCACAGGAGTCCTCTTCCACTCCTCCATGACGAAATCACAGATCTGGTGGATGTTAGAGACCTTGTGCTCCCCACCTTCTGTTTGAGGATGCCCCACATATTGCTCATAGATTAAAGACAATTTTCCTCTGACTGGGACTGTAAATTTTAATAGATTAAAGATTTACTAGATTAACGTTAAAAGAAGTAATCACATATACAATACAAAAGACATGCTAGATGCTGATACAGAGATATGCAAATATAAGACAGTTGACAACCACAATCGATCTGTTGAAATTTTTTTGTTGAAGGCAACAGAGACACCCAATGCGTTTCGAGTCTGCAATATTGGTTCTCTTCTTCGGGGGTATTTGGTTACAACAGGATGTAAATATGTCTACAATTGATATAAGAGAAAAAAATATGCATTGCAACATTGTAATAAACAAGCATAATAACAAAAAATGTATTTGTTACATTTTTCAATTGTATGTGCACTAATCATGCAAATTGCGTAAACTTTCAAAATATCTTGCATCCGGTTAAAAACTGCTAGGTCACAAATTCACCCATTCCGGTCCAAAGAGAAAAGACCGCTGGCGCCCTGAAAAAAGTACACTGTTGTTCCCCTCATATATCCTAAATCGATAATAATTGCTATGGGAGAAAGGAGAAAAAAATTGGTCTAATGTATAGACCAAATATATGGAAGTAGACCTCACATATAGTTGTCTATGTGTATACTAAGTAAAAGAAGTTTGTATAAGAACAAAACATGGATTAAAAAGTAATCCACATGTCTGCCAAGGGTTAAACTTGGATTACACATCTTCATAGAAGCAATGTGGGGATAAGCTCTTCGCCAAAACTCGTATCGTCTTGCCCACATAAAAGCATGCACGTTCACAGAGGAGGAAATACACCACCCTGGGCATTTGGCAGTTTGCATAATGTCGGGGGTTATACTGTTCACCATTGGGTAGTAAGATATTTTTTGATGTATTAAGAAAACGACAATAATTGCACCATCACCCATCTGTTTTAAACTCACTAGAGACCAGCTGATCGCAAAGGGATCTGGCTCATCTAAAGGTATAAGAAGGGTTATCCGGCATAAAGGGGTCTATATTAAGGTCCAAAGTTAAAACATGCCTCTATTTTTCCACGATACATTTAATTTTCTTATGTTGGTTTGAAAATTTAATCATAATGGATATCGGATTTTTCTTATTTGTTTTTCAAGAAGGATTATAAAGCAGAACGCTCCGAGTCCTAGTCCTGTACTAGGACTGTACTGTCCTTAGAATACAGCTGTTTAATTCTGCATGCACACAACCGGATTTTCCGGCAGAATAGAATGATTCTGTCGGATATTCTGATCGTGTGTTGGATAATCTGATCATTTTTCTTAAAAAATTCATACGGACATAGAAATAGAACATTTTTCAAATGTGTCCAATGGACTCAATTACTTTTGGAAAAATTGTTTGTCTGTATGCTGGTCCGACGGACCAAATATGACGCAAGAGCAGCTATTGGCTACCGGCTATAGAACTTCCTTTTTTAGCCCCGACGTACATCATCACATTCAAAATGAATGGAATTTAGTCCCCTCATGTGTGGGCAAGTCTGTTCGGTTGGAAGTCTGTTGGAACTCTGTCGAAAGACCATCGGAACTCCGTCAGGAAGACCGTCGGTCCTTTTCTGCCAGAAAGTCCGGGTCGTGTGTACGCGCCATTAGGATTCATTTCCTAGCAAACAGCTTTAGATCTTTTACGACTTCAAATTTGTCTAGGTCTTGGTTGGGACAAGAGCTCAGGCCTCAAGCCAAAACCTGTGTCTCAACCATAGTAAGTTTATAGGAAAACAGGTTAATAACATTTAAGTTAGATGTGGAAGAATCAGAGGAAGAGGTGCAAGTAGTGCTCACCCCATCCATAATTCATTGTTGTCTGATACTATCACTGGGTTTGGCCAAACCATAATCTTGGGAGGCATTAGGCAAAAGTGCCTTACTACCTGGTGGCAAGTCTAGAAAGAAGCAAATTAGAGTCTGCATGAAATAGTGATGGAAAAATGCCAATGCCACCTGCTGGGTTACCTGACGCTACTTGAGTGCCACTAAGAGAACCCGAGGAGGTTGAGGGTTCGATGATCCATTTTTTATTTGGCTTTTCATTTGATCCAGTTCCAATAGATCCTCTTTTGGATTTTCTGGACTTCTTGCATCTTTGGAATCCAATAGAGGAAACTGACGAAGCAGAGGAAGCATCAGAGAATCCAGGATCAATATTATGAGATCTTTGTTTAAAATTGGGCCTCGTTCTAACCTGCATATTTTTGAAATGATACGCTTTATGCTCTTGAAAGGCATTTTGGTCCCTCAAGAATTGTTTTCTGCTTGACTAGTATGTCTTTGTTGAATTGCTCGAGATGTTCGTTCAGTTCATTGTCCAATTGTATATGACACATGTTTCCTAAAGGCAGTAAGCTCAATAGGGTTTAGGTCTGGAGACATGCTTGACCAGTCCATCACCTTTTCCCTCAGCTTCTTTAGCAAGGCAGGGGTCATCCTAGAGGTGTGTTTGTAGTCGTTATCATGTTGGAATACTGTCCTGTGTCCCAGTCTCTGAAGGGAGGGAATCATGCTCTGCTTCAGTATGTCACAGTACATGTTAGCATTCAGGGTTCCCTCAAGGAACTGTGGCTCCCCAGTGCCAGCAGCACTCGTGCAGCCCCAGACCATGACACTCCCACCACCATGCTTGATTGTAGGCAAGACACACTTGTCTTTGTACTCCTCACCTGGTTGCTGCCACACACGCTTGACACCATCTGAACCGATCAAATTTATCTTGGTCTCCTCAGACCACGGGAAATGGTTCCAGTAATCCATGTCCTTAGTCTACTTGTCTTCAGCAAACTGTTTGTGGGCTTTCTTGTGCATCATCTTTAGAAGAGATTACCTTCTGGGACAACAGCCATGCAATTGAAGCAGTGTGCGGTGAAGCAGTGTGCAGTGTATAGTGGTCTAAAAAAAAAAAAACCCCCGCAACCAATCCGCCTCCATGGTAGGCTCCCACCGACTGATGCGTCTTCTCTGTGACAGTTCTTATATGATGGAGGGTGGGGCCACCCGGTGACGCAAACGGATGACCCGCCCCCTCTGACGCCATGGGGGCTTCCCCGTTGCTTCCCCTTGGCATCAGAGGGGGCAAGGTTTACATCCCCGGGTGGCCCCACACTCAGTTATATAAGAACTGTCACAGAGAAGATGCATCAGTCAGCGGAAGCCTCCCATGGCGGATTGGTTGCAGCTTTTTCTTTTTTCCCTTTCGGTTCATTGGCGGCGTGATAGAAGAAAATGAATGGACAACTCTGGACATTTTTTAATTTTTTAATAAAGGACTCGTCCCAAGCTGTCTCCTGTCTTTTTTACAATTTTTGACACTTTTTTTGTGAAATGGTAGGGGTATGATGGTAGGGGTTAACCGTGCTCTGCAATTGTCTACAGACATCAATAACATGCAATGTCAGGCTGTAGCAAGCAAAAGCCAGCAGACTATTAGCTTGCATAAAAAGGGGGAATTTACTCCAGAGATAAAACTAATCCTGCCACTTTATAAAAACCAACTCAGGTTCAGCCACATCTACAGTATTTCATCCAGTTCTTGTCATCAGTCCTCAGGAGGGATGTACTGGAGCTAGAGAGAGTCCAGAGAAGGGCAACAAAATTAATAAGCAGACTGTAGGACCTCAATTATGAGAAACGACTTCAAGAGCTAAATCTATTCTCCCTGGAGAAAAGACACTTGAGAGGAGATTTGATAGTGGTATACAAATACCTCAATGGTGATTCCAGAGTAGGAAGGAAACTTTTCAATCTCAGGGAGTGTGAGAGGACATGGGTTCACACAATGATATTAAAGGAGACGCGGTTTAACCTTAAGCTGCGCAGTTTTTTTTTTTACTGGCAGGGCAATAATGATGTGGAACTCTCTTTCACAATTGGTGGTGTTGGCGGGAAGTATGGATAGTTTTAAAAGACTCTTGGACATGCATCTTAGTGAACACAACATACAGGAATTTGGGAAATAATTACAGACACTGACACACGTACACCTACACAGGTTGAACTGGATGGACTATTGTCTTTATTCAACCTTACCTACTATGAAACTATGAAACTATGTATTTCTATAGAAATTGAGCACTTCAGCAAATCCTCACAATGCAATCTACAAAGAAAAACAAATGCTACACAGTATTACTTTATTTGAAAATGAATATATATATATATATATATATATATATATATATATATATATATATATATATATATATATTAAGGAAATCTGTTCTAAAACAAAATATATATTATAGACATTACACTGCATTGTGACCTTATTTACGAGCTGCACACATTTTACTTAGTATTATGGATTCTTTAATTAAAAAAGACAAATTCTATGGTTACTGCTTGAGAGAGCACAGCAATACACTTCTTTTATTGGAAGTCCATCCTTGGAAAAGATCAATATTTTTAAGTGAAAAGGGAGCAATATTGCAAAAGGCAACAAAACCTCATTATACAGTAATTGCAGAAGGGAAGTAACAAAAAAAAGCAAAAACAGATCTATAAACTAAAAGTATTAATATCCACTGATATTCATGTGGTTGACTTGAATATCCATTCAAATGTTTTAAATGGAAAAATAGCAATTGCCTAAGCAATATTTTATCCAATTAAGATCAGAGGTTACGTGAAGTCCCAATCTCAATAATTAACACACATCTGCTATACACAAAGATTCCAATTTTACAGCCATTATTCAAGAAGAACTTATGTGCAGGCCTTGTCATTTATCTGCTGATAGAATCATCCCTGGTGTGAATACATACCTTCTGTTGTTATTACTAGGAATTTATGTACAAGCTAAACTGACATTCTGTCATGGGTTACTCATTAATTAACAGTTTATTCATTAAAAATGTAGACTGGTGCATAAACAAACATTCAGCTGTGAGTTGAATTTTCAAAAACTAGAAAAAGTATTTTTTTGTATGCATTTAGAATAGTCAGTAGTTGTGTAACTTTTGATGGTGACAGTCAGAGGTGCATATAAAATCCAGTGAGAGCCACAACAAAAATCCCAAAAAATTCCCTTTTCACCAGAGCTTGAAAATTTTTACTGTGCTTAAATGGACTCAGGTAAGTAAATACCAAATAGAACAATATACTATTGAGATTTTTATTTTTTTTATTTATTTATTTAATACGCTTATTAATGCATGAGTCTGCAGCCAGGTTTTCACATTTTTAACTTTCAGCATTCAAGGTATGATACATATCCCCTTATGCATGGGCCACTCTTTCAGAGTAACTACATTTTACTTCAATAATTTTTTCAAAAGTACTATAGAAAAGTCTAGTGTTGTTGTCGTCACGTATTTACTACTTTGAAGGGTGCTTCTCAGGACTGGTTCACATCACAAAAGCGAACTCTAGATGCATTCCAGTTGCATGTTTGCTTACAGTTCACACCACAAACTGTATACTGGCACTCATACTCCATTCTCCGCCATTATGATCTATTTGCCTGTGTAGTGCTCCCTTGACCCCCAGCATCAGGGAGGGCTGACGTTTCACCTCACGGTGCTGGTTCCTAGGCATGGTGTATGTGCAAAGTTTTAGGAAAAAGGGGCACCAGTCACTTTTAGAGTAAACAAAATAAGTTTATTGCTTACAACAACTAAAAAGAGGGGAGAGGGGGTTAGGGGACAGGACACCCTAGAACAGTGGGCAAACAGACCCGCAGACTTTAAAAAAAAAAAAAAAACAGCCAGATAGATAGCAATACAGAACAGGGGCCTTAGGCCTGCACCCAACATTCTGTATCTATATAGCTACCAATATCTCTAATAGCAACCAAAAACTCACAGCACCGTGCAGGGTTTTCTTTGAATGATGATGTCACAGAAAGGAAAAACATAATAAATTTGAGAGGAAGGAATTATTTTTTAAAATGTATGTGTTTTTTTCCCTTAGTCGTGGGGTTAAAATGTGATGATGATTGTGGAGATTCTGGAAATTGCAGTTGTAGGATTTTTTTTCCAGCAATCTAGCTCCTCACTCTCCTAATTTCCTTTGGAAGGGTGACTAAAGCAGCTTAGGTAAGGGGGAGGAACGCTATCCAGGCATCTCAATCCCTTAAAGTAGTACTAATCCCTCAGCATTTTTTAGCTTAACATATTGAGCACAAAACATTCCCCAGTAAACTATTTGTTAAAATTCTAATCTCAGCACTTGCAGATTACAATGTTCAATTCTCTACTCCCTCAGTGCTGCTTCTCTGAACTTCTGGTCCCCACAAGCATGAGTTAACAGTGTACCATGCAGTCTCCAGTCAGTATTTTAGCTTGGAGAAGTGAGCAGAGCAGTTCCTTGCCAACTCAGGCAATGGGGCTGTGTGTTTCTATTGATGCTCACAATGTAGGGAAACACAACTCTAGTACCTGATTTCAAGGGTGGCTACATAGAATGCTGTAGAAGAAAGAAGGTACCCTGATATAAGGAAAACTGGGACAGCAGTCATGGAACCAGTTTAAACTGGATCATAGGCACTGATTCAAAGATAAGAAAGCTGCATACTCAGTAATTAAATCAGCTAATGAAAGTGCTTAAAAAAACTGTGGGTTTAATATCTCTTTAAATGCATTCTTTGCAAGTCCTTCTCTCTAAAGAGTATTTTTATTTTTATTTCATCTGCCCTTTACGTTCTTATCATCAAACTCTTTTCTTACATATTCACATTTATTTAGTGCAGTGGAGATGTATTACATTTCATTATCAAAATCACTGTATTGGTGAAACTGCAACTTTAATTTGCCATGAAACCAACACAATCAGGCTTGTTTTAATGTGTTATAAAATTAAAAACAAAAAAAAAAAGAATATGCAGCATTGAAAATGAAGTGATCTTTTCTATGTTCATTGAAAAAGTAAATTACTTTGAGGACAGTTCAATCCATCAATATATGTATTGCTTACCAAGTCTAGAAATGAAATGAATTTTTTTGATATGTGTCTGATCTTTATAAATGAATGATGGAGGTATAAATGATTTACAATGCACAGCTGAAAGTCACACCAGAAATTAATGCAGCAATATTGTTGGAATTATTATCTTGAACAATATGTGACTGATAGCACTGTACAAGAATGCATGTCATTGGGATATTGTCGAAGGAATACAAACGTTACATCAAAAATCAGCTTTCGGAGATGAGGCATGTCCTTAGAGGAAAAGTGATGACTTCTTCAACCAAGTAGCATCTCTCCATCTGGGTAACTTCATTAGAACCAAGATTTATGACATATGTAGTCCATGTTCATGCTTGATCCATGCTGAGCAATAATGTATGCAGTGCAGAGATTTATCCTTGTTTATAAAAAAAAGTGTGCTTTTCAAAGGTGACTTTGGTTTGCAGGGATCAAGGATGGTGATAGACAGCTTAACTTTTGTTAACTTTAATCTGAGTGCTGCTTAAGATAATTGCATAATAAAGAATCTAATGTGCAAGTAATAACAATATTGTATGTATTTTTACTGATATTAAGAAAGAAAGATTAAAGCTATACCTTTCATTTCTCACGGTAATGACTAGGACAGTTGACTGTCTATGGCCATGATATTTGTGCCAGATATGTTGTGCTTTGTGATTTAGGAAAAAGCTCATCTGATCAGTCCAGTAACACTACAGTGGGGATCAAAAGTTTGGGCACCCCAGGTAAAAATGTGTATTAATGTGCATAACGAAGCCAAGGAAAGATGGAAAAATCTCCAAATGGCATCAAATTACAGATTAGACATTCTTATAATATGTCAAAAAAAGTTAGATTTTATTTCCATCATTTACACTTTCAAAATGACAGAAAACAAAAAAAATATGGCGTCTGCAAAAGTTTGGGCACCCTGCAGAATTTATAGCATGTACTGTCCCCTTTGCAAAGCTGAGACCTGCCAGTGTCATGGATTGTTCTCAATCATCGTCTGGGAAGACCAGGTGATGTCAATCTCAAAGGTTTAAAATGGCCAGACTCATCTGGCCTTGCCCCAACAATCAGCACCATGGGTTCTTCTAAGCAGTTGTCTAGAAAACTGAAACTGAAAATAGTTGACGCTCACAAAGCTGGAGAAGGCTATAAGAAGATAGCAAAGCATTTTCAGATGTCAATATCCTCTGTTCGGAATGTACTTAAGAAATGGCAGTCATCAGGAACAGTGGAAGTTAAGAAAGATCTGGAAGACCAAGAAAAATATCAGACAGAACAACTCGCAGGATTGTGGGAATAGCAATTCAAAACCCACGTTTGACTGCACGATCCCTCCAGAAAGATCTGGCAGACACTGAAGTTGTGGTACACTATTCCACTATAAAGAGATACTTGTACAAATATGGTCTTCATGGAAGAGTCATCAGAAGAAAAACTCTTCTACATCCTCACCACAAAAATCAGCATTTGAACTTTGCAAATGAACATATAGACAAGCCTGAGGCATTTTGGAAACAAGTTCTGTGGACCGATGAGGTTAAAATAGAACTTTTTGGTCGGAATGAGCAAAGGTACGTTTGGAGAAGAAAGGGCACAGAATTTAATGAAAAGAACCTATGTCCAACTGTTAAGCATGGGAGTGGATCAATCATGCTTTGGGGTTGTATTGCAGCCAGTGGCACAGGGAACATTTCATGAGTAGAAGGAAAAATGGATTCAATAAAATTTCAGCAAATTTTGGATAGTAACTTGATGCCATCTGTGAAAAAGCTAAAGTTGGAGAGAGGATGGCTTCTACAAATGGATAATGATCCTAAACACACCTCAAAATCCACAGGGGATTACTGTCACGGTACTACTTACAGCGAACCCTCAGGCGAGAAGGTGACACGGGATCCCCCAGGGCATGGAATCTAAGAGTCAGCCGGTGTTCCACCAGTGACCCTCTCACGAAGGTTTGGACTTAGCTGCGTGCTGACCCCAGGTCACGACCCTCGGGTTCACCCTGCTCGCTAGGGAAGTACCCGAAGATACTGTAGATAAGGATGGATGAAGCAAGGAAAGCCAGGTAGTGAGCCAAGGTCAGGGCCAGCTGCAGACAATGTAATCAGAACAAGCCGGGTTGGTACACAGAAGATCAGATCACGAGAAGACAGGTAAACAGGTTACACAGGGGAGCTAGGAACAAACGTTGCTCAAGCAACCAGTAGCAGGTTGCTATCAGTAGAAAGGGGTTTAAATAGAGAAGCACATGAGGGCTGGACAGGAAGTATCAGGAAGGAATCATATATTAGGCAACAGGTGAAGGGCGTCGACACCCATAGCTGGAGAGTGCACAGAGCTGAACACCAGACAGTGGACAACAGATGCCAGCCGACCCACTGCAGTAAAGGTGAGACACAGATCAGCTCCGCAGCTGATCTGTGACAATTACATCAAGAGGCATACACTGAAGGTTTTGCCATGGCCTTCACAATCTCCTGACCTCAACATTATTGAAAATCTATGGATTGATCTTAAAAGAGCAGCACATGACAAACAGCCCAGAAATCTCAAAGAACTGGAACACTTTTGTAAGGAAGAATGGGCAAAGATACCTCAAACAAGAATTGAAAGACTCTTGGCTGGCTACAAAAAGCGTTTACAAGCTGTGATCCTTGCCAAAAGGGGCAGTACAAGATATTAACTCTGCAGGGTGCCCAAACTTTTGCAGACGCCATTTTTTTGTTTTCTGTCATTTTGAAAGTGTAAATGAAGGAAATAAAATCTAACTTTTTTTGACATATTATAAGAATGTCTAATCTGTAATTTGATGCCATTTGGAGATTTTTCCATGTTTCCTTGGCTTTGTTATGCACATTAATACACATTTTTAACCTGGGGTGCCCACACTTTCAATCCCCACTGTATTTGTATAAGTTGTAACTCCTCACTTTGGTCCACATGCATAAAAAATCATTTGGAGATATTTGTGTAGAGGGCATAGCTCAGTAAAGGATACAAATCTGAAGATGATCTCCAGGTTATTGGATGAGGGTTAAAACTCTCCCTTACTCTACCCAAAAAAAAGGTTGGGTATAGTTCTACTTTAAGTCTAAAACTTTCTGATTGAGGGAAACAAGGCAGAGCCAAGTGGAGCAGACATGCCTGCCTGTAGCTCTGCTCTCAGAGGGTGATAAAAGCCTTATAATTGCGGCTGTTTATGTGACAACCACATGCAAATGACACCTATTTGTGCCCATTAAGTTCTGGGAGCTGGCAATGTACCTTTTGGTAGTTCTCAGCGGCATATGAGGAGATAAAACAGCAACAATATACCAGCCCATTCTATAGTCAAAATGGTGCCACCCCCATTCTCCTCAGCTACCTCACGCATCACTGTGAAAGCCTTAACCACTTGAGACCCGCGCTATAGCCGAATGACGGCTACAGCGCGGACCTCCTTTGCCGGGACGACGTCTATTGACGTCGTCCCGTGCACGAGCGGCCTGCGCGCCCCCTGAGGGGCGCGCGCGGCGCGCTCTGGGATCGGCGAGTCTATGAGACTCGCCTGATCACTGATCCGAGCAAGGGGTCGATCCCGACCCCTTATCATGTGATCAGCTGTCCGCCAATGACAGCTGATCATGTGATACAACGGAGCCGGTAATGGGGTATTATTCCTCCTCGCGCTGACAGCGCAAGGAGAAAAAAAAAGAGCCGATCACCGGCGGCCGTGATCGGGACATCAGTCCCGATCACGGCCAGCCCTGCCAGTGCCCACCTGCCCCCTGCCAGTGCCCACGTGCCACCTCATTAAAAAATAAGTGCCCACCCTCAGTGCCCCCCAGCAGTGCCCACAGTGCCACCCAGCATTGCCCACAGTGCCACCCAGCAGTGTCACCCAGCAGTGCCCACAGTGCCACCCAGCAGTGCCCACAATCTGCCTCAACAAAGGTGCTGCACCCCAGTGCCACATATCCGTGCCCATCAGTGTCACCTACCAGTGCCCATCAGTGCCCAGCAGTGCCGCCCATCAGTGCCCAGCAGTGCCACCTATCAGAGCCACCTATCAGTGCCACCTATCAGTGCCCATCAGTCCCATCTATCAGTGGTACCTATCAGTGCCCCTTAGTGCCACCCATCCATGCCACCCATCTGTGCCATCTTATCTGTGCCCATCTTTGCCCATCAGTGCCGCCTTATCTGTGCCCATCAGTGCTGCCTTATCTGTGCCCATCGGTGCCGCCTTATCTGTGCCTATTAGTGCCGCCTTAATTATGCCTATCAGTGCCCACCAATGCAGCCTATCAGTGCCCACCAGTGCAGCCTATCTGTGCCGCCTCATCAGCACACTTCAATGAAGGAGAAAAATGACCTGTTTGCAAAATTGTATAACAAACTATTAAACATTATTTTTTTTATTTTCTTTTGCATCTTTTTTTGTTTGTTTAGCAAAAAATAAAACTCCCAGCTGTAATTAAATACCACCAAAAGAAAGCTCTATTTGTGGGGAAAAGATGATAAAAAATTGATTTGGGTACAGTGTTGTATGCCCGCGCAATTGTCATTCAAAGTGCATCAGCGCTGAAAGCTGAAAATTGGTCTGGGCAGGAGGGGGGTTTAAGTGCCCAGTAAGCAAATGGTTAAAGACAAACACACAGACACTTAATAACTCTAAAAAAGATGATTGGGATTCTGTGTGTGGGGAAGATTCCTCACAGAGTGAACAACTATCCCCAGCAGTCTTAAAACAAATTTAAAAAATGCTTCAGAAGGCTTCCTGCCTCACAAAAGAAATTAGAGAGCCGGTGCAGTGTTTATCAGTACTTGAAACACATGTTGATGATATGGAAAATGATGCTGTCCACAATTCAGCAAAAATGTAAAATCTCAAAGAAGAAAATGTAATGCTACAAACCCATTTGGGGGACTATGAAAATAGGCCAAGACACTCAAATTTACGCATTAGAGGCATTACTGAATCTGTAACAGATTTACAGGCTACTATGATAGCACTATTTCAGGAATTACAACCTTCTGTTGCAGTTGAACGCCTTGAAATGGACAAAGTTCAGAGGGCTTTGTCCCCCCAAAAAACAGATGGTCCTCCTAAGGATATCATTGCTAAATGTCATTTTTATTGCACAAAGGTACAGCTTCTTTCTGCAGCAAGAGAAAAAGAGTCTCTAAAATTTTCAAGGACACAATTACCAAATCTTTACTGACCTGTCACAATTAACAAAAGACGAGCCTTAAAATCTCTGCTTCAAATACTACAACAGAACCAAATAACGTATTAATAGACATATGCATTTGTTTTTCGTCCAAATGCATTTTCATCCGAATTTCAGGTATATTCATTATTGTTTTAACAAACGAAAACGAAAGTGCAGAGTCCGAAAAACGAAAGATCCAACATAAATAAATGCTTTATTTTCATTTTCGTTGTGACAACAGTTCGATATAGATAGGAGATTCGACATGACACTGACAACAATAATCTGTGTCTATCCAACCTGTGGTCAAATGTGCCTAACCTTAACTCTATTAGTCCAGGATTATTCATCAGAGAGAGAAAATATTTGACAGAGAGAGAAAAGATTACTGCTGGAATTGGGTGGGGGAAGTAAAATAAAAATAATGAAGATGATGAATGATATTGGCTGATTGTAACCAAAGAGGTGGAGTAGTAAAATAGCTAGAACTACACACATACAGCCAACTTACTTACAATTGCTAGCAGAGAGAGACACACACACTGAATCATTTCAGAAGACGGTCAATCTTAGCTGGTCCGTTTGTCAGAGAACCTAAATTATTTAGCAATTAAGCATAAGCACAGAAGCAGAACAATAGTGAAGCAAGCTACAGTTCAACTTAACTTTTTCATAATAATCTGCTGCTATTGTGTTAGTGTTGTGAACTTGATAGTGATACTAGTGTTGCGATAGCCTCAGAGGCTGCCCATGTTGTGGGGGGGGGGGTGATTTATTATTATAGATTCTATATTATAGATCGAGATTCTATATACCCTATCTTGTTACCTGTCTGATCAGTGATCACTATCACCAGTCCATTTTCTGTTTGAACTATATACATTCAACATGAATCACAAAGATCTGACAAAGCAGCGAAAAACATATAAACGTCGATTCTTTGGTTTATGGTGTCTGTTGAAAGTTCTAAGACGATTTGACGGAGCAGCTAAACTATATGGAGTCATACAGTTTAGCTGCTCCGTCTAATCTTCTTTGAACATTCGACAGACACCATAAGCCTTCAATGACAGATTGGACCTTAATTCATTTGGATTTTCAGATTTTTTTTTTACAAAAAATAAAAATAAATAAAAACAAATTTCGGGAGTAACTAAATATATGTATTTTTCGGATGAAAACAAAATTCTGAAACAAAATATTTCAGTGTGCACATGTCTACTTATTAATGGGGCTTCCCCTTTTCAGTCCAGTTTTCATTTTGTGGTACTAAATATACTTGTCGAACTGTGACTGAACTACAGAACATCCTTCAAGACACACATCTGATGGATCCATTACAGAATCCAGAAACTTCACATCACAGAGCTGTTTGGTCTACTACACGCATATTTCCTACCTCAACAGGGAAAAGGTATCAAAGTTCAAATAAAAGAGGCCTTTTCAGATCCCCTGATCCAGAACCTGATCCAGCTGACTCAATGGATTGATAGCTTTAATAGGCTATATTCTTTTTTTCCCCCAATGCTTGGTAGTAAATAGTAATGCCATTCTGGACTGGTTATTCATCTTCTGGCCTTATTAAGACCCTTATCTCTAATATATTTTTTTTTTTTCCAGATAAGAATGTCTGATTTTTTTATCTTTTTTGCTAATTGTACATTTTTTTCTTCACTTTACATTTGAATGAGGCAGACTTTTATTTTTTTCCTTTTCTTAGCCCTTTTTGCCTCAATATTTCTCTTGATTCCTACTGATTTTAAAATTCAGTTCCCACAATGTTACCATTTCTCATGAATGTTTGGTTAATATATTTCCATTTGGAATTTTCCCTAATAATCCCACATTGGATTATTAGGATTTACAGTTTTAGTTTGGCAATTATATTCAAGTTTTATCTTATACTCTTGTAATTATATGGATTCAGGCTTTCCTTATCATCTGGGATAGCTCCTTGTGTCCCCCACTTGCTACCCTTGGTTAGTCCATACTAATAGTGGACAACCGATAGTAACCAATGTTTCCTTAGTGGGTGATTTCTTCCCCCCAATGACCAGGTTATATGGATATATATGATTAATCTAATATATTTGATATCTTTGTTCCTTTTTCCCCATATGATACTGCTACTCTTTCTTTCCATCTTTCTCTAATACCCTCTCTGCAAAGGTAGGTTCTTCCAATTATTGCTCTGGATTACCAGATATTATATTTCACAAATGCATAATCTCATGGTCCTCCTAAATATATTATCCCTGAATGTACAGGGACTCAATATTCCACAAAAATACACCAAAGCTTTCTGCTCCTTTTCTACTTGGAAGGCACGTTTTATGCCTTCAAGAAACACATTTTACAACACAAACCACTCCTAAATTCTTTAGTGCACTATATCCACAGGTATTTACAGCCTCCACTGTAACCAAACAGCATGGTGTATTTATTGCCTTTAATCGCAGTAAGCCTTTTTCAATTTTAAAAGGAATTAAGGACCCAGAGGGTAGATGCCTGATTCTAACAGGATTTTGGGCAATCCTCGTATCTCACTTTGCTAAAACACATCACGTTCCATCTTTTTTTTATCTCCTTAGATATATAAAAAAGCTTTTGATTCTATATTGTAATCTTATATGCATTTTACTTTGCAGCAATAGGGCTTTGGCTCTCATTTCCTAAAATGGATCTATACAATGAACCCAAAGCATAAATTAAATATGCAGGATATAAATCTGATGCATTTAATATAGGGAGGGGTAAAAGACAAGGTTGCCCTCTTTCCCCTCTTCTATTTCCCCTGCTTATCGAACCATTAGTCCAGAGAATTAGGACAGAACAGGTTTAGAACTAGGTGGGTACCTGATATGATGGAAGTCCGGTCGCGGGACCCGCGGACTCGATTGCCGCGGGCATCCCTGCGATCGTCTCACGGAGCGGCCGAATGGAGGAAATGCCGAGTAAACAGCATTTCTCCATTCTGCCTAGCAACTAGTGACGCTGATCTCTGCTCCATGTGATTGGAGCAGAGATCAGTGTTCACTAAATGAAAGCCCAACCCCCCCACAGTTAGTAACACACCCCTAGGAACAATTAACCCCTACACTGCCACCCACTGGTTAACCCCCATGCCAGTGTCATTTACACAGGAATCACTGCATTTATATAGCAGTGATTACTGTATAAATGACAATGGTCCCAAAAATGTGTCAAAAATGTCCGATGGGTCCCCCACAATGTCGCAGTCACAATAAAAAACGCTGATCGCCGCCATTACTAGTAAAAAAAATAATAAAAAATTATTAATAAAAATGCTATAAAACTATCCCTATTTTGTAAACGCTATAACTTTTGCGCAAACCAATCAATAATCGCTTATTGCGATTTTTTTACCAAAAATATGTAGAAGAATATGCCTAAACTGAGGGAAAAAAATGTTTTTTTATATATTTTTGGGGGATATTTATTATAACAAAAAGTAAAAAATAATGCGTTTTTTTCAAAATTGTCGCTCTATTTTTGTTTATAGCACAAAAAATAAAAACCGCAGGGGTGATCAAATACCACCAAAAGAAAGCTCCATTTGTGGGAAAAAAAGGACATCAATTTTGTTTGGGAGCCACGTCGCACGACCGCGCAATTGTCAGTTAAAGCGACGCAGTGCAGAATCGCAAAAAGTGGTCTGGTCTTTGACCAGCAAATTGGTCCGGTCTGAAAGTGGTTAAACAAGAACCACAGAGACAGGAGATCAGAAGCAGATTAGAAAAACTAAAATACAAGAATATCTGGCTGAAATAAATTTACCTAAAATAACAGTATCAAGTGCCAAGAGATTGGACGAGCCCATTACGTTAGATGAAATTTACAATGCATTAAAGGAAACCCCCTAACGGGAAAAGTCCAGGTCTGGACGGTTTCTCAATTAAGTATTATAAGAAATTTAAAGAGCAACTAGTCCCAGAATTATGCAAATACTGGAATAAAATAGGGGAGAATGAGGAGAAGAAGAAAGAAACGCTGTTGGCAAACATAATGGTTATACCAAAGTCCGAGAAGGATAAATCTATTTGCTCTAACTACCGGCCTATAGCGCTGTTGAATGCTGATACTAAGCTATATGCGAAGGTGTTAGCAACAAGACTGAAAAATCTTATGCCTGAATAAATAAACGGGGACCAAGTAGGATTTGTACCAGCCAGAGAGGGGAGAGATAACAGTCTGAGAACTCTGTTACTTATGGGTAAAGATAAAAAAAATAACCCTCCAATGATACTAATATCGATCGATGCCGAAAAGGCATTAGACCGAGTAGATTGGTGCTTTATGATGGAAACCCTCCAGAATATAGGCTTAGGTCCAAAGATGCTGAAATGGATAAATAATCGATATACACAGCCATCAGCCAGAGTGGGAGTTAATGGGAGTATGTCGTCCGCATTTGAGATGTTGAACGGGACAAAGCAGAGGTGCCCACTTTCGCCATTCCTGTACGTGATTGCCTTGGAACCATTGCTTGCAAAAATTCGAAATAATATTAATATGGGGGGGGGGGTAAAATTGGGCGACGAGGATCACAAGGTAGCGGCATATGCGGATGACATACTCCTATACACGACTAACCCGCGGATGTCCCTTCCCTGCTTAATAAAATAAATAAGAGACTATGGAGCTCTCTCAAACTTTAAAATAAATCCGATAAAAACAGTTATATTGAATATTGGACTAGACAAAAAGGAAGAGAAATTATTACAGCAAGAATTCCCCTTTACATGGGAGAAAAAAGAAATAACATATTTAGGAATTAAAATTACAACTACGGCCCAAGATCTATACCAAGCTAACTATTTTCCATTATTAAATGAAATTAAATCAGAGCTAAGGAATATAAAACAGGGATCAATTACATGGACGGGTAGAATTAATATATTGAAGATGGTGATAGTACCAAAAATTACTTACAAATTCCAAATGCTTCCTATTAGTATTCCCAAAAGTTTCTTTAAGGTAATAAAAACACTTTTTTTTTAAATTCATATGGCAAAACAAAAAGCAAGGGTAAATTATCACTTATTAACTAGGAAAAAAAAAATGGGTGGGATGGCATTGCCAGATATGTATAGATATTATATAGCAACCACTTTAGCGAGATTGGTGGAATGGGTGAATATAGGCACTAATAAGAAATGGGTAAAAATGGAGGAAACACTTTTTGGCTCACAATTACAAAAAAACATTTGGATTCCACCAAAATATAGAATAGGAAGTAATAGCGCACACAAAATAACTTCAACAGCACTAAACATATGGGATGCATTATACTGTAGAAATAAATGGATATATAATTCTCCACTAATTTCACTTGAGGGTACTTTTTATTTTTATCCCAGGTAATAGCACGCAATTAGGGAAGCAAATGGCAAACATGCAGTTAAAAGATATCACTTTGAGAGATGAATTAATCCCAAAACAGGAATTAATAAAGAAACATAGGTGGCAAAACCTAAAGGAATGGGAATACTTGCAGATTCAACATTTTTTTAACTCAATCCCAGGTCCAATAAGAGATGAAAGTACACTAATGCCAACGGAAAAGCTCTGCAATTAAAAAATAACAGTAAAACATAGTATATCTCGGGTATACAAAATCCTTACAGAAATAGAGGGGCAGGGGGCTATACCCGCTATAGTAAAATGGGAACAGGATATGGATATCAAACTGGATGAGTCACAAATGATAAATGCCATATATAAATACTCATCGGACATAAGGTCCATAGAAGTAAATTATAAGTGTCTAATAAGGTGGCATTTGACACCGGAAAAGCTTCATAGAATATTCCCCTCTAAACCTTCACAGTGCTGGAGAGAGCGTAAATTACTTGGAACAACATTCCATATATGGTGGGAATGCCCAGAGATAAAACAATATTGGCAAAGCATAATAAAATATTTTATTGCACAGAGGGGGACAAGACCCCCGAAGTCGGTAGAAGAGGCCGGCGGCGAGGAAGAAAGCCGGACTCCTCCGCTAGCAAAACAGCTACAAGAAGATAGCGGAGGAGTCCGGCGAGAAGACCCCCGAAGACGGAAGACCCCCGGAGCTGTGCAATAAAATATTTTAACCCTGTGTTGTGTTTTTTTGTACTTTTTTTCACAGGTGAATGGGTAGGGGTACATTGTACCCCATACTCATTCACATAGGGTGGGGGGCCGTTATCCGGGGGCCCCCTTATTAAAGGGGGCTCCCGGATTCCGATAAGCCCCCCGCCCGCAGACCCCGACAACCAACGGCCAGGGTTGTCGGGAAGAGGCCCTTGTCCTCATCAACATGGGGACAAGGTGCTTTGGGGTGGGGGGGCCTTGCGGCCCCCCTTCCCCAAGGCACCCCCCATGTTGAGGGCACGCGGCCTGGTACGGCTCAGGAGGGGGGGCGCTCCCTCGCCCCCCTTTCCTTGCCGGCCGGGTAGCGTGCTCGGACAAGGGTCTGTTGTGGACTTGGGGGGGGCCCCCACGCCGATTTTTTTCGGCGTTGGGGTTCCCCTTTAAGTCCATACCAGGCGGCGGGGTCAGCGACGTCTCCTTCGCGGGCCCCGCCTACCTGGAGACGCGCTCGAAATGAACGGACTTTCCTCCGCGTGTGTGGGCGAGTCCGTTCATTTCAAAAGTAGGGCGGATAGTATGGCAGACTTAGTCCGCCGTATTAGTCCGCTCAAAAAGTGCCGTGTGTGGGCAAGTCCGTTCATTCGAAAGTATGACGGACTTTCCGTCGGATTGTCTGACGGACTAAGTTGGCCAGACAGTCCACCCGTGTGTACGCGGCTTTACAGTTAATATGCTGAAATCAACAGCATTGAACATTTCATTATCGGATAAAGAAATTGATACGGTCAAGGATGCATTTTCTTTTAAATGAGCTACACATAGTCTCTCTTACTTAGGTATCCAGCTCACAGCAAACCACAAAAAACTATTTACTGCCAATTATCCAGCATTATTGAAAATAACCACAAGTTTATTGTCAAAATGGTTATCTATTCCAGTGTCATGGTTGGGGAAAATCAATTTAATCAAAACAACCATCCTTCTGAAATTTTTATATCTATTTAGAGTTCTCCCAATATCCATCCTGGCTTATTTTTTAAGAATTATGCAGCAGAGGGTGATATAATTCACTTGGGTACAGATTAAACAGAGACTGCCAAAAGATATCTTATATATTTTCCCAAATCGCAGGGCAGCTTAGGTTTTCCTAATTTTTTTACATATTGTAAGGCTGCTCAAGTGGCACAACAGTCAAAATATTAAGCTACTACTGAAACCCCTCTGTGGGTTGCAATAGAAGCACTAGATTGTCACCCCTTTGCGATATCAAATTTATTATGGTTACATACAAAGGAATGCAAGTCCCCTTTGAACCCTATCACTAAGCATTCTTTATCAATATGGGATAGACACAGAACTATGTACAGGTTACAATCTCCACATAACCCACTACTCTAATTTCTCAAAAATCCGGCCTTTTATCCGGAATGGACTTCACCCATGATATTCTGAGCTTGGTTTAAGGCAAGGCTGGCATTTCATGCCTACATAATTTCGTTTCTGAGTCATCAATTTTTACCCTCTCCAGATCTATGTAGTTCAGGTGGGCTTTGCCAATCGGAATTATTTTGTTATTTGCAAATTAAAATTTATCAGTTTATGAAAACATTTACTTAAAAGATCCACATTGTATGACAAGGATCTCACTGTATTCCCAATTGCTCAATAAACCAGATGCATCCCCACCTTCATATGTGGCAAAATGGGAGAATGATTTGGGACGTACTATTGTTACAGTAGAATGACCATATTTTCGGACCAATCATGAAATCTTCTTAACTGAATGTAACAGCAGTAGAGACCATATATAAAGTACTTACTTACGGTACTTAGTGCCCACTAGAATTTCTAAATATTTGGCTTCTTGTTTCCTTGGCTGTTCAGAGCTGGGCACACATTTTCGTATTTGGTGGAAATACCCAGTGGTTCAAGAATTTTGAAAACCTTTTTTTGGCTTGCTTCAGCTAAGTTCGAAAGCACTATTTCTACAGACCCAGATTTAGCCCTTTTAAACCTAAGGCCAGAATTTATACAAAGGAAACAGTTTAAATTATTAATACAGCTCTTAACAGCCGCTAAACAAACTATAGCTAAAGCTTGGAAAATGCCTACCCTGAATATAGCAAAACCAAACATAGAATAAACCAATTTCTTGTACACGCAAAGATAGAAGCTTTAGATAAAAAACAGTTTAAGCTTAATAGTCTATGGAAACCATGGATTATACACTGTTTACCACTGAACTTTCGAAGATCAAGTACATTTAACATGGGAGTCAACGTTATAATGTATAGATATACAATTACTCTCTGGGAGTAACCTACCTACCTTTGGGGACCCCCTAAATCCTTTTCCTCCTACCTGTTTTCCTTCTCGTTATTGTGAACCCTGACCCCCAACCCCCCCTCCCCCCCCCCCCCCCCCCTCCATACTACATTTTTCATTTCAGGTAAAATCCACTAAAAGTAGGTTGAAATATAATAATATGCCTATAATATGCCGATAATGGACCCCACATCAGCGGTAGATTCATTATAATCTTTTCTTATTTAATGTATTCCAGTTATACTAGCGATCATATGTAAAATTTTAATATAAGGTAGACATTTGCTTAGATAAGATTAGTATTTATCTACTGCATGATTATGTTTTGTTACCATCTTTAACTATACAACTTTATGGTGTAATTTATGACAAGTATTATTTCCTGTAATATGATTATTCTAATGTAACAATGTAAAACTTTTCAGACATTTTATTCAATGCTTTCTGACAGTCTTTAATAAAATACTTGAACAAGAAAACGTTATGATTAAGTACAAACCATATATGAAATGAGTCAATACTATTGATTGATGATCAGTTGTGTCTACATGATTCTTAACTGCTTGTCGACCGCACGCGATGTAGTTTGAGGGCAGCAGAATGACTTCCCTGCATAGCTGTACAGCGGCCACTTCAAGGGGTATAGGGGGCGCAAGCGTGCATGCCACATCACCGAGGAGCCGATGCGCGTGCCCGTGATGTCTGCCAGGCACCTGCGATCACTCCTGACAGAGCCAGAATGTGCTAAGCACGCTAATTAGCACTAAAGCGGTTTTCACTACAGTGCTGCTGAAAAAATACTCCCAAAATCAAATTTACTATAGCTCCCTGAAAACAAACTGAGCATGCTCAGACCTGCAAACTACTCTCATTTTAACTCCCATGGCTTTTTTACAGGGCAGTATAGTAAATATCAAAATTAGCGCTGGGCTAAAATGTGTTTTTGAGAGTGAAATTCGGCCCTATATAGTCCAATGCAAGTTTCAGCCATTGATTCTTATGGTACAATTGTAACTTCCCCAAATAAATACTTTTAACCACTTGCCACCCGCCATATAGCAGAATGATGGCAGCAAAGTGATTGTGATATCCTGACAGGACGTCATATGATGCGATCAGGATATCACAGCCGGTGCGCCCGCAGGGACATGCAGCATGGCAATTGGAGGTGCTTTGTGTCAGTCCGAGACACCGAAACCCTGATCATGGTATGAAGCCTCTGAAAGAGGCTTCTTACCACGTGATCAATTACAGCTGATTACAGCGTGAACCAGGAAGTGCTGGTAAATGCCTTTCTGCAGTTCATGCTGACAGGGCGAGCCGATCGGTGTCTCTCCCTGTCGGGGGGGGGGGGGGGGGGCGGTCTGTACTGAAAAACAGCACATTGAGTATCAGCACAGCCCCCATCAAAAGGTGCCAATTAGTGCCCAAGACCTGCCTGTCCCCATAATAAATGCTTGTCAGTGCTCACAACAGTGTCATCAGTGTCCACAACAGTGCCAATCACTTCCCAAAAAAGTGCCAATCAGTGCCCCATCAGTAATGCCTGTCAGTAGCTCCTCATCAGTGCTGCCTATCCAGTGCCACCTATCAGTGCCCATCAGTTTCGCCTATCAGTACCATCAGTGCCGCCTATCAGTGGCGGCTATCAGTACCCATCAGTTGTTTTTTTAATTGACAGTCTTTTTTCATTTATCATGCAAAAATTAAAAACTGCAGAGGTGATCAAATAGCACCAAAAGAAAGCTCTATTTGTGGGGAAGAAAATTATAAAAATTTTGTTTGGGTACAGTGTTGCATGACTGCACAATTGTCATTCAAATTGCAACAGCGCTGAAAGCTAAAAATTGTCCTGGGCAGGAGGGGGAAGTGCCTGATATGGAAGTGGTTAATGTTGGGATGAAATGTATCTTTCTCTGAAATAAATTTTCCTTTGCAACATTATCACTTCTACTCTATCTATTTTGTTTTTAAGAATGCTAGAATGTGGAATATTTTGATGTTTTGATAAAATATATTTTTCTCTGTCACTTTCACTTGTTACTCTCCATCTCACAAAAATCTTTACCCAAACTCATGCTGGTGTTCTTACAAACCACAAACAATACCATTTCAAATGTAAGTTACAATTTTGTGTGTTTTTATTATTATTATTTCCAAATAATCATAATTTGAGCCCAAAAAATGTGATATGTGTACCAACATCAGAAATCAAAATGTAATTCCCAAAAATTAGAGGGTAACATCACTATTCTACACTCACCCCCCAAGAACCAGCAAATATCACAGAATACAGTAGGTGCCGCCGATATTGTTTTTCCAGCACGATACTGTCCCGCTGGTTCCCGGCGACAGGCTTCTCTAACCAGCGTGATCCCGTTGCGCTGGTTCTCGCCCCTGCTGCAATAGGAAAATGTAATTTTCCTATTTTAGCGAGAGCGAGAGAGCAGCGATAATGTCGCCTCACTCATGAAGCCTGCATGCATTATCGGGGGCATACCAGGCCCTTAGGTCCGGTAGGGATTTTAAGGGGAATACCCTACGCCGAAAAAAGCCCCCCCAAAATCCATACAAGACCCCTATCCGAGCACGCAGCCCGGCCGGTCAGGAAAGGGGGTGGGGACGAGCGACCCCCCCTCCTGAGCTGTACCAGGCTGCATGCCCTCAACATGGGGGGTGCCTTGGGGAAGGAGGGCCACGCGGCCCCCCCACCCCAAAGCACCTTGTCTCCATGTTGATGAGGACAAGGGCCTTTTTCCGACAACCCTGGCCGTTGGTTGTCGGGGTCTGTGGGCGGGGGGCTTATCGGAATCCGGGAGCCCCCTTTAATAAGGGGGCCCCCGGATAGCGGCCCCCCACCCTATGTGAATGAGTATGGGGTACAATGTACCCCTACCCATTCACCTGTGAAAAAAATGTAAAAAAAAACACAACACACAAGGTTTAAAATAGTTTATTGCACAGCTCCGGGGGTCTTCTTCCGTCTTTGGGGGTTTTCTCGCTGGACTCCTCCACTATCTTCTGCTAGCTCTTTTACTAGCGGAGGAGCCCGGCTTTCTTCTTCGTCGTCGCCTTCTTCTTCCGACTTCGGGGGGTCTTGTCCCCCTCTTTCGTTCTTCTTGCCAGGCCACCGCTTCTTCTTCCAGCTCTTTTACTAGCGGTGGCCCAGTCTTCTGTCGGCGTCGCCGACGCGGCCACCTTCCGCTCTTCTTCTTCTTCTTCTGGAGATGTTGACTCGACGCTCTCTCCGGCAACAATGCCAGGGACGTGGTGCATGGCGACTTATATAGGGACAAGGGGCAGGGTCACCGGTTGATGTCACATGGTGACCCTGCCCCCTTATGATGTCATATTCCCGGAGGATGCTGGGACATTTTGAGCGTGGCTCCAGGTAGCCAGGACCAGCGAAGGAAGCGTCGCTGGCCCCGTCACCTGGTATGGAGTTAAAGTGGAAGCCCTATGCCGAAAAACGGCATGGGGGTCCCCCCTAGATCCATATCAGACCCTTATCCGAGCACTAAGCGACGGGGGCCAGTGACGCTTCCTTCGCTGGTCCCGGCTACCTGGAGCCGCACTCAAAATGAACGGACTTTCCTCCGTGTGCGTGGGTAAATCCGTTCATTTCAAAAGTACGGCGGACCTAGTCCACCGGAAAAGTCACTTGTGTGGGCAGGTCTGCTCGTTCGGACAATCCGGCGGACTTTACGGCGGTTTGTCCGCCAGACTAAGTCTGCCGGATAGTCTGATCATGTGTATGTGGCATTAGTGACACCTACGAGTAGGACCGGACTGGGAATAAAATCCAGCCCTGGAAAAAATGTCATACCAGCCCCACAGCATTATTATACCAGCGCAACAGCATAATGTCATTATTTTCTTGTTCATGAAAGGGAAAACCATACATTTTAAAGCACACTTGAAGAGTGTATTATATAGAGATAAGACAGATATGAAATCACATAGGGTATGTATATATATACATATATATATATATATATATATATATATATATATATATATATATATATATATATATATATTAACATCGGGGGTTGTTTTAGCTTAAGGGTAGAGCTTACCAGTGAGCTGAGTCCACGCCAGATATTCCATTTTAAGGGCTTGTAAGCCCACTTTTATTAAAGAAAATGTCTGATAAAAGAAGAGTTGCCCACACAAGGGTTTCAGCTTTACACAGCAACAATGCAAGTAAAACCAAAAATACCAAGCCACCTGGCTTTCTTTAGCAGCACTGTTACTAAGATTTATGCTTCAGCCCTCTCAGCGCTATAACAGAGTTCCTGTACACCCAGTACAGCACTCTTTTCCAGATTCCTTTTCCAACCCACAGGTTTGGACCCTCTGTCTGCTCTGACAGACCGACCTTTGCAGACATGCACACTTCTCCCTTGCTTGCCTGGACTCCTCGGGAGGGTGGAGCCCAGAACCATGGTCATGTGTCTACAAATAGCCCAGCACACACCTGATCAGTCAGAATGCTGGTGGATCTCAAAACCTGGACCCAGGACTGGGGATTCCATCCCACTGGGATCGCTACGAAATCCTCAGGCTCCAGATCCCAAAACGGATTTTAGTAAACAATGAGGAAACTGAAAAGCCAGTTTCCTCCCAAATAAGCAAATAAACTGGAGCCCCTCAACCTGCCTGGGTGAGAATCTTCCGTCCAAACACTGGTGGGGTACCTCACTACCACATATTCCCCCCCCCTTTATTTTTCGATCCAGAGGGAGAAACACCAGCACCCATCATGGTTGGGACACCTCTGTGCTGGCTGTCAGCCATGTAGGCCCAACCTTTTTTCTGGGTGCGCTTCCAGGCACGTCCCACCCTGGATCTTAACAGGGTCCTATATTTTCCCATGCTCAGCCTTGTCTCTCTTCTTCTTGGGTCCCTGGGCTTATTCATTTTTCTTGGGGAAACTCTGCTTTCCCTGACCCTTCCTTTCAACTCACTGACATCAGCTTTAACCTTTACTATAGGTCCTAATATCATTCTCTGGTTATCCACAGCAACCACGTCATTATTAACAGCTCCAATCTTTAGCAGATCACCAATCACCATCAGTGCTTTTTTCAGAGTTTGTTAGGACCTGTCCTGAGGAGGGACCACACACAGGCGAATAACTATGCTCCACGGAACTATCACCAAGCTCCACCTCACCTGCTGTCCAACGATCCATGGGCGCCTGTCCTAACAAATTAAACTGACCCAAGCACAACTCATTCCTTACTGTGATAATGCCAACTGGTGTACACATTACAGTGCTACTGTAACCAATACCATCAGCACTTTCTCCCACAGCGTCGCCGAGTACCTTAACCTGTACCTCTTGGCCAGTGACAGAAAGCATTTCCACTACTGCCGTGTCCGTTCTGGGCCCTTCCTTTTCATGAGGTCTAGCAGGTGAGACAGTATCTGCACCCTCTACTGACCACTGATCAGCAGCACATTGGACCCCACCAGCAAAGATGTCCTCAGTCACTGCACCAGCCGGAGAGACCTCTGATGTCTCCAACAGTTCCCTCGAGCAACTTCCATACCAATCAACTGGAAGTACCCTCACCGGGAATCTGGAGATCCTGTGCCAAAGGGATAATAAACATTGGGCCCACCAATTCCACTCTTGGGCAAGGTTTTCCAACACTGCTTGTACCACCTGCCTTCACCCATTGGTACTACGCAGCACCGCCTGGTCCGACCGTGATGGAGACACCAAAGTGTACAGTGAAGTGTGTTTTTGCCAACTCCAGAATTTCAAGTAAAGTTTCCGTTATTTCTAAACATTCCATGTCTAAATTTGTGACCTCTCTAGGGACCTTTCTCTCCTCTGAGACATGGAGGGGCTCATCCACTGTAGTCTGAGAGGTTGAGACCTTGGAAGAGACCACCACCACCACCTTGGAGATACCCACCATCACTGCCTGTTGCTCCCCTGAAGCACTGTCAGCTACATGTCTCCTCTTCCCCTCCAACTCAACAATCAGCCTCTGCAGGTCAACAATAGTCACATTGTCACCTTGACACATGCTATTACTTAGTTGCTGGGCTGTGGACAACCCATTTGCCATGCCTGCGTCCAGACTGGAGGGCATCAACCTTTGCAGGGGCTGGTGTACCCTTGAGCACTGGCCATTTTGTGATCCCTCCATTGGGCATAGTAGGTGTTCTGTCCACATCCTCAACCAAGGCAAGGTACAATATCCCATTTTGACCATCTTGCTCTGGTGGCACTACAGACACCTCCAGCTTTGCACTTTCAGCTTTTGCAGGCTGAATTAACCCCTTGCCAACTGGGTTACACTTAGGGTTGTGGGGCTGTGCCCACACACTCTCACTGTGTGAATTAGTCCCCCCTTGTTCTACCAGCGTAGCACCAGAGCCATCCTGGACAGCCTCTGACTCCAACACATGGAGACCCCATGAGACTTCCATGGACAATCCTGTGCCTCTGCCTGTCATGGGAGATCTCCTACTCTCATCATTTGTAGTGAACACATTACGAATCTCACTTTCAGATATGATATTACAAGAAATACACGTTTCAATGTCATTACAATCATCACCTTTACCAATAGTATTACTTTTCTCAGTACGATCATTAGCATTCTCATTGCCTGTAGACACAACTGCCATTTTTGTGGGTTGTCTATGAGCCACCATAACCTCTGAGCGACTCTTCACAGCGCCCGATGTCTGTAAAGGGGCCCTCTTGCCTATTTGGGCAGCTCCATAGCTGACCTGGGAAACTCTCTGCTCCATCAGTGCAAGCTCCTTGGAAGTTTCCCTGGGAAACCCTGCAGCACCTGTAACTAGGGAACATGGCACCAGCACTGTTTTGGTCACCCCTAGCTCAATTTTCCCAGCCATCTGCTGGATTATAGCAGGCACAGACAGCTAGACAGTCCCCATGTCCTTTTCAGTCTTTAGCCCTGTATCTAGTTGGGCTTTACGCTGCACCTCCCCACTGCTCTGGGTAGCACACTGCAGCCAGTCTATGTCCATTTGTACTGTGGATCTCCCCACTGGACATACTGCCACTTCACTGGGTTCAGCATCATAAACTGAAACAGTCTTACCAGTTCCTGCAGCTGGTGTCATAGCCTTCACTTGAGTGTGCTGTCTCACAGGTGTGGGGTCTCCACAGGCTGAGTCCCCCATGTGGCCATGGAGCAACACTACAGACTTTCTGGACCCACTGACGCCCCCTGTAGGTAACACAAGATCCCTGTTGCTAGGGGTAACCACAGACTTGCACTCCAAATCTGGTTGGCTATACCTCATGCAGGCGGATGTGCTCTCCTTTCTGGGCTGACCACTTTCCCTAAGCGGTCATGACAGAAAACCTCACGTTTTTCTGAATTTCCAAAACCTATGTCTTCCGGTGACACTTGTCCCATCCTGGAGCATTGCTGGTAGCTCATGATGCGATGGAACTCTCCTCGCATCACATGACATTTATCACATCATTTTAACTCTTCAAATGCATGCAATGGTATGAAATTATTCACTAATATTATGATGTGGAATTCCAAAAATCAAGGAAAAAACATTGTAGGGTCTCCTCCCCCAGTACATACCAGGCCGTTTGGGTCTGGTATGAACGTCAAGGGAAATCCCACACCAAAATGTAAAAAAAAATGACATGGGGGCCCCCCTAAATCCATAACAGACCCTTATCTGAGCATGCAGCCTGGAGGTCAGGATGGGGGGGTGAGCGAGGATGGGGAGAGTGCTTTGGGGTCCCCATATTGATGAGGACAAGGGCCTCTTCCCAGCAACCCTGGCCGGTGGTTGTCGAGGTCTGTGGGCTGGGGGCTTATCAAAATCTGGAAGCCCTTTTAACTAGGGGGCCCCCATATCCTGCCCCCCTACGTGAATGGGTATGGGGTACATCGTACCCCTACAAGTTCACCAAAAAAAGCAGTGAAATGTAAAAAAAACAATAGCCAGTTTTTGACAAGTCTTTTATTGTAAAATAGCTGAGGCGTCTTCTTCCCTGATCCTTCTTCTCCTGCCGCTATCTCTCCTACCGTCCTCTTCTCCCTGAACTGTCTTCTCCCCAAGCCATCTCTTCTGCCGCTGCAATCTTCTCCATATGCTGTGTTCTTCCGTGAAGGCTGGTTACCCACTAATAAAAAAAAAAGCCCCTCTTTTTCTGTGGCGGTTTTTCTCCACTGTGTTGTCACCTGCTGTGTAGCGTCTCTTACATAGCCATGGGGCGGGCTCTCCGGATGATGCCATCGGATGGGCACAGAGGAAGAGCATCTTTTTTTTATTAGCAGGGTAACCAACTGCGCGGAAGAACACAGCAGCGGGAGAAGATGGCAGCGGCAAAAATGATAGCTTAGGGAGAAGACAGCTCGGGGAGAAGAAACATAAAACACTTGTAAATGTATTTGCTATGTATGATTGTGCTAAGCCCAATAGGCTAGTGGTCAGCGCTTCTACCTTGAAAAACTCAGGCCTTAAATGTATGCATTTAAGAGGTTAGCACTTATGGGCCTATAATTAGCTTTGATATTTCTCAAAGTTACTAGGACAAATTATGTTTGGGCTTTCTAGTACAAGAAAATGGTTATGCGCACAGTATAATGCATAGGAAAATAAACTTGCCACAACTATGAAGCATATGAAATCATTGGGATATTTTTTTTAGAATGTTTGCAAAGCTGACAGGTTCTCTTTATTGTCAAAGTGATGCCATATGAAAGAAAGCTCAGATTAAATTAAATACAAGCCAGCAGGCTAAGAGAACATTTTCTTCTTTATAGCATTCATGTAATGCACGTGGGCCAGTTTTAAATGGAAGATTAGCTCATAATAATGTATATGCATATTTTTCAGCTTTCCCTTGTTACAACAATTACGGGTTTGTGCTTTTTATTTATTATGTTACTAACATTAGACTAAAAGAAAAAAAAAATACTAAAAGAAAAAATATGAAATAGCAAAGTATGCAGGACCTATGGTATATATTAGTTATTATGAGCAACAGTCAACGACATTATCTCTGTGACAGAACAAAGCCACAATCAATTGCAGAATGGTACAGATGGCATAAATGGAAATTGCCTATGTAAAATTGGCCCTTTAACCACTTGACGACCGTTGTTGGCATATGTACATCGGCAGAATGGCATGGCTGGGCAAAGTAACTTACCCGTACGTTACTTTGAAATTCCCACCGTGCGCGTGCTCACGCGCTGCTGGCGCCGCGCGCGCACCTGCCATGAGCTCCGTGACCGTGGACTTGATCGCCGCAGGGATACCTGTGCCTCGTGTCACGGGGTTCAAGAACGGGGAGATGCCGATGTAAACAGCATCTCCCCTTTGTGTCTAATGACAGGACACTGATCGCCTGCTCCCTATCATTGGGAGCAACGATCAGTGTTCACGTAACACAAGCCCATGCCGCAGTCAGTTAGAGACACTCCCTTAGGACACACTTAACCCCTCCCCGCCCCCCTAGTGGTTAACCCCTGTACTACAAGTGACATTTTTACAGTAATCAATTTTAAAGCATTGATCGCTGTATTAATGCCAATGGTGCCAAAAATGTGTCAGAATTGTCCGCCATAATGTCACAGTCATGATAAAAATCACTGATCCCCGACATTACTAGTAAAAAAAAAAAATAATAATAAAAATGTCATAAAACTATTCGTTTTACCAAAAATATGTAAAAAAATACTTATCGTCCTAAACTGAGGAAAAATGTTTTTTTTATGTATTTTTGGGGGATATTTATTATAGCAAAAAGTAAAAAAATAATGTGTTTTTTTTTCAAAATTGTCGCTATTTCTTTGTTTATAGAGAAAAAAATAAAAACCGCAGGGGTGATCAAATACCACCAAAAGAACGCTCTATTTGTGGGAAAAAAGGACGTCAATTTTGTTTGGGAGCCAAGTCGCATGACCACGCAATTGTCAGTTAAAGTGACACAGTGCTGAATCGGTCAGGAAGGGGGTAAATCCTTCCGTGGCTGAAGTGGTTAACCACTTGACCACTGGGCACTTAAACACCCTTAATAACCAGACCAATTTTCAGCTTTCGGTGCTCTCGCATTTTGAATGACAATTACTCAGTCATGCAACACTGGACCTATATGAAATTTTTGTCCTTTTTTTCACACAAATAGAGCTTTCTTTTGGTGGTATTTAATCACCGCTGGGTTTTTTTTTTTTTGTGCTATAAAAGAAAAAATACCAAAAATTCTGTAAAAAAACGAATTTTTCTTTGGTTCTGTTAGAAAATTTAGCAGATTAGTAATTTTTTCTTCATAAATTTTGGCCAAAATTTATACTACTACATATCTTTGGTAAAAATAAGTACAAATTGGTGGATATTATTTGGTCTTTGTGAAAGTTATAGAGTCCACAAGCTATGGTGCCAATATCTGAAAATTGATCACACCTGAAGGACTGACGGCCTATTTCAATTCTTGAGACCCTAACATGCCAGAAAAGTACAAATACCCCCCAAATGACCCCTTTTTGGAAAGAAGACATTCCAAGGTATTTAGTAAGAGGCATGATGAGTTTTTTGAAATTGTCATTTTTTCCCACAATTCTTTGCAAAATCAAGATTCTTTTTACTTTTTTTTTTTTTTTTCACAAAATTGTCATATTATCAGGTTATTTCTCACGCACAGCATATGCATACCACAAATTACACCCCAAAACACATTCTGCTATTACTCCCGAGTATGGTGATACCACATGTGTGAGACTTTTACACAGCGTGGCCACATACAGAGGCCCAACATGCATGGAGCGCCATCAGGTGTTCTGGAGCACCCAGGACAATTCTGACATTTCTCTCCTACATGTAAAAATCATCATTTATTTGCTAGAAAATTACATAGAACTCCAAAACATTATATATGTTTTTTTAGCAAACACCCTGGAGAATACAATGGTGGTCTTTGCAACTTTTTATCTCGCACGGTATTTGCGTAGTAATTTTTCGAATGCTTTTTTTTGGAAAAAAAACTGTTTTGTGCTTAAAAAAAAAAAAAACACAGTAAAGTTAGCCCAATTTTTGCATAATGTGAAAGATGAAGTTACGCTGAGTAAATAGATACCTAATATGTCACTTTTCAAAATTGCACACGCTCGTGGAATGGCGGCAAACGTCGCTATTTAAAAATCCCCATAGGCGACGATTTACATTTTTTTTACTGGTTATATGTTTTGAGTTACAGAGGAGGTCTAGGGCTAGAATTATTTCTCTCGCTCTAACGTTGGCAGCGATACCTCACATGTGTGGTTTGAACACCGTTTTCATATGTGGGCGGGACTTACGCATGCGTTCGCTTCTGCATGCGAGCACATGGGGACAGGGGCGCTTTAAAAAAAACATTTTTTTTTATTGTTCATTTTACTTTATTTATTTTAGTTTGACATTTTTTTCCCCAAAAATAATTTTTTTGATCACTTTTATTCCTATTACAAGGAATGTAAACATCCCTTGTAATAGGAATATGGCATGACAGGTCCTCTTTACAGTGAGATGTGGGGTCAATAAGACCCACATCTCACCTCTAAGCTGGGAAGCCTGAAAAAAAAAAGATTCTGGCTTTGATCGTATTAGCGATTCGGTAGAAGCACCGGAGGGCGGAGGGCGGCGGGAGATGTCTATGGCTGGGTATTGCAGGGTATCACCGACTATGGCTGGGTATCTCAGAGCATGGTGTTGCAGAGTACTGCGTTGCAGAGCATTGCAGGGTATTGGCGGGTGTTGCAGAGCATTGCAGAGTGTTGCAGGGTATTGGCGGGTGTTGCAGAGCATTGCAGAGTGTTGCAGGGTATCGGCGGGGGTTGCAGAGCATTGCAGAGTGTTGCAGGGTATCGGCGGGGGTTGCAGAGCATTGCAGAGTGTTGCAGGGTATTGGCGGGTGTTGCAGAGTGTTGCAGGGTATTGCAGAGCGTTGCGGAGTGTTGCAGGGCATTGCGGAGTGTTGCAGGGCATTGCAGAGTGTTGCAGGGCATTGCAGAGTGTTGCAGGGCATTGCGGAGTGTTGCAGGGCATTGCGGAGTGTTGCAGGGCATTGCGGAGTGTTGCAGGGCATTGCAGAGTGTTGCAGGGCATTGCAGAGTGTTGCAGGGCATTGCAGAGTATTTGCAGGGCATTGCAGAGTATTTGCAGGGCATTGCAGAGTAATGCAGAGTATTTGCAGGGAATTGCAGAGTAATGCAGAGTATTTGCAGGGAATTGCAGAGTAATGCAGAGTATTTGCAGGGAATTGCAGAGTAATGCAGAGTATTTGCAGGGATTTGAGGGGTTAATTTTCGGTGAGCATCGATGTGGGCACTGCAGATGCAGCCCACATCGCTGCTGACACCGATCTCTTCCCCCTCCGCTGTACCGATCGGTACAGAGAGGGGGAGGGAGGAACCGGCGTCATAACATGACGCCGGCTTGTTTACAAGTGATCACTCCGTCATTTGACGGAGCGATCACGTGGTAAACGGCCGCGATGAGCGGCCGTTTACCGTGATTCGTGATGCGCCGGGTCCACTGGACCCAGCGGTCACGGATGCTCTCGTGTGCGCGCCCCAGGGGGCGCGCGAGAGCAGAATTCTGGGAGGCCGTTAATTAACGGCCTCTCAGAGTTAAACAACCGCCCTGATGCCGTTAATCGGCAATGGGCGGTTGTTAAGTGGTTAAAGGCTTGAATAGTATCTCTAAATTTCAAGTTCCATATACACATTCTGCGTGTACACAATCACACTAAAATGTTTGATTATCTTGGCAGAGAGTAGTGGAGAGTCCTGCTACAGTATGATCAAGGCTGCAAAATGGCACTTCTGGACTCTTGCCTAAAGCAGCAGGATTACACAGGCAGCATCAAGCCTTAAAAGGAGAAGGCAAGGGGCAGGTAAATATGGCATTTACCTGCCTCTTCCATCCTTTACCAAATACTCACTTTTATAACTGAAGCATGGTAGTATATGTTTACTATGCTTCAGTTTATGAATGAACAGGAGCCTCTGTACAGAGTCTTCTGTTCATTCACTGTCCAGCACAGACGAAGCAGAGGCTGCAGAGACAGGGATGCATAAATTAATATTCTCTGCCCCTTTCTCTGTCTCAAAAGTGAGACATCAAGGGTCTCTTTAGACCCCTAATATTTCACCATAATTTGTAAAATAAATAAATTGTGCAAACTTTAAAAAAAAGAAAAAAATTGTACAAAAAATAAAAAATGCAAAAAATAATTTAACAATTTAATGGTTCTCTATCCCATACAGAGTGAATGAGCAGTTTGTGCCTCTGGAGGACACAGAAGCTGTACGGACACAGCCTCCAGGTGTGACAGGTGTTTGCGAAGGGCCCCAAGTTTACACTGTCTGTATTTGGGGATGTACACCTGCATCCACATGCCTGCAAATTACAACCTGTGGCTGTTTTTGTACAGCTCCTGTATCTCCATAGCACAACATTGGCTACCTGCACACAGCTCCAATCACATAAAAAAAAAAAAACACTGATTCACACAGTACACAGCACCCATATGAATGAGCCCCAAGACCTCATTTACACATAGAGTTTTATTTATTACTTAATACCATTTTATCTTTTAGATTTATCAGGAATTTTAAGTGTGTGAATGTATATATGTATATGTGTGTGTGCGTGAGGTGAACACCCAAATGCAATAGGCTGCACAAACCTATGCAATCATTTTTTTTTTATTTCGATATTTATAGCACAATTTGCCACTAGAGTGCATTATAGTTATTCTAGTCACATGAAACAAGGGGAGAGATTACACTAAAAGGAAAAATCATCCAAGTATACTATACTGCTCTTATGCTGTGTACACATGACCGGACTTTCTGGCAGACTAGGTCTGACGGTCTTCCCGACAGAATTTTCAGCGGAGTTCTGACGGACTTCCAAACGAATGGACTTGGCCACACACAAACGGACTAAGTCCTTTCGAAAGTCTGTTTATTTTGAGCGTGATGACGTAAGACGGGACTAAAAAAGGAAGCTCAATAGCTAATAGCCAATAGCTTCCCTTGCGTCGTATTTGGTCTGTTGGACCAGCATACAGACGAACGGTCTTCCCGATAAGAATTGAATCCATTGGACAGATTTGAAACATGTTCTATTTCTAGGTTTGTCTGATTTTTTCAATGAAAAACGATCGGATTAGCCCACACATGACTGGATTGTCCGACGGACTGATTCCGTTGGACCTAGTCTGCTGGAAAGTCCGGTTGTGTGTATGCGGCATAAGTGTTATCATATGTAGGTAACAGAGATGCTAAATGTTAAGCCCAGATAGTCAAATATTTTTTTTTGACTGACGTGAACAAGGATGATGCCAGGGGATGTTTGGGGGTGCCATAGCACCCCCAAAAATATTGCTAACACTCCCATCTCTGTGACCTCACTCTGAGACCATTCCTTTTGCTGACTGCCACTGCAGCCCCATTTGCTGCTCGCAATGCACATTACACACCACAAGCGTATGCCGGTATACAGGGGGATATTGACCAGTATACAGGGGGCACACTGGCCAGTATACAGGGGACCCACTGACCACCAATATACAGGGGGAACACAACCAGTATATAGGGGAACAATAACCACCAGTATACATGGGTTACTCTGACCCCTAGTATACAGGGGGCACACTGATCACCAGTATACAGGGGGCACACTGACCACCAGTACAGAGGGGGCACATTGATCACCAGTATAGAGGGGTCACAATGACCCCCAGTATACAGGGGGCACACTGACCCCCAGTATGCAGGGGACATACTTATGCCTAGTATACAGGGCACACTGACCAGTATACAGTGCCTCACTAACCTGTATACCATGAACACACTGACAAGTATACAGGAAGCACACTGACCAGCATACAAGGGCACACTGACCAGTATACAAAGGCCATGCTAACCAGCATACACGCACTGACTAGTATACAGGAGTCACACTCACTAGCATAAAGGGGAATGCTGACCAGTGTATAGGGGGAAAATTGAGCACCAGTATACAGGAGCACAATCACCAGTACATAGTGGGAACACTGACTAGTATTCAAGAGGCAAATGGACCAGCATACAGGGGCACGTTGACCAATATATAGAAAGGACACTGACCAGTATACTGGGGCACGCTGAGCACTAGTATACAGGGGCACACTGACCAGTAAACAGGAGTACACTGATTAGTATACAGGGGCAAACTGTGCACCAGTATACAGGTTCACACTAACTAGTATATGGGGGGGGCACTAACCAGTATGCAAGGGACACACTGACCTGCATAAAGGCAATGCTGACCACCAGTATACAGGGGGCACACTGATTAATATACTGGGGGCACAATTGCCAGTATATAGGGACATACTAACCACCAGTATGCAAGGGCACACTGACCAGTGTACAGGGTCACACTGAGAACAGGTATACAGGGGCACTCTGGCCAGTATACAAATGAACACGGAGCACCAGTATACAGGGAACAATTACCAGTATATAGGGACATACTGACCACCAGTATGCAAGGGCACACTGACCACTGTACAGGGTCACACTGAGAACAGGTATACAGGGGCACTCTGGCCAGTATACAAAGGAACACTGAGCACCAGTATACAGGAGCACACTAACAAGAATACAGAGGCAAACTGACCAGTATGCAGGGGACACAATGACCAGTATAAAAGGAGCACACTGATCTCCAGTATACAGGGAGCACACTTAGCCCCAGTATACAGGGGCACACTGACCTGTATACAGTGGGCACACTGACAAGTATACAGGGAGAACACTGACCAGTATACAGGGGGCACACTAAACAGTACAAAGGGGAGCACCGACCAGTATACAGGGGGCACATTGACCACCACCATTTAGGGGGCACACTGACCAATATATAGGAAGGACACTGACCAGAATACTGGGGCACTCTGAGCACTAGTACACAGGGGGACACTGACCAGTAAACAGGGGTACACTGATTAGTATACACTGGCACACTGCACACCAGTATACAGGGGCACACTAACTAGTATATAGGGGGACACTGACCAGTATACAAGGGACACACTGACCTGCATAAAGGGGCACGCTGACCACCGGTATACAGGGGGCACATTTACCAGTATATAGGGACATACTGACCACCAGTATACAAGGGCACACTGACCAGAATACAGGGGCACACTAACCAGTATACGGGGGCACCCTGACCAGTAAGCAGGTGAAACAATGACAAGTATAAAAGGAGCACACTGGCCACCAGTATACAGGGGCAAACTGTCAACCAGAATACAGGGGCACACTTACCAGTATACAGGGGGCTCATAAGCCAGTATACATGGGCACAGTAATGATCAGTAGTCTAGGGGCACACTGACCGCCCCAGTATACAGGGAGACAAAGAATATTACCATATCTCAGGGAAAAGGCATACAATGCCACATCCCAAATTATACCAGAACTGCAAATAGGAAATTACTTTCCAAAAGATAGGGGACTTTAAAGGCACTGTACTGCGACTAATAACACGATTGAATAAAACAATACTTATTGCATCCCTTTAAAAGACATGGTGGAGTAATGCAAAAACCACTGCATGTAAGTGCTGACTGCATTAAGTCCCCAATAAATAAGCAGCAGTTATATGATCATCTCACATAAAATCAGAGGTACAACATGGTATCCAGAAAAGGTACATCGTGCAGTGGCACATGCTGTGGTCAGCAACTCCCGGCGACTAAAGTCATATGATGCCAACAAATTGGCATCTGACATCACATTCAGCGCAGGTGCCCAGGTGCTGCATATGTGCATATGAAGCCGGAAGGCACCGGACACTGGCCACCCACAGAACGAGGCGAGCAAAGTGCAGTGGGTGGAAGCAACAATTGCACATACACTCATCAGGCCCATAAAGTCTCTTATCGTTTGGAAAGTAATTTCCTTTTTGCAGTTCTGTCAGTATACAGAGGGGAACATTGACCCTCAGTATTCAGTGGGTACACTGACCACCTATGTAAGGGGGGAGACTGAGAAAGTATCGTTGTACAGTGTCTTGGCCCCACATTAAATTTGCTACATAGTGCTGACCTCTTAATTCTATACGCTGTTATGTTGTATGTTTGACAATGAAGAGAGTATACAGACTGTTATCCTGGGGTTAATTATTGTACAATGTTGGGGGGGTTTATTGTTGTATCGTGCTAAGGTTTTTTTTATTGTGCCTTGCTGGTTAATAATTATTATGCTGTGCTGGTGGTTACTTGATATGCTGTGCTGGTGGTTAATTACTGTCCAATGCTGGAGGTTTAATTATTATGCCATGTTGGGGGCTTATGATTGTGATGCTCTGGGTGTTTATTATTGTGCCAGGCTGGGGTTTAATTGGTGGGCCATGGTAAGGAGTTATTCATTGTGTAGTCTGCCCATTTATTAGAGGGCTGTGTTGGTGGTTAATTATACTGTTGTGCTGGTGGTTAGTTATTGTGTTTTGCTGGTGGTTAATTACGGTACTGTGCTAGTGGTTAATTATTGTTCCATGGCATGGGAATTCTTTTATGCCATGCTGTGAGTAAATTATTGTGCAGTGCTGAGGTTAGTTATTGTGACATATATTGGGGGTGTATTGTTGTCCCTGACGTATACTGGGGTTAAAATTGCTGTCCCTTAAACTTGATGTGTATTATTGCTGGCCATCACACTTGCTAAAAGTTATCATTACTTATCCAAATTAGGCCTATTTTAATCCAAAAATTACTTCAGTGTGCCCAAAGGCTTAATTGTGTTTATAGAAAGGGGGGAAGGTGGCACATTGCACACCTTAGACTATGAAGAAACACCCACTATTTGACCATGCTGCATTAGCTCCCCACTTGCAAATGAATAGTCCTATAGCAGCTGTTATTAATATATAAATCTGAGATGGATTCATTCTACTGGCATTAAAGTATGGGAACTAAGACTGAATTCTTTATCATGGCTTCAGGTACCAGGGAACCTCTGACCAAAAGGAAGTATGCAGATTTGGATTTCAAATTTCTAAGATCTGTAGGCTGACTATGTGCTTACTTCAAGTAAGAGATTGCCAAGATAGTAACAATAGCAATAGCAAAGCCGGCATTGGTATGGCATTGTGAAAATCTTTTAAAGCATGTCGATAATGGCAGCCTCCATATCGTTATTTTCACAAGTACGCTTTAATCACTTAAGGACTGGAAGTATTTGCCCCTTAACGACCAGGCCATTCTTTGCGATATGGCACTTTTTTGCTGCTTTAACTCACAATTGCACAGTCCTGCGACATTGTACCAAAACAAAATTACATTTTTTACCCACAAATAGTGTTTTCTTTTGGTGGTATTTGATCACTTTTACGGGTTTTATTTTTTGTTCTATAAACAAAAAAATACTGACAATTTTGAAAAAAAAAATTTTTACTTTTTGCTTTGATAAATACCCCCAAAAATAAATAAATAATACTTTCTTCATCAGTTTAGGCCAACTACAAAATAGGGATATATGTATGGCATTTTTATCATATATATATTTTTTTTACTAGTAATGGCAGTGATCAGCGATTTTTAGTGGGACTGTAACATTGCGGCGGACAGATTAGACACCTTTGACACTTTTTGGAACCATTGACATTTATACAGCGATCAGAGCTAAAAATAGCCACTGATTACTGTGTAAATGGCACTGGCAGGGAAGGGGTTAACACTAGGGGGCGATCAAGGGGTTAAGAGTTCCCTAAGGAGGTGTTTCTAACTGTGGGGGCAGTATACTGACAGGGAGTAGAGAGAGATCACTGTTTCTGATCATTAGGAACATGCGCATTGGTGCCAGTGTCGTGCGTGCCCCCTAGAGCTCTTAAAGCTGTCGATGTACACCTACGTCGATTCGCACTGCCGTGCCAACCTGCCTCAGTATAATGACGACGGCTGGTCGGCAAGCAGTTAAAGATAAAATTCATGAGAAGCAGATAATTATTACACTAATTAATACATGCAGATTAAGGCTGCTGGTTCCTAATGAAATCTTTCTGCATAGAACAAAATCCATTCTCAAATTGATCAGTCTGAGAATATAAGCAATCATTTGATCTGTGTATCTCATTTTTATGCTTCATTGGTTATAACGCTTTGATAGAACAAAGAGTATTTCACAGAACTTTGATAGAACTAGTTTTAAATCAGGATCTTTCTTGTTCATTTAATCTTTGTCATTTGTTCAGTTTCCAATATTTTTTCCTGAATTCTCTAGCTTCTATTTATTTTTGATGGATCTGCAGTGGTGCAGCTAATTGAAGAAAACCATGGGTTTTATGTTACAGTGATTAAAGGCTTGATTGGTTTGGCAAAATGTTATTCTGCCTTTTCTGCTAGACTGACTTTACTACTCTCCATCTGTTCTATACCTTGCAAGTGACTACCATGTAGCTCTAAGCAGGAGACAGAGGTTTATCCTCTGACTACAATGTAAAGCCACACTGTGAATTACTGTACATTACATTACATTTAGCACACAAAGCAATATTTTTACAAACCAATTATCACATACCTACCAACTGTCCTGGATTTACTGAAACATCCACCTTTTTTGTTGAATTTTCCTGCCAAAACTTTTTCACAATGTAGTCATTTGCAAATCTTGCTGCTCATTTATTATAGGCATTTATTCCCATGCTTGTGAGTGGTGGAGCATCAGGACAGTACATCCTTAGGGTGAATCTGGGTTGTGGTCTGGCTCTTGAAAGGAAGCAGTGAAAGAGTTGGTGAGAGGAAAAAAATTAGATGTTGCTCACCCATATTGAGCTATATACACAGTTTAGGGCACACGGACATCCAAGCGATCTCACTAGCATCAAGAGTTTAGCCATTTTAGGATGGAGTGGGGGGGGGGGGGGGTTCACTCTATCTTTTCACACTGACTTTGAGGCATATTTCCTCTTATTGGCCAGTAAAGGACACAGTATTACCGACCACTGCACTCCGTACACCCCAAACTGGGCAGCCTCTGTTGCCGCCCCAATGAGGAAGGAGTGCGAAGCATATTGTGTGCCATCCAAACCCGCTGCTTTTAGGCATTTTCTAAAGTAGATGACTAGCAATCATACCTCCATGCCATCTGTATCCACCCTAGTCTGCCTCACTAATGCCGCGTACACACGATCAAACAATCCGGTGGAAAAGTCCGGCAAACTCAAGTCCGCCGGACAATCCGCCCGTGTGTAGCCTCCGGCGGACTTTTTTTACCCAAAAGTACGGCGCACTTAGAAAGTAGTTTTGCACTCCAATCTTTCTGCCGGACTCGCATTTCGGCGGACAATCCGGCCGTGTGTGTGCCAGTCCACCGTACTTTTGAAATGAAACTTTTGCCGCCCCGGAGAAAAGTCCGCTCATTTTGAGCGCGTCTCCAGGTAGCCGGGGCCAGCGACGGCGAAGAAGAAAGCTGGGCTCCTCTGCTAGCAAAAGAGCTAGCAGAAGATAGTGGAGGAGTCCGGCGAGAAGACCCCCCGAAGACGGAAGACCCCCGGAGCTGTGCAATAAACTATTTTAACCCTTGTGTGTTGTGTTTTATTTTTACTTTTTTCCACAGGTGAATGGGTAGGGGTACATCGTACCCCATACTCATTCACATAGGGTGGGGGGCCGGTATCCGGGGGCCCCTTATTAAAGGGGGCTCCCGGATTCCAATAATCCACAGACCCCGACAACCAACGGCCAGGGTTGTCGGGAAGAGGCCCTTGTCCTCATCAACATGGGGACAAGGTGCTTTGGGGTGGGGGCCATGCGGCCCCCCCTTCCCCAAGGCACCCCCCATGTTGAGGGCATGCAGCCTGGCACGGCTCAGGAGGGGGGGGGCGCTCGCTCGTCCCCACCCCCTTTCCTGGCCGGCCGGGTAGCGTGCATGGATAAGGGTCTGATGTGGACCTAGGGGGGACCCCACGCCGATTTTTCGGCGTAGGGATTCCCCTTTAAGTCCATACCAGGTGGCGGGGCCAGCGACGCCTCCTTCACTGGCCCGGCTACCTGGAGATGCGCTCAAAATGAGCGGACTTTCCTCCGCGTGTGTGGGCCAGTCCGTTCATTTCAAAAGTACGGCGGATAGTCCGGCGGACTTAGTATGCCGTATCAGTCCGCTGAAAAAGTGCCGTGTGTGGACAAGTAGCTCGTTCGGAAAGTCCGGCGGACAGTCCGGCGGGAAGTCCGTCAGACTAAATCCGCTGGATAGTTGGCTACGTGTGTCCCACCATTCCCACCACACCTTATCGTAGGCCGCCCATGTGGCCTCACTCACTGACTTCCTGATCCATCCAGCGATGACTAGAAGGCGATCACCCACTGGGGACATTGAACCTTCTGTCGTTCTGCTACCACAGCCAGCTCTCAAAACTTAACCCACTGAAAGCGAGATAAGGCATCAGCCAACGTATTGTCCACCACTGGGAAATGTACTGCATACAGAAAAATATTCAGCTGTAAGAAATGCAGCACCTGGTGGCATAACAGCCGTATGACATTCTGTGATGACGCTGAGATGTGGTTAATAACTTGCACCACTCCCAGATTATCACAGTGCAATCTCACTTTCAAGTTCCTGAATGATTCACCCCATATTTCCATCACCAATACTACTGGAAAGAGCTCGAGTACCAGATTCTTTTACCAGATTCTTTTGCAGGCCTGCCTCCAACCAAGAACTTCCCCAAGGCCCAGAGCTCCAGTGACCCTGGTAGAATGTGCTCTACCTCGTTGACCCATCAGCGTCCGAGAACAGCTTCAAATCAAAGTTAATCACCGGTCCGGACATCCACATCGCAGACTCATCCCTTTTATCCCAAAGAATGACAAAGCAGTGGTAGTTGGAACAATCATTAATTCATGACTGGACTACGCAAACTCGCTTTACATAGGATTACCACAATATCAACTTGCACGATTACAACTGATCCAAAACACGGCGGCAAGGCTGATAACAGGAAAAAAACCCTGGGAATCCATCGCTCCTTCGCTGAGGAGCCTACATTGGCTAACCGTAAAAAATCGGATCACGTTCAAGACCCTTTGCCTCACCCACAAATGCGTGCATAGAGAAGCTCCGCAATACCTAATGGAGAAAATAAATCATCACATACCAAACCGCAGTCTTCGATCAGCCAACAAAAACCTCCTCCTCGTGCCCAAAGCCCGGTATAAATCCAAGGGGGGGTCGGAGATTCGCTGTCCAAGGGCCTCGGCTATGGAGTGCTCTACCAATCAACATCCGCCTGGAAGAAAATCACCCTACTTTTAGGAAAAAACTCAAGACCTTCCTCTTTTAGCAGATGATCAAAGCTCGCCACAGCGCCTAGAGGCGATTCAGTTCGCATTGTGCGCTATACAAGTATTTCATTCATTCATTCATTCATCGATCTTCCATTAAAGTCAGTCAAGAATATGTGCCACACCCTCAAATCCTCCTGATGTTCCCTAGGGACTCGAATAAAATGTGTGGGGGACCGGACACCTGCAGTAGCTTCTGACAGTCGGCGGCAAAACACCCTGCCTATAGGAATAATCAGGCAAGCGAAATTTAATTTACCCAGCAAGGATTGCAGCTTCCTCAGCTGAATCTTATGGAGCGCCAAGACCCCACTAATTCCCCCCTTAAGTGATTCCAGTTTTTCCTCCCGTAAGCGAAACTCCATATGATCCGAGTCGATCACTATGCCTCCTCAGGAAGCTGAGAGAGGTGGTTGGGCCCTCTGTCTTGTCCTCCGCCAACGGAATGTCGAATCTACCCACCATGTGTTGCAACGTGGATAACAATACCGCACACACATTGGACAAAGGAGGACCCATGCAGAGGAAGTCATCCAAATAATAAATGACGGAATTAAGCCCTGAAACGTTCCGAACCACACATTCTATACAGGAGCTGAATGTTTCGAACATTTCACAGGAAATGGAGCAGCCCATTGGCAAGCAACGATGAATGTAAAATTCCCATTGCCAGCAGAACCCCAACAGCCAAAAGCTGTCCGAATGGACCGGGAGCAAGAGGAATGTTGACGCTATGTCAGATTTTGCCATAAGTGCCCCCTTTCCACAGCAGTGGGGGGGGGGGTCCCCTCAGCCGCTGTTCCAGAATCCCCTGGCACTGGACGGTCCCGTGTTTACTCCACCTCGGAACCAGACAGCTCCCCCTTAGATCGATCACTGGGCGACTGCTGCTGCTCCGTGTCAGGCATCCCAGCAAGGAGGGCATGGATGCTACATATGCCTGCCGCTGCTGACCACACCTCCCAGCACTAGCTCCACCCACCAATCTGGTCTTCTTCTGTGCTTTGCGGCCTGGGCCTTGAGCCTCCGCTGCATGTCCTCCTCCAGCGCCTCTCTGTTGCCCAACCTTCCTGGCAGTGGGCACTTCTGGTGACCCAGGGCTTCCGGCCAGGCCTGGTAAAAGCCCAGCAGCTGTAACAGAACTCCTCCAGCGCCAAGACTCCCCCCTCATCGGCACATCCGAAGAGGGGGAGTCCGTTCTTGCCCACTTGGTGTCGCGGAGCAGGCGGGGAGAGGTGCCTGCCCATGCCGTAGCCCCGCCCACCAAGCTCTGTTGATGCTGAGGATTCCATCCAGGCCCCACCACAGCAGAAGCAGGCTGGCATTTGCTGGTGGGCCTGATAGGTCCTGATTGGGGGTCCTGCCATGGTGCAAAGCTTAGGGGGAAGAAACGCTCCGGAGGCCTAGACCTCCGAGCACGTGGGAGCTCCTGTCCCCCCGCCGCTGAGCCAGATGCCTGGTCACAGAGCAGTGGGGCCACCTGGCTGTGCAGCCACTTCGGGCCCCTGGAAATGGTCCTGAGCAGGTCCACGTAGGCCATGGCTGGTGAACTACAAGTGCCACTGCTCTAAGCTGCTAGGCTGCAAACTGTTCCCTGTTTAGACTTCTCCCTGCAATGCTGCCCAGGGAACCCTTTATCCAATAAAAAAACTAACCCCCCTTTCCCTTTATTCCAATCCACCTCTCCCCACGTTTAGCCTGTTATCATTAACCCCTTGATATCCCCTTCTCACTCCTGTCATGCTGACCCTGTGCTAGCTCCATTACTTCCAATTACTCCGGGCCTCACTTTATCTGCTGTCCCCAGGGACAGATCCAATCCAGAGATCCCACTGTATGGTGATCTCTGGATCAGATCTGTCCCTAGGGACAGGAGAAAATGGCATCATTCGCATTGATGATTTGATTCTAATTTTAGAACTGACCTCCTGACAAGGCATGTTGCTTGCTGGACCATGGATGGAATCTGATGGTCGCAGGGAAGATGTCAAGATGCTGCTTGCTGGACGGATCTGATGGCTGCAAGATGTGGGTGTAGGTCAATGTCTGTTTACCCCTGGGCTGCAGACATCCCCACCCTTATCAGACCAGCTCATCTACTATAGGTTGGTAGTGAACACAGTGACACCACTACCTTATCAGGCCAGCTCAGCTACTTTAGGTGGGTGGGGTGGTGGACACAGCAAAGCCACCAACCCCAACTCCCCCATCTTGTCAACTCAGCTACTATAGGTGGGTGGGGTGGTGGACACAGCAACACCACCCAACTCCCCACTCCCCCTTAGGTCGGCTCAGCTACTTTAGGTGGGTGGGATGGTGGACACAGCAATACACCACCAACCCCCATCAGGTCAGCTCAGCTACTATAAGTGGGTGGACAGTGCAACACCAACCACCCACCCCCCCATCAGGTCAGCTCAACTACCATAGGTCACATACCTTACAGCAGAGTCTGAGATGCTGAGGGTGGCCTCTTGCATGGTTCTGGTTCCACACCCCTAGTAGTGGGGGCAGGGAGTGCTGGGGCAACAAAAGGGTGCAGGTGTCTGTAGGCTGAAGGCTGGACCTTGGAGATACAGGATCCTCTCAGAGGAAGGCATGAAGTCTGATCACCAGAACTGCTCAGCGGGAGCCAAGCAGGTAAGTATGAATTCAGGGACAACTGCAACGTCAGGAACAGGCAAAGGTTGGTAACTGGCTGGCATCAAGGTACACAAACGGAAGGCAAGTTCATAGTAAAGGACAGGCAGAGATTGGCAATGGGCTGGCAGTGAGGTACAGAATCAGGAGCCATAGTAGAGAATCCAAGCCGAGGTCAGTATAATCAGTAGAGGAAGATAACAGGCAGGGGTGATCCAGGAGAATGGTCAAGGAAGCTGGGTTTGTCAGGAGCAAGGTAACAGGTCAAAAAGCAATCAGGAACTCAGGAACAAGCTGAAGACGATCCAGCACTGGTATCAGGCAGAGACTCTGTTTCTACAGGGTGGCATTCGCCAGGATTTGCGGATGCGAATCGCATGGGAGTGTGATTGCGCGCACACGTTCGTATGGGTGCATCAGTGTGCACGTTCTTTCCGGAACTCGTTTGCCTCTGTCTGGGACACCGTGCATGCCCATTGGCATTAGCAGAATGGGAATTAGCCACTGCTGCATGGAGACGAGCATTAGCAGTGTGAGTTCTCTGACAATGCCCATTGGCATTAGCAGAATGGGAATTAGCCACTGCTGCACGGAGACAAGCATTAGCACTGTGAGTTCTCTGACAGGTGGTGGACACAGTAACGCCACTCCCCCACCAGGTCAGTTACTATTGGTGGGTGGGGTGGTGGACACAGCAACCCCACCCACCAACCCATCAGGTCAGCTCAGATAAAATAGGTGGGTGGGGTGGTGGGCACAGCAACACCACCTACCCACAGCAACACCCCCCATAAGGTCAGTTCAGCTACTATAGGTGGGTGGGGTGGTGGACACAGCAACACCACCCACCCCCACCATCAGGTCAGCTACTATAGGTGGATGGAGTGGTGGACACAGCAACATCATCCATCCCCCATAAGGTCAGCTACTATAGGTGGGTGGGGTGGTGGACACAGCAACACCACCCCCCATCAGGTCAACTACTATAGGTGGGGCAGTTGGTGAACACAGCAACATCCCCCACCCCCCCCATCAGGTCAGCTCAGCTACGATAGGTGGGTGGGGTGGTGGACACAGCAATACCACCCTCCATCAGGTCAGCTACTATAGATGAATGGGGTGATGGACACAGCAACAGTACCCCCCATCAGCTCAGCTACTATAGGTGGGTGGAGTTGTGGACACAGCAACACCACCCACCCCCATCAGGTCAGCTCAGCTACTATAGGTGGGGGGGGGCTGGTGGACACAGAAAAAACACCAACCTACATCAGGTCAGCACAGCTACTATAGGTGGGTGGGGTGGTGGACGCATCATCACCCCCACCCCCCCATCAGGTGATACGCAGAAGAAAAAGCAAGCTGAATTCCCAACTGTGCACAAAAGGCTCGCCAGACCCGGGACACAAACTGACTGCCCCTGTCTGAGATAATCACCTAGGGTAGCCCATGTAAGCGAAAGATCTTCCGAGCAAAAATGGAAGCCAGTTCCTTAGAAGTGGGCAACTTTTTAAGTGGAATACAATGAAACATTTTTGAGAACCTGTCAACCAACATAAGGATAACTGTGTGGCCCTGGGAGTTGGGTAATTCCACAATTAAATCCATAGACAGGTGGGTCCAGGGCTTCTCTCCATTGGGTATGGGTTGTAGGAGGCCCACTGGAAGATGTGGAGTCTTACTCTGAGCACACGGAACAGGCAACTACAAAGGCGGTTACATCAGTACGTAGACTAGGCAACCAGAATTGTTGGGAAATGGCCCAAAAGAGTTTATTCTTCCCAGGGTGGCCAGCAGCCTTGGGAGAATGGTAAGTCTGGAGTACTGCAGTATGGAGACTCTCTGGGACAAAGCAGTGGTCATAAGGTTTCTCAGGAGGAGCATGGATCTGAGCAGCAAGAATTTTGTCACCCAAAGGTGACTGGTGCGAACCGTCAGAATATGATCAGGAGGAATCACAGGAACCAGAACCAACTCCAACTAGGAAGTGGAGGAAAATTGTCGTGACAAGGCGTCAGCCCTTACATTCTTAGTACTGGGTAAGAATGAGACAATGTAATTAAAACTCGGCAAGAAAAGTGCCCATCGCGCCCTTCTGGGAGAGAGGCATTAGGCCTCAGACAAGAATGTGAGATTCTTATGGTCAGTAAGAATGAGAACCGGCACAGTGGTACCTTTGAGGAGATGTCTCCATTCTTTCAGGGCTAAAATGATCAACAACAGCTCTCTGTCACCAATCTTGTAATTGCACTCCGCAGGTGACAATTTATTGGAAAAGTAGCGACAGTGGGAGATTTCAGGTGAGCTGTGTGACTCAGGAGCATTTAATGCCATGGCAAACTGATCCATGTGGTGATCTTGCTCATCCAATTTGGAAAAAATATTACCAAAAAGTGGATTGACTGTATCTTCTGAATTCATGGCCTTCGCCTACTGTCAGAAACCATAAAATCAGGCCAAGACGGAAGTACAGTTAAATTAAACTTGATTAATAATAAAAGTAAACAGAACAAACATAGTCAATACATAGCCAGAGTTCAGGAACCGTTAGTCAGACCAGCCAAACGCCAGGGACCCGGAGATGAGCGTAGAAAAACAGCAAGCAGGATCTGGAGCCAGAAGGGATGTCAGCACAGCAAGTCTTTTAACAGGAACATAGGCGAGCGACTCTGTGATGTTGACTAAGGTGAAGGCAAAGATCCTCTGGGCAAGGATGGTTTAAGTAGGCAGGACTGACGAGCAGGAAATCATCAACAGCTGGATACCTGTGGAGAGATAGGAGCTGGCAATTAGCGGCCAGCTTAGCGGCCAGCTCAGAGAAGGAGCCACCACAGCAACACCCCCAACCCCTCATCAGGTCAGCTCAGCTACTATAGGTGGGTGGGGTGGTGGACACAGCAAACACCACCCACTAACCCCCCCATCAGGTCAGCTACTATAGGTGGGTGGGGTGGTGGACACAGCAACACCACCCACCCCCCATCAGGTTAGCTACTGCAACACAAGAAGGTCAAAAATGCAGAAATTTGAATATGCCCTTATGGATAGGATAAAAAAATAGTATACAATGTGTATGTGTGTGTGTGTGTATATATATATATATATTTTTTTTTTCAAGTATGGTAAATATGTAATGCAGTATATTAATATTTTGCAGTTTTTTTTTTTTATCTAGTAATACATGTAAGCAGGGAGAGGTGTATACATCTGTCCTTACAAGTGGTGATTTGTTCTTTTCGCTATAGCTCCTTGTAAGAATCACACAATGAAGCATCTTAAAGAAAATAACCTCTGCTCTGCTATGTAGAATAGGAGACACCAACACAGTATAAACCATGACCCTATAGTTTGCAAGAACCCTTGACCTTGTTCTTCTCTACCTGCTTTCTTTATGTCAGGATATAACTGCACTCTGTTCAGAGAATGGCATGTGCAATAATTACACTCACATCAATGTAGCTTTCATCCCTTTGTGCTGGCTAAAGGAAAGTTAAACTGAGCAGTGAAAGTATAAACTATTGCAGGTATTTACAGTTTTGCTCATAAGTTTACATACCCTGGCAGAGTTTATGATTTCTTGGCCATTTTTCAGAGAATATGAATAACATAAAAACTTTTCTTTCACTCATGGTTAGTGTTTGGCTGAAGCCATTTATTATCAGTCAAATATATTTATCGTTTTAAATCAAAATCACAACAGAAACTATCCAAATTACCCTGATCAAAAGTTTACATACCCTGGTGATTTTGGCCTGATAACATGAACACAACTTGACACAAAGGGGTTTGGATGCCTATTAAATGTAACCATCCTCACCTGTGATCTGTTTTTTTGTAATTTGTGTGTGTGTGTGTGTGTGTATAAAAGGTCAGTGCATTTCTGGACTCCTGACAGACCCTTGCCTCTTTCATCCAGTGCTGCACTGATGTTTCTGGATTATGAGTCATGGGGAAAGGATCTGCGGAAAAAGGTAGTTGAACTGTATAAAACAGGAAAGGGATATAAAAAGATATCCAAGGAATTGAGAATGCCAATCAGCACTGTTCAAACTCTAATCAAGAAGTGGAAAACTAGGGGTTCTGCTGAAACCAGTGGCCAAGAAATCATACGTTCTGCCAGGGTATGTAAACTTATGAGCACAACTGTAAATGACACTGACAAATTATTCAGTGATTAGGCATGAGCCGAACATCCCCCTGGTTCAGTTTGCAGCAGAACCTGTGACCAGGCAAAACATTTGTGCAAACACGTGAACATCATTAATGTTTATGGGATGCAAATGTGGAAAACCAAAATGCTCATTTTAAACGCTCATAAGCTAGTTATTGCCATAAAAAGTGTTTGGGAACCCAGGTCATGCCCCAGGGGACATGTATCAATGCAAACATTTTTTTTAAAAATGTCATTTTTTTTCGGGAGCAGTGATTTTAATAATGCTTAAAGTGAAACAATAAAAATGAAATATTCATTCATATATAGTGACTGGGGGTGTCCTTAGTATGCATGTAAAGTAGCGCATCTTTCCCATGTTTATAACAGTACCACAGCAAAATGACACTTCTAAAGTAAAAAGTTTAATTGTAACTGCTTGCGGCTATAATGTATTGTTGAATCCCGGCAATATATATTAAAATACCAAAAATACCCCCAAAAAAATGGCATGGATGTCCCCCCCCCCCCCCCAAAATCCATACCAGGCCGTTCAGGTCTGGTATGGATATTAAGGGGAACCCCACACCCAATTTTTTTTTTTTAAATGGAGTGGGGGTCCTCCAGGCCCTATATACTCTGAACAATAGTATATATACTATAATGCCTGCCCTATATACTCGGCAGAAAAACTGGGCCTTAGGTGTTGGTGGTACCAGAACACTATAACCCCTCACAGTTAATCTTGTTGGGGGAAGGAACGGGTCCTGCTTTGAAATATTATATAAAAAAATGTAATTACCTGGCCTTGTTAAACAGGGGCAGAAAAATTGGGCCTTTGGTTTTGGCACACTGTAACCCCTCACAGTTATTATTGTTGGGCACAGGAATGGGCCCTGCTTAACTATTATTTCAAAAATTGTAATTAGATGCCCCTGTTAAACAGGGGGAGAAAAATTGGGCCTTTGGTTTTGGTGGTGCCAGAACACTGTAACCTCTCACAGATACTCTGTTTGGGTGCAGGAACAGGCTCTGCTGTGAAATATGTCAAAAATTTTAATTACATGCCCCTGTTAAACAGGTGCAGGAAAATTGGGCCTTGGGTGGTGGTGGGGGTACCACAAAACTGTAACCCCTCACAGATACTCTTGTTGAGCGCAGGAATGGGCCCTGCTGTGAAATAGTATATCTAAAATTGTAATTACATGCCCCTGTTAAACAGGGGCAGAGAAAACCAAAAATATTGTTGGAATCTAGTATCATAAAGATTGAGGAGGAATTGGATAGTCAGCATAGGCGGTCTTTAAGGGATCCCAGATCCATAGAAAATTCAATCAGTTGCATCAGCATCAGGTGCTTGATAGCTGCTAGTCCAAGACTGATTTATTTTTATGAATGTGAGACTATCAACGGAGTCTGTGGACAGGCGCACGCTTTCATCCGTTACAAACACTCCAACAGCATTGACCGTGCGTTCATAAAGCACATTGGATGCAGGACAGGCCAGTAGCTCAATTGCATATTGAGCAAGTCCTAGCCAATGGTCCATCCTCAAGACCCAGTAACCCAGTTGATGTTCTGTTGGAAAGGTCTTCAAGTCTGCATTTGCCACTAGATATTCCTGCACCATATAATTCAGACGCTGGCAATGGTTGCTTGAACCAATCAGACCTTGGTGCTGAGGACTGAAAAATAGTTTAAAGGCATTGGTCAGTCGGTCACGTTCTCCACCACTCTTCCTCTGAGTGAACGAAGCCTCAGCAACACGTTGTCCAGAATCAGGAAATGGTAACCTCCCAGGGTCTGGAAATGCGTTACACAAACCTTTCTTCGAGACCTCCAGAAGATGTTTCATCCTCTGTGAAGGCAGGATGAGTTCTGCAACTTTAAAAAAAAAACATTATTGATGAAAGTAATAAAGTGATGTACAATAGAAGACAGGGATAACTGACAATTGAAGTCAACATTAGAGGAAGGGTATACCAGGGGTATAGCAACATACTTAGTGCTAACCTCATGTGTGCCCCAAAGTGGGAGCATGAGAAGATGGAGGGGTGGGTGGGGGGAACAGGGAGGAGAGGGAAAGAGACAGGTGATGAACAGGCTAGTGCTCATTTATATAAAGTGACATAGTGTAGTAAGCTTATCAGTAGTCAATCCCATGGCTCAGTTCCTTCTAGAAGATGAACAAGCATAAAGGGTTACTCAGAGAGGGAGGATTCTGCTATGAAAGTTAGTAGTTTAAAGTTTAGTCAAGGGACAGGCTCTGAGATCTGTTAGCCAAAGTTGCCAGTGGCAGTAGAATTTAGCATTAGTTGTGCCTTTGCAAACATGGCTTCCATCATGAGGTGGTTGTTAAGAATACCAATGGTGTTACTGAGGGCAAGTGCACAGGTCTGATTACACACATACACAGGCCTGAGTATGTGTGTAATAATGGGGTGAAACTTTGAGGGCCAATTGGAAATACCTAGTCCAAACAGAGCCATTTGTGGGGTTAACTCAACAGGTAGATTACCGGTAGTAACATCCTGAATAAGTATGATGATGTTCATCCAGAAGGCACTCATAGACAGGCACTCCCACCCCCCAGTTTGGTTCGCACCAGAACTTTCGAATGGACCGAAAATTTGTGCGAACTTTAGAACCCCATTGAAGTCTATGGGACCCGAACATTCGAAATAAAAAGTGCTAATTTTAATGGCTAATATGCAAGGGGACATGGGTCAATGCCTACATTATTTTTAAAAACGGGCATTTTTTCGGGAGCACTGATTTTAATGACGATTAAAGTGAAATAAAAAGTGAAATATTCCTTTAAATATCATGCCTGGGGGGTGAAGTAGCACATGTTTCCTGTGTTTAGAACAGTCCCTGCACAAAAGGACATTTAACGGAAAAAAAGTCATTTAAAACTGCTTGCTTTTAATGTAATATCTGGTTCCGGCAATATGGATGAAAATCATTGAGAAAAATGGCATGGGTAGCCCCCCTGTCCATTACCAACCCCTTTGGGTCTTGTACAGATATTAAGGGGAACCCCATACCCATATTAAAAAAAGGAAAGGCGTGGGGCCCCCAGGCCCTATATACTCAGAACAGGAGTATACAGGGGGTGCAAACAAGACAGGGACTGTGTAGGTTTGTTGTGTGAAGTAGAATCTGTTTGTAATTTTGAACTGGTAGATTTTTAAAGTGTAGCTCTAGTCAAAAAATCTGTTTTTAAGCTTTTAGGAAAACAGAGGGAAGGGTTATCACCCCTGTATAAGTTGTTTTGATGTCCGTCTTTTTTCCTCTCACTTCCTGTTGTCTCCTAGTAGGAGACGTTTGTAAGTTGGATGTTTGAAAGTAGGGGCCTGCCTTACATGCTCTGCAGAAATGGCAGAACAAGGTGTTGGTGTTGCCACAACACTGTAAGCCCTCAAAAGGACTCTTGGTGGGGGCTGGAGCGCCCCGCTGTAAACGATTATATCAAGAATTGTAATTACATGCCATTGTTGAACAGTGGTAGAAAAATTGGGCCTTTGGTGGTTGTGGTGGTGGTGCTGGTGCCACAACACTATAAGTCCTCACAGTTACTCTCGGTGGGCACAGGAACGGGCCCTGCTGTGAAATATTATATCAAGAATTGTAATTACATGCCCCTGTTAAACAGGGGCTGAAAAATTAGGCCTTAGGCACTGCTTGCTGGTGCCACAACACTGCAACCTCTCCCAGATACTCTAGTTGGAGTGCAGGAATGAGCCCTGCTGCAAAGCATTGCATCAAAATTTTATTACATGTCCCTGTTAAACAGGGGCTAAAAAATTGGACCTATACACTCAACCTCTACCATATACTCTAGTGGGATTGCAGGAATGAGCCCTGCTGCAAAGCATTGCATCAACAATTATATTAAATGCCCCTGAAAAATTGGGCCTTAGGCATTGGTGCTGGTGCCACGACACTGCAACCTCTCCCAGATACTCTAATTGGAGTGCAGGAATGAGCCCTGCTGCAAAGCATTGCATCAAAAATTGTAATTACAGTGGTGTGAAAAAGTGTTTGCCCCCTTCCTCATTTCCTGTTCCTTTGCATGTTTGTCACACTTAAGTGTTTCGGAACATCAAACCAATTTAAACAATAGTCAAGGACAACACAAGTAAACACAAAATGCAATTTGTAAATGAAGGTGTTTATTATTAAAGGTGAAAAAAAATCCAAACCATCATGGCCCTGTGTGAAAAAGTGATTGCCCCCCTTGTTAAAACATACTATAACTGTGGTTGTCCACACCTGAGTTCAATTTCTCTAGTCACACCCAGGCCTGATTATTGCCACACCTGTTCACAATCAAGGCATCACTTAAATAGGAGCTGCTTGACACAGTAAGGTCCACCAGAAGATCCTTAAAAGCTACACATCATGCCGAGACCCAAAGAAATTCAGGAACAATTGAGAAAGAAAGTAATTGAGATCTATCAGTCTGGACAGGGTTATAAAGCCATTTCCAAAGCTTTGGGAATCCAGCGAACCACAGTGAGAGCCATTATCCACAAATGGCGAAGACATGGAACAGTGGTGAACCTTCCCAGGAGTGGCCGGCCGCCCAAAATTACCCCAAGAGCGCAGCGACGACTCATCCAAGAGGTCACAAAAGACCCCACAACAACGTCCAAGGAACTGCAGGCCTCACTTGCCTCAGTTAAGGTCAGCGTTCATGCCTCCACCATCAGGAAAAGACTGGGCAAAAATGGCCTGCATGGCAGAGTTCCAAGGAGAAAACCACTGCTGAGCAAAAAGAACATCAAAGCTCGTCTCAATTTCTCCACAACACATCTTGATGATCCCCAAGACTTTTGGGACAACATTCTGTGGACCGATGAGACAAAAGTGGAACTCTTTGGAAGGTGTGTGTCCAAGTATATCTGGCGTAGAAGGAACACTGCATTTCATAAAAAGAACATTATACCAACAGTAAAATATGGTGGTGGTAGTGTGATGGTCTGGGGCTGTTTTGCTGCTTCAGGACCTGGAAGACTTGCCGTGATAAAAGGAACTATGAATTCTGCTGTCTACCAAGAGATCATGAAGGAGAATGTCCGACCATCTGTTCGTGTACTCAAGCTGAAACGAACTTGGGTTCTGCAGCAGGACAATGATCCTAAACACACCAGCAAGTCCACCACCGAATGGCTGAAAAAAAACAAAATTAAGACTTTGGAGTGGCCTAGCCAAAGTCCTGACCTGAATCCTATTGAGATGTTGTGGTATGACCTTAAAAAGGCCGTTCATGCTCGAAAACCCTCTAATGTAACTGAATTAGGACAATTCTGCAAAGATGAGTGGGCCAAAATTCCTCCAGGACGCTGTAAAAGCCTCATTGCACGTTATCGCAAACGCTTGGTTGCAGTTGTTGCTGCTAAGGGTAGCCCAACCAGTTATTAGGTTTAGGGGGCAATCACTTTTTCACACAGGGCCATGATGGTTTGGATTTTTTTTCACCTTTAATAATAAACACCTTCATTTACAAATTGCATTTTGTGTTTACTTGTGTTGTCCTTGACTATTGTTTAAATTGGTTTGATTTTCCGAAACACTTAAGTGTGACAAACATGCAAAGGAACAGGAAATGAGGAAGGGGGCAAACATTTTTTCACACCACTGTACATGCATGGGGTTGAAAAGTTGGGCCTTAGGCACTGGTGCTGTAGCCACGACACTGCAACCTCTCCCATATACTCTAGTTGGAGTCCAGGAATGAGCCCTGCTGCAAAGCATTGCATCAAAAATTGTATTACATGCCCCTGTTAAATGGTGACAGTGCATGCATCCCTGATCATGCCCCACTGGCGTGGGGAAAAAAAACAAGCTCCCCTGACCCTATCCTGGTGCTGTAGTCGCACAGGTACTCATTGATGGCCCTCTGCTACGTGTGTAGCCACTGCAGCATGGTCAACGTTGAGTTCCACCTGGTGGACATGTCACATATAAGGTGGTTCTTGGGCAGGTTCAACTCTTTTTGGAGCTCAGCCAGCCGAGCACTGGCATTAAATGATCGGCGGAAATGCACACAAACTTACCAGGCCAGCCTCAGGACATCCAGTAAACCTGGGTACCTGCCCATGTCGGAGGTCGGAGAGGAGGTTGGTGCCATTGTCGCAAACCACCATTCCTGGCTTAAGCTGGCATGACGTCAACCACCTCTCAGCCTGCCCCTGCAGAGCTGACAAAATATCTGCCCCATTGTGGCTCCTGTCCCCCAAACAGACTAATGCAAGCACGGCATGGCATCTTTTTGCCTGCGTACTTGCAAAGCCCCTTTAACGCCTACGGAGCATCGCTGGTTCCGAGGACAGAGTACTGGAAGAGGCCATGGAGGAAGAAGAAGAGGAGGGGGTGGAGAAGAGAGGTGTGTCTCAACCAATAGTAGCATTTTGGAGGCGTGGTGGCAGAACAACCTCCAACACTACTGCACCTTGTCCTGTATCCTTCCCAGCTGCCAGAAGAGTGACCCAATGGGCCGTGAAAGATAGGTAACGTCCCTGTCCATGCCTGCTGGACCATGAGTCAGCGTAATATGCACCTTACCGCTGACTGCCCTGTCCATTGAGGCAAGGACATTGCCTTCCACATGCCGGTAGAGAGCCGGAATCACCTTCCATGGGAAAAAGTGGCGTTTGGGGACCTGCCACTGAGGAACCACACATTGCACCAACTCATGGAAGGGGGCCCAGTCTACCAACTGAAATGGCAGCAGTTGAAGTGCTAGCAATTTAGCCAAGCTAGCATTCAACCACTGGGCATGTGGATGGCTGGGAGTGAACTTCTTTTGACGGTCCAGCAGCTGGGGCAGGGACATTTGCCTGCTACAATTGGATGTGGGTGTACTGCTAGCAGAATGCCCACAAGTACTTTGCTGTGATACACCTAATTCTACACCTTCATTCCTCTCAGTGCAGGTTTCAGAGAGGACTGAAGGTCTAGTGGGGTTGGAGATCCCAGCTGATGAGGAGCAAGGAGAGATCTGCTTTGTTCTTTGATGTACGCTTGCCAACGAGCTGCATGGCAGGTCAACATATGTCTGGTCAAGCATGTGGTGCCCAAGCGCCTGATGTTTTGGCCACACGAGATACACTTGAGACATATGTTGCAAATAGCAGATGTGTGATCTGATGAACTGGTCTCAAAAAAGGCCCACACCAAAGAACTTTTGGAATAACGCCCAGAGCTCTGCGTTGGGATTCGGTCAGTGTGCTGCCCCTAAGCTGGCCCCCGGAGGGTATCCTGCCTCATTAGAGATGTGCCTCCTCCTCCTCCTCTCTCCTATCAGACACCCACGTGGAGTCAGTGACCTCATCATCCCCTCCCTCTTCATCACTGGGGCAAACCTGGCAGTATGCTGCAGCTGGTGGAACATGGCTGCCAGATTGCTGTCTTTCTTGAGCATCCCCTCTCTCTGTGCTCCCACTACTGCCTTCCTCTAGCTGGGTATCATCATCAGAGCCTTCAAAATGCTGCGTATCCTCCTGGAGCATGTACCCAACACTGTGCTCAAACAGTTCGAGCACTCCTCAGGAGGACATGGGGGGTCTAGGGAAGGAGTGACTGATGACATTGAGAGGAGAGAAGAGGACGCGTTGGCAGCTACTTTGCTAGTACCCTGAGCCTGGGTGAGAGAGGATGAGGAGGATGAAGAGGGCTTGGTCAGCCACTCTACCAAGTCTTCGGCATGATGCAGTTCAACGCGTCCAGCTGCCGAAAATAAGGACAAGTGTGTCCCATGGCCACATGCTGATGACGGTGCACCGCGTCCACGACCAGCACTGTTGTCTCTAGACACAGAGCATGTTTGCCCTCTTTTATTGGCTTGTGACTGTCTGCCTCTCATTGTTGGCCTTCCAGACATAGTAATGGCCTGCAGGGAGATGGGACAAAAAGTAATTGGGTAGTGTATATTGTGCTGGAGGCAAACAACACCCACTAACTCCTGCAGATGCCTGTATTAGAGAACACCAGCAAAAAAGGGTAGATACAGGTGTATACTTTGCTGTGCTGGAAGCACACAACACCCACTAACTCCTGCAGATGCCTTTATTAGAGAACACCAGCAATAAAGGGTAGATACAGGTGTATACTGTGCTGGAGGCACACAACACCCACTAACTTCTGCAGATGCCTGAGAAAAGAACACACTGTCCCTGCCTATCTAACTCTTTCCCTGCACACCAGAACACACTACACAAGGCCGCCGTGCTGTCTGCCTTATATAGTGTGGGGTGTGTACTAAACCCCCTGAGCTATAATTGGCCACAGGCATCCTGCCTGTGGCCAATTATGGCTCTCTTCTCTTCCGGCGCTGTGATAGGTCAAGCATGCAGGGTCACAGTGCATGCTTGGCCAATCATGAGCCAGCAATGCGCTGCGATGTCGCATTTATACATTCATTTATACATTCATTTATACATTGATATCTGACTAAATTTTTGTAGGAGATTACAAAGTGGGTGTAGGGATGTCATCGGCATAGAGGCCAATCTTGTGGACAGTTTGGTCAACTGATAGGCCAGAAATATCTGGGTGCTCTCGGATTGTTTGTGCCAGTGGTTCAATCACAAGTGCAAAAATTAAGGGGGCAGAGGGGGCATCACTGTTGGATCCCATTGGTAATGGGGAAAGGGATGGATAACATGCCTGATGTGAGAACTCTTGCACTTGGTGTTGAGTAGAGACCTATGATGGCTTGGAGGAAGGGGCCATGGAAGCCAAACTTCTGAAGGCCTGAATCTAAGTATAACCAATTAACTCTATCGAACACCTTCTCTGCGTCAAGAGAAATCAACAGAGAAGGCGTTGGGTGATGCTCTGCCCAGTGGATAAGGTCTATAAACATATGGGCACTATCAGAGGCTTGTCATGAGGGAATGAAGTCCATTTGATCTGGGTGGACCAGGTTAGGCATGTAGGCCGTGAGACGGGTCGCTAATAATTTTGTATAAAGTTTAAGATCAGTATTTAGCATGGATATGGGGCAATAATTGGCTGGACCATGGGAGGGTTTGCCAGTTTTGCGTATGGTGGTTATCACCCCTTCAAGGGATTCAGATGGGATCTCACCAGTTGATAAAAATCTATTAAAAGTGTTACATAGGTGGGGTATTATTTGCCCAGCATATGTTTTATAATATTCATTGATGAAACCATCCGGTCCTGGGGCTTTGTGGGAGGCAGATATTTAATCGTTTGGAGAATCTCTTGGCAAGAGAATGGCTGGACTAGCGATTCAAGCTGAGATGGGGTAATCGAAGGAAGTTAGAAAGGGGCAAGAAATTCTTGGATTAACTGTGGAGTGGGATGCGGCTCAGATAAAGGGAGTGAGAGGTTATAGAGTTTTGAATAGAAGGCGCTAAATCCACCTGTAATATCTTTTGGATTTATTAGTTTATGTCCCTTATCGTTTAGAAGGAATGGGATTCTGGTTTGCACTGCTCTCCATTTGTATTGCTGAGCCAGAAATTTTCCAGATTTATTTCCCTGGAAATACCATGAGAGGCGAAGGCGCTTAATGTAAAAGTCGTTGCCCTTTTGCAGGTAGGAGCTGAGGTAATTTCTTAGCTTACCTAGTTCCTCGGCATTAGCTAAAGTGGAGTTTTGTTTATTCAGGGATTCAATCGTTTGTATACAGTGGAGAAATTAATTTATTGTGTGGGTTCTCTTTTTCTTTTCCCAGGCACCCAGCTGCAGACAGGTTCCCCATATAACAGATTTGTAGGCATTCCAAAATGTAGTTGGATTAGACACAGAGCCAGCGTTGGAGGTAAAGAAAGATGATATCTCAGATCGAACCTCTGGCGTGCTGAGAATGGAGGCGTTCAAATGCCATAGGGTGTGTCTAGGAGCAGTGTGGGACAGAGATATGGTGATGGATACTGGGGCATGGTCCGACCATGTAATAATCCCAATTGTGGATGTAGGGATTTGTTGGAGCAGGGTCTTAGAGGTCAAGAATAGTGATGGCCGAACGGTTCGCCCGGCGGTCGTTTCGCGGCGAATTTCCGACTTTCGCCGTCCGCGGGTTCGAACGCCTTTTTCCGTCGTTCGCCCCGGCGGACTTACGTGTTTAATGTATACAAGAACTTTAACCTTTCGTGACACGTTTATCATGTGTTACAGGACAACCAATTGAGACATGACAGCTCATGGACACTTGGACATTCCCCCTAACCTATAAATACACCCGATCCGGTGGCCATTTTACATTCTTTCTTCTGTCACTGTAGGGAAAGGATCCTGTGTGGAGTAGGGACAGAGAAAACGCTAGCTATTTGGTACACAAAAGTTCTTTTCAGGACTGGTATAGGTGTTAGGTCAGCAGCCTGAGTTTCTTTTGTCAGTTTAGATAAAGGGACAGAGCGCTGTATGCTGCTATTTTAGGGACAGCTCAGCCAGATTAGTCTTTCTTCATCATCATCATCATCATCATCATTAGCTGTTACTATCAGGTCCACAAAAGAGCTGTTCCAGCTAATCGTTCCAGCCTACTCTTTTTTGCCAATTTGTATAGGGACAGGCAGGAAGCAGTGTGTCAGGCAGTGAGGATAATTTTAAAGACTTGCTGTTACTATTAGTTCCACAAAGGTTCTTTTCAGGACTGGTATCAGTGGTACGGTAATAGGCTTGTACACGTATAATATTCTTTCTTCCAAATATAGAAAGAATATTATACTTGACTGCTGCCCTTCTGCTGCAGTCTGCTAATCATTCACAACTCACTTGTTCCACAAAGCTCTTTATCAGGACTGGTAACTTGGTCTGTCTAGGGTGCTACGGTACATAGGCTTGGGTGCGGTACAGTCTGCTGTTCTGTAAGGACCGCTATCGGTCCACAATACATAGGGTTGCCGTGCACTACTGCTGACCGCTGCCCTATACTGCAGCAGTCCTTCATTGGTATAGGGACTGACGTACAGTCTGCTAATCACTAACACACAACCTGCTTGGTCCACAAAAGTTCTTATAAGGACTGGTAACTTGGTATAGGGTGCTACGGTACATAGGCCTGAGTGCGTTACAGTCTGCTGTTCTGTAAGGACCGCTATCGGTCCACAATACATAGGGTTGCCGTGCACTACTGCTGACCGCTGCCCTATACTGCAGCAGTCCTTCAGCGGTATAGGGACTGACGCACAGTCTGCTAAACACTAACACACAACCTGCTTGGTCCACAAAAGTTTTTATAAGGACTGGTAACTTGGTATAGGGTGCTACGGTACATAGGCCTGAGTGCAGTACAGTCTGCTGTTCTGTAAGGACCGCTATCGGTCCACAATACATAGGGTTGCCGTGCACTACTGCTGACCGCTGCCCTATACTGCAGCAGTCCTTCATTGGTATAGGGACTGACGTACAGTCTGCTAATCACTAACACACAACCTGCTTGGTCCACAAAAGTTCTTATAAGGACTGGTAACTTGGTATAGGGTGCTACGGTACATAGGCCTGAGTGCGTTACAGTCTGCTGTTCTGTAAGGACCGCTATCGGTCCACAATACATAGGGTTGCCGTGCACTACTGCTGACCGCTGCCCTATACTGCAGCAGTCCTTCATTGGTATAGGGACTGACGTACAGTCTGCTAATCACTAACACACAACCTGCTTGTTCCACAAAAGTTCTTATAAGGACTGGTAACTTGGTATAGGGTGCTACGGTACATAGGCTTGAGTGCGGTACAGTCTGCTGTTCTGTAAGGACCGCTATCGGTCCACAATAGATAGGGTTGACGTGCACCACTGCTGACCGCTGCCCTATACTGCAGCAGTCCTTCAGCGGTATAGGGACTGACGTACAGTCTGCTAAACACTAATACACAACCTGCTTGGTCCACAAAAGTTCTTATAAGGACTGGTAACTTGGTATAGGGTGCTACGGTACATAGGCTTGAGTGCGGTACAGTCTGCTGTTCTGTAAGGACCGCTATCGGTCCACAATAGATAGGGTTGACGTGCACCACTGCTGACCGCTGCCCTATACTGCAGCAGTCCTTCAGCGGTATAGGGACTGACGCACAGTCTGCTAAACACTAACACACAACCTGCTTGGTCCACAAAAGTTTTTATAAGGACTGGTAACTTGGTATAGGGTGCTACGGTACATAGGCCTGAGTGCGTTACAGTCTGCTGTTCTGTAAGGACCGCTATCGGTCCACAATACATAGGGTTGCCGTGCACTACTGCTGACCGCTGCCCTATACTGCAGCAGTCCTTCATTGGTATAGGGACTGACGTACAGTCTGCTAATCACTAACACACAACCTGCTTGGTCCACAAAAGTTCTTATAAGGACTGGTAACTTGGTATAGGGTGCTACGGTACATAGGCCTGAGTGCGTTACAGTCTGCTGTTCTGTAAGGACCGCTATCGGTCCACAATACATAGGGTTGCCGTGCACTACTGCTGACCGCTGCCCTATACTGCAGCAGTCCTTCAGCGGTATAGGGACTGACGCACAGTCTGCTAAACACTAACACACAACCTGCTTGGTCCACAAAAGTTCTTATAAGGACTGGTAACTTGGTATAGGGTGCTACGGTACATAGGCCTGAGTGCAGTACAGTCTGCTGTTCTGTAAGGACCGCTATCGGTCCACAATACATAGGGTTGCCGTGCACTACTGCTGACCGCTGCCCTATACTGCAGCAGTCCTTCATTGGTATAGGGACTGACGTACAGTCTGCTAATCACTAACACACAACCTGCTTGTTCCACAAAAGTTCTTATAAGGACTGGTAACTTGGTATAGGGTGCTACGGTACATAGGCTTGAGTGCGGTACAGTCTGCTGTTCTGTAAGGACCGCTATCGGTCCACAATAGATAGGGTTGACGTGCACCACTGCTGACCGCTGCCCTATACTGCAGCAGTCCTTCAGCGGTATAGGGACTGACGTACAGTCTGCTAAACACTAATACACAACCTGCTTGGTCCACAAAAGTTCTTATAAGGACTGGTAACTTGGTATAGGGTGCTACGGTACATAGGCTTGAGTGCGGTACAGTCTGCTGTTCTGTAAGGACCGCTATCGGTCCACAATAGATAGGGTTGACGTGCACCACTGCTGACCGCTGCCCTATACTGCAGCAGTCCTTCAGCGGTATAGGGACTGACGCACAGTCTGCTAAACACTAACACACAACCTGCTTGGTCCACAAAAGTTTTTATAAGGACTGGTAACTTGGTATAGGGTGCTACGGTACATAGGCCTGAGTGCGTTACAGTCTGCTGTTCTGTAAGGACCGCTATCGGTCCACAATACATAGGGTTGCCGTGCACTACTGCTGACCGCTGCCCTATACTGCAGCAGTCCTTCATTGGTATAGGGACTGACGTACAGTCTGCTAATCACTAACACACAACCTGCTTGGTCCACAAAAGTTCTTATAAGGACTGGTAACTTGGTATAGGGTGCTACGGTACATAGGCCTGAGTGCGTTACAGTCTGCTGTTCTGTAAGGACCGCTATCGGTCCACAATACATAGGGTTGCCGTGCACTACTGCTGACCGCTGCCCTATACTGCAGCAGTCCTTCAGCGGTATAGGGACTGACGCACAGTCTGCTAAACACTAACACACAACCTGCTTGGTCCACAAAAGTTCTTATAAGGACTGGTAACTTGGTATAGGGTGCTACGGTACATAGGCTTGAGTGCGGTACAGTCTGCTGTTCTGTAAGGACCGCTATCGGTCCACAATAGATAGGGTTGACGTGCACCACTGCTGACCGCTGCCCTATACTGCAGCAGTCCTTCAGCGGTATAGGGACTGACGTACAGTCTGCTAAACACTAATACACAACCTGCTTGGTCCACAAAAGTTCTTATAAGGACTGGTAACTTGGTATAGGGTGCTACGGTACATAGGCTTGAGTGCGGTACAGTCTGCTGTTCTGTAAGGACCGCTATAGGTCCACAATAGATAGGGTTGACGTGCACCACTGCTGACCGCTCACCTATACTGCAGCAGTCCTTCAGCGGTATAGGGACTAAGAGTTTTGTCACAGGGTCATTTAAAAAATGACATGCAGAGGAAGAGGCAGGCCCTTCCGCAGGGGTGGTAGGGGTAGGGCAGGAGCAACAGGCTTGAGCCAAAGTGGGAAGTTGCAGAAGGTGCGTTCAATTACTTTAAAGGATGCACCAGACTTGGTTGAGTGGCTCGCTCAGCCTTACTCTTCTGCACCCTCCTCATCCTCTCGATCTGCACCCTCTTCTTCACTCTCTGCTATGTGCACCCCCAAAGACACTACCACCAACAACACGACCACCACCACCACCACCACATACCTTCCGCTTGAGTCACTGGAATTATTTTCCGATCCATATCAAGAGGACATTTCTGATGCGCAGCCACTCTTGGTATTGGATCAGGAAGAGGAGGTAGCAACAAGCGCTACTCAGCAGTCTGACGCCAGTACCCAGATCAGCCCAAGGAGGAGGTTGGTCCCCGGTGTTGCTGCCTACTCTACTTATAGCGGTGGGGAAGGTGACGTTGATGATGACGTGTCTAGTGATGTCACGTGGGTGCCCACAAGAGAGGAAGAGGAGGGGAGTTCAGAGGGAGATATGGACCAGCAGATAGGGAGGAGAAGCAGCAATGACTTACATTGCACAGCAGGGACAAAGCAGACTGCAAATGTATCAGGAGCGAGTCATCGACCATGTACGGTCACATCTGGCGCTCCCAGGACACCGGCACATGGCTCCGCAGTGTGGGCTTTTTTTAACGTGTCCGCTGCTGACAATAGCGTTGCCATCTGCAATCTTTGCAGTCAACGCGTTAGTCGCGGTAAGCCCAATACTCACCTAGGGACGACCGCCTTAAGAAGGCACATGAGCAGCCATCACCGAGCCCAGTGGGAGCAACGGAACACACAAAGCCACACTGCAGGCTCTCACCGTCCAGCCTCGTCTTCTACTTCTCCTTCTCCTCTCTCCTCACAATTGTCCTCCACTCCACCTTCCATCACGCCAAGCTCACATTTTTCTGCAAAAAGGCAGGCTTCCGTGGGCCTAATGTTTGAGCGTAAAAAAATGATGACGCCGGATAACCCTCTTGCCCAACGGTTGGCGGCTGGCTTGTCAGAACTCATAGCCCGCCAACTACTGCCATATAAACTGGTGGACTCGGAGGCCTTTCGCAAATTTGTGGCCATTGGAACACCACAATGGAAGGTCCCAGGAAGGAAGTATTTCTCAGAGAAGGGCATCCCAGAGCTATATGGCCATGTTCAGCGGCAAGTGAATGTATCTCTGGCACACAGTGTCGGTGCCAAGATACATCTGACCACAGACACGTGGTCTAGCAAACACGGGCAGGGAAGGTATATCAGTTTTACTGCCCACTGGGTGAACCTTCTGACGGCCGTCAAGCATGTAACCCGTGGCACCCGTGTAGATTTGGTTTTACCGCCACGGATTGCATGCAGGCCTGACTCTTCTTCTCCTCCTCCTACTCCATCCTCCTCCCTCTCCTCCTCAGCTGCCTCCTCCTTTTCCGCTGCTAGCGTCTCTTCCACTGCACCGCCCAAGCTCCCCAGAACCTATTCCACATGCCAGGTGAGACGTTGCCATGCCGTGCTGCGTCTGTTGTGCCTGGAAGCAAAGAGCCACACTGGCCCGGCACTCCTTTCAGCTTTGCGTTCACAGGCAGATGAGTGGCTAACACCGCTCAATTTGACAGTTGGTAAAGTGGTGTGTGACAACGGTGCCAATCTGCTTAGCGCATTGAAACAGGGCAAAATCACGCACGTGCCGTGCATGGCACACGTCTTAAACTTGGTCGTGCAGCGATTCCTTGTCAAATACCCTGGGGTCCAGGACATCTTGCGGCAGGCAAGGAAAATCTCGGCCCATTTCAGAAGATCTTACACGGCCATGGCTCGCCTTGCTGACATTCAGCGGCGACACCATCTGCCGGTCAGACGTCTTATTTGCGATTGCCCGACGCGATGGAACTCAACCTTCTATATGCTTGATAGGCTGCTCCAGCAGAAACGTGCAGTTAACGTCTACCTGTATGAACTCTGCGAAAGAAACGGTTCTGGGGAGCTGGGTTTTTTTTCACCGCGCCAGTGGCTGCTCATGCGCGACACATGCAGACTTCTGCGGCCATTTGAGGAGATCACCAAACTGGTCAGTCGCAGCCATGGCGCCATCAGTGACATGGTACCTTATGCCTTCTTTCTGGAGCGTGCATTGCGTCGTGTCATTGATCAGGCTGTGGAGGAGCAGGAGCGGGAAGATGAGGAAGTCGCAATGCTGGATGAATTCCCAGGGGGGGCTACTCTATCTGAGACAAGTCAACAACAGGAGTCTGATGAGGAGTCAGAGGAGGATGGTGCCGGGGCGGATGAGCAGGAGCAAGAAGAGCATGCTTTAAACCTTTCTGGGATCCCTGTTGTGCGAGGATGGGGAGAGGAGAATGAAGAGGACGACATTATCCTGGATGATGAGCAGGAGCCAGGCCACCACACCGCTTCCACTTTAGTGCAAATGGGGGCCTTCATGCTCCAGTGTTTTAATAGGGACCCCCGTATAAAAAGCATGAGGGTCAAGGACCAGTACTGGGTGGCAACGTACTTAGACCCCCGGTACAAACACAAAATGGCGGAAATGTTACCGCCGTCGCAGAGGGCTGTCAGAATGCAGCACTTCCAGGCCTTGCTTCGAGAAATGCTGCATTCTGCTTTTGCGTGCGCTGGCAGAGGAGCAATTCCCACTCCCAGAGAAGGATTTGCGGGTACCAATCCAACAGCGCCTGCAAGAAGAGGCCGGTTTGAAGATGTGTTGGTGACTTCGGATATGAGGTCATTCTTTCAGCCGACCCATCGACAGGTGTCATCCGGATCCAGCATCAGGGAACGCCTAGACCGTCAGGTGTCCGACTACATTGGGTTAACGGCCGATGTGGACGCTCTGAGGAGTGATGAACCCCTAGACTACTGGGTGGGCAGGCTTGACCTCTGGCCAGAGCTTGCCCAATTTGCAATCGAACTGTTGGCTTGCCCCTCATCCAGTGTCCTGTCCGAAAGGACGTTCAGCGCAGCAGGGGGGATTGTGACCGATAAGCGTACTCGCCTAGCTCACCACAGTGTTAACTACCTCACATTTCTAAAAATGAATGAGGCATGGATCTCGGAGGAATTCAACACATGTGATCAGTAGACCATGTATATGTCTATAAACAATTTTTGGAATCAAGCACACAGACCTTCTTAATTCATTTGGCTCACTTCCCTGACCCAAAAAAGCACACCGTACTATATGCCCCTACCCTCCTCTTTGAAGAGGTTGAGCGGTGTCATATTTCTACTGGGGCTGCTTATTATGAGGGGTTCCCACCATCCCTGTGCTGTGCTGACTTCCTCCTGGGTGTTCTTATTATGAGGGGCTCCCACCATCCCTGTGCTGTGCTGACTTCCTCCTGGGGGTTCTTATTATGAGGGGATCACACCATCCCTGTGCTGTGCTGACTTCCTCCTGGGGCTGCTTACGGTGCTGCTGTCAGCGCTGTATGTCACGGAGCTGCTGTCAGCGCTGTATGTCACGGAGCTGCTGTCAGCGCTGTATGTCACGGAGCTGCTGTCAGCGCTGTATGTCACGGAGCTGCTGTCAGCGCTGTATGTCACGGAGCTGCTGTCAGCGCTGTATGTCACGGAGCTGCTGTCAGCGCTGTATGTCACGGAGCTGCTGTCAGCGCTGTATGTCACGGAGCTGCTGTCAGCGCTGTATGTCACGGAGCTGCTGTCAGCGCTGTATGTCACGGAGCTGCTGTCAGCGCTGTATGTCACGGTGCTGCTGTCAGCGCTGTATGTCACGGAGCTGCTGTCAGCGCTGTATGTCACGGAGCTGCTGTCAGTGCTGTATGTCACGGAGCTGCTGTCAGCGCTGTATGTCACGGAGCTGCTGTCAGCGCTGTATGTCACGGAGCTGCTGTCAGCGCTGTATGTCACGGTGCTGCTGTCAGCGCTGTATGTCACGGAGCTGCTGTCAGCGCTGTATGTCACGGAGCTGCTGTCAGCGCTGTATGTCACGGAGCTGCTGTCAGCGCTGTATGTCACGGAGCTGCTGTCAGCGCTGTATGTCACGGAGCTGCTGTCAGCGCTGTATGTCACGGTGCTGATGTCAGTGCTCTGTATTACGGTGCTGCTGTCAGTGCTCTGTATCTCCTGCACCCTCTTGTTTGCCTACCCTGGTCCCTGACCTTCCCTCTCCTCCATTGCCTTCATTAGCTCCATAGTCCTGAATTGTCAGAACAATTTCCCAAATAAAAAAAAAATGCTTGTAGTTATCGATCCCAAATTCACCTCATACATGTATTATGCTATTGTCCAGGTGGTGGGACTACGTGCTACCCCCTAATAATTACCCCGTGGCCGCAAATTCGACCTAAAGGTTTGCGAAATTCGCCTCCCATTGAAGTCAATGGAGCCCGCGGCGAACGGTCGTTTTCGCGAACGTTTGTGTCCGTTCGCGTTTCGCGTTCGCGAAACGTCCCGTCGGAAGTTCGTCCATCACTAGTCAAGAACAGGTCGATCCTAGAATATGCTCTTTGGGTGTTTGAGTAAAAGGAATAAGCCCTCTCAGTACCATGCTGACACCACCAGGGGTCATAAAGATCTTCTAGGGAAAGTAATGAAGATAGGGCTGTGGATTTTCTGTGTTTTGTATTAGAGGAATCATTAAAGTCACCACAGATTATGATTTGATCTTTAGGGTAATGTTGGATCTTTTGCATTGTGGATTTATAGAATGATTTCTGGTGGGAGTTGGGGGCATAGATATTTACAATGATAAGGGGTGGGTTGTTGAATGTGGCTGATAAAATCAAGTTATCTGCCTGAGAGGTCCTGATTGAGGTGCGTTAGATTAAAGGGGATTGAGGAGCATACCGTAATCAAGACTCCCTTTGTTTTTATGTTAGCTTGTGCGTAAAAACAATGGGGGAATAGTTTGTGGGAGCATTGGTGTGGGTTATGTTCTTGAAAATGCATCTCCTGAATGCACAGTATGTCTGCCTTTAGTGAGATGGCTTCTTGCCATAGGAGTGACCTTTTAAAAGGACTGCTGAGGCTCTTGGTATTTAAGGAGGCAATAGTGAGCGTCATGGCTTTGTGTGGAGTGAATTTGGTTGCAGGTGCTGTGACAGTATTGAGACAGATTTACTCCTAATGCAAAAAAGGGAGAATGGGGGGGGGGGGGGGTAGTAACAGAGTTGTAGCAGTAACACTAGTAACACTAGTATTCGCATTAATATGTGTTTACAGATTGAGGCCTGCAGTGGTTTAGAGGGCTCAATCTGGTCACACAATAACAAAGCAACACTAAATACACAAATGATCTAGTAAAACAGGTTTAACTGGTGTGATAGACCAGTGGCTCCCCAAAAACGACATATTGAAGTGGGGTGTTATATACCTTCTTCCACATACATACTGCACTTCTCTAGAGACTTTTGTCACAGGGTCATTTAAAAAATGACAGGCAGAGGAAGAGGCAGGCCCTTCCACAGGGGTGGTAGGGGTAGGGCAGGAGCAACAGGCTTGAGCCAAAGTGGGAAATTGCAGAAGGTGCGTTCGATTATGTCAAAGGATGCATCAGACTCAGTTGAGTGGCTCACTCAGCCTTACTCTTCTGCACCCTCTTCATCCTCTCGATCTTCACCTTCTTCTTCACTTTCTGCTGTGTGCACCCCCAAAGACACTCCCACCAACACCACCACCACCACCATGTACCCTCCTTTTGAGTCACAGGAATTATTTTAATCCATCACAAGCCATTGCCGATGCGCAGCCACTCTTGGCATTGGATCAGGAAGAGGAGGTAGCAACAACCGCCACTCAGCAGTCTGATGACAGTACCCAGATCAGCCCAAGGAGGAAGCTGGTCCCCAGTGTTGCTGCCTACTCCGAGATCTTTAATTTTAGCGGTGGGGAAGGTGACATCGATGATGTGTCTAGTGATGTCACGTGGGTGCCCACAAGATCTCAGTGCTGGTGTCAGTGCTCTCTATCACGGTGCTGGTGTCAGTGCTCTCTATCTCGGTGCTGTTGTCAGTGCTCTCTATCTCTGTGCTGGTGTCATTGCTCTCTATCACGGTGCTGGGGTCAGTGCTCCATCTCTATCGTGGTGCTGGTTTCAGACAGTGAGGGAGATAGCAGCGGAGAAGCAAATCAGCAGGCAGTGCCAGCACTATGGCTGAGGATCAGCACTGGACTGGCACCTCCGGACCACCGCAGTGGAGCCCTGCTTAGGTGGGGGTAAGGGCCGGGCAGAGGGAGGGGCTCAAGCACAGGTTGGCACACTGGGACACTGGCACAAGACTGCGCTGCCCTGACTGTGGCACTGATCATCTCCTGCACCCCCTTCATAGCCTGCCCTGACCTTGCCTCTCCTCCATGGCCTTCATGCGCTCCTGAATTGTCAAAATTTCACAGATAAAAAAATAATGCTTATCGTTGTCTATCCCAGATTCACTTAACACTTTTGTTATGTCATTGTCTATGTGGTGGGACTATGTGTGCACAGCTAGTAAGCATTTTGTGGCTGAAAATATGACCTGTAGGTTTTTGAGGTTCGCCTGCCATTAAAGCCAGTGGGGTCCACTGCGAACTTTGCGGTTTGCAAACTTTTGGCCGCTTTCGCGGTTCACGTTCGTGAAATGTCCCATCGGAAGTCCATCACTAATTGTGAAGCTAGCTGTTCTGTTGTAGGACTACAGGTCCCAGCACCATATTGCTTCTTGCTAGGAGGCCGTTTGTCACATGATTCTGCTGGTGAATCTGCCAGTCTCTTACCTCTGTCTCCCAGGTGGTTGGTCTGCTCAGATGATTGATCCATGTCATCCTCTATTTTAGGGGATGCAGAGGGAGCTGTAGTGTGCTGATCTCTGGGTCTCAATGTGCCATGTTGGTGTCTCTGCTGTGCGGGAAGCATGTAGAAGTTGAGGAACCTGCGGGTGCTCTTGGGCTTCGTTTTTTCCCGGGACATAGTCCTGATGGTAGTCCTCCATTCCAGAGGGTGTTTGATGGGAGAAAGGAGGCTGGATAGTCTTGTATGTAGTGTGGAGGAGCAGAGCAGCAGAATCAAGTGGCCTTCTTTAACAGTGGCCAGGCCATCCTGAGTTCTGCAACTTTACCCTTGTAACATGGCTAAAGAAGGGTTGCCATCCAGTAATGATCCCTCGCCTTGATACCATGAATCCTAGGATCCTTTTGCAGGCTTTTTAGAATCAGGGAGGCCATGCAGTGTAAGATTGCAGAGGCATTTGATTCCTCTGGGTCACCAGGGATCACATTATCCCTAACTACCTTGTCCCAGCCACGTACAACTCCTTGGATTACTGGGGACTGAAAACCATCCCTTGAAGACTGCTGCTGAGTGCTATCCTCTACATCCACGCTGACACAATCCTCCTCCTCCTCTTCTTCCTGTGTGTTTGGTAGGCCCACAGGAATTCTATCTGGATAAAGGGGGCTTAGAGAGGAAAGGAAGTCCTCCTCTTCCTCCCGCTCTTCTGCCTCAAGTGCCCTTTCCATGATTCCACAAAGCGTGTGCTCCAGCAGGAAGTCTAGAGGAACAGTGTCACTGATGCATGCATTTCCACTGCTCACCATCCTTGTGGCCTCCTCAAATGGTGACAGGATAGTGCATGCATCCTTGATCAGTAGCCACTGGGATGACGAAAAAATTCCAAGCTCCCTTGACTCTGACTCGCACAGGTACTCATTGATGACCCTCTGCTGTGTGTGCAGTCACTGCAGCATTGCCAACGTTGAGTTCCACCTTGTGGGTATGTCACAAATGAAGCGGTTGGTGGGCCAGTTGCATTACCTTTGAATGTCAGCCAGCTGAGCACTGGCATTTTATGACTGGCGGAAATGACCACAGACTTTTCTGGCCTGACTTAGGAGATCTTGTAAGCCTGGGTACTTGCTCAACAATCGCTGCACCACCAAATTCAAGATGTGTGCCAAACATGGAACATGGGTCAAGTGCCCCTGTCGGAGGGCAGAGAGAAGGTTGGTACCATTGTCACATACAATCATTCCTGGTTGCAGAGCTGACAGAATCTCTGCCCCAGTGTGGCTCCTTTCCCCTAGGCAGACCAACTCAAGCACCACATGGCATCTTTTAGCCTGACTACTTGCATAGCTCCTTGAACACTTACGAAGCACCGCTGGTTCAGAGGACAAATCTACAGTGGAGGCCATAGAGGAAGAAGAAGAGGAGGGGTGGAGGAGAGAGCTGTGGCAAAATCACCACTAGCATTTTGGAGGAGTGGCTTCAACAACACTGAACACTGTCCTGCATCGTACCCAGTGCGCCATGAAGGAAAGGTAACGTCCCTGTCCATGCCTGCTGGACCATGAGTCAGCGGTAATATGAACCTTACTGCTGACTGCCCTGTCCAACAAGGCCAAAACATTGCCTTCCACATGCAGGTAGAGAGCTGGAATGGCCTTCTGTGAAAAGAAATGGCATTTTGGAATCTGCCACTGAAGTAGAGCACATTCCACAAATTCAGGAAAGGGGGCAGAGTCTACCAGCTGAAAGGGCAGCAGTTACAGTGCTAGAAATGTGGCCAAGCCAGCATTTAGACGCTGAGCATGTGGATGGCTGGGACCAAATTTCTTTTTCACGGTTCAGCAACTGAGGTATGGAAATTTGCCTGCTAAAATCAATTGGTGGTGTACTGCTAGCGGATTGGCTGCAAGTACTTGGGACACCTAATGCTATACCTTCATTCCTCTCAGTGCAGGTTTTTGAGAGGATTGGAGATATAGCAGGGTTGGAGATCCCAGATGAGGAGCAAGGAGAAGTCTGCCTTTTTCTTTGATGTGGGTCTTTCAAGTGCTGTTGCCAACGGACTGCATGGCAGGTCGCCATATGTCTGGTCAAGCATATGGTGCCCAAACGGCTGCTGTTCTGGCCACGCTTGATCCGCTTCAGACATAGGTTGCATACAGCAACAGTGCAATCTGCTGCAAACATGTCGAAAAAAGGCCCACACCAAGAACTTTTAAAATTCAGCGGGGAGTCTGCAGCGCCCTGCACCTACGGAGCTCTGCAGTGTGATGCAATAGGGTGGCTGCCCTTAAGCTGCCTCCTAGAAGACATCCTGCCTCATTTGAGTTTTGCCTCCTCCTCCTCTCTTCTCTCAGGCACCCAAGTACAGTCAGTGACCTCATCATCCCCTCCCCCCATCACTGGAGCAAACTTGGCAGCATGCTGCAACTGGGGAACATGACTGCCAATTTCTTGTCCTTCTGTGGCACCCCCTGTCTCTAGGCTCACGTTATACCCTTCCTCAACCTGGGAACCAACATCGGATCCTTCAAATCGCTGCACATCCTCCAGCAGCATGTACCTGACACTGTGGACAAATAATTCTGGGGACTCCTCCGTGCATGATGGTAGGGCTAAGGAGTGACTGTGGACAAGGAGTCAGGGGAATAGGCCACTTTGGCAGCTACTTATGAAGGCAAACTACACTGAGTCTGGGTGACAGAGGAAAAGGAGGATGAGGACAGCTTTGTTATCCACTCCACCAACTCTTCTGCATGTTGTGGCTCAATAACATGGCCAGCAGCAGAAAAAAAAGGACAATCGTGCCCCACAGCCACCTTCAGAGATGCACCATGTCCATGACCACCACGGTTGACTGTACACACAGAAGCTGCTTGCCTTCTTTAACCACTTGCTGACCTCCATATACGTCTGCAGAAGGGCTCGTACAGGCAGAATCACGTACCTGTACATTGCCCTTTAGAATCACATGCACCCGCGGCATGCTCCGTGAGTCGGGTCACGGGTCCCATGGACTCGATAGCCACGGGGATACCCGCAATTGCCTCACGGGGAGGATGAACGGGGAGATGCTAATGTAAACAAGCATCTCCCCATCTGCCTAGTGACAGTGTCACTGATCTCTGCTCCGTGTGATCGTAGCAGAGATCACTCACGTGTCACACACAACCACGCCCCCCACAGTTATAAACACGCCCCTAGGACACACATAACCCCTACACTGCCACCTAGTGGTTAACCCCTTCACTGCCAGTGTCATTTACGCAGGAATCAGTGCATTTGTATAGCACTGATTACTGTATAAATGACAATGGTCCAAAAAATGTGTCAGAAATGTCCGATGTGTCTGCCATAATGTCGCAGTCACGATAAAAATCGTTGATCGCCGTCATTTAAAAAAATAATTATTAATAAAAATGCCATAAAACTATCCCCTATTTTGTAAACGCTATAACCAATCAGTAATCCCTTATTACAATTTTTTACCAAAAATATGTAGAAGAATAGGTATCGGCCTAAACTGAGAAAAAAAACGCATTTTATATATTTTTGGGGGATATTTATTATATCAAAAAGTAAAAAATAATGCTTTGTTTTCAAAATTATCACTCTTTTTTTGTTTATAGCGCAAAAAATAAAACTGTACACACTGTATAGATACTGTGTACACCACCTGAAGTGTATTAGGAACTGTATACACTGTATTAGATACTGTGTACACCCCTGCACCGAAAAGTGTATTAGAAACTGTACACACTGTATTAAATACTGTGTACACTGCCTGAAGTGTATTAACTGTACACACTGTATCTGATACTGTGTACACCGCCTGCACTGTATTAGAAACTGTACAATGGCTGCACTATATTGTATACTGTGTACACCACCAGAAATGTAGTAGAAACTGTACACACTGTATTAGATACTGTGTATACCACCTGAAGTGTATTATAAACTGTACACACTCTATTAGATACTGTGTACACCACCAGAAAAGTAGTGGACACTGTACACCCTGCCTTTGGCCAATTATGGCTCTCTCAGCAGAGTGCGCTGTAATTGGCCAAAGCATGCAAAGGGAAAACATGCAAACTCCATGCAGATAGTGTCCTAGCTGAAATACAATCCATGGACCCCGGTGCTGCAAAGCAATAGTGTTGACCATTTAGCCACTGTGCTTTAACATGCAGATGTCATGCTAAATGGTGTTTTTTACACAGATTTTAGTAGCTGAGCCAACACATTTTGGACAGACATCACCACTATAGGGAAACTGGTACTAGAATTTATTGTAGCCGAGAACATGTAAACAGGAAGAGGCAAAAAAAAACACGAGAAGATCAGCAGCAATAAACAATGAAACCAGTGTTTTATAATTAATAAAACATAGCAATTGTTTATGATGCATAGTGATATGCCTTGGCAAATCATGGCAGATGCACGTAAAACAGACTTTGGCTGAGATTTTAAACTTTTTTTTTTTTTTTTTTTTTTTTTGAATAAATTTTTATTGAAAAAGTGTTAGAACAGTACATAAAATCATCATCAGCAGATACAAGTGTTTTCTTGTTTATATAAGTACAGTGTACAAAGTAGACTATAACACAAGACGAGATTTTCATCATCTTGAAGGCGTGTAGAAGAAAAGAAAGGAAAAACAAAAGACTTAAAAACTTGAACGAGAGCGGACGCTAATCCACTCCCTCATAGGATTAGACAGACATGAGGAGGCTGTAACTGGATGGATCTAACTAGCCCGGAGGCTCTAAAATTAACCTCATGGAACTAACCAAATATGGCAAAAACAGGAGAGGGGATGGGAGAAGGGGGGGGGGGGGGAGGAAGGGGGGGGGGGGGAGGAAGAGGGGGGAAGGGGGGAAAGTGGGCTTAGGTCCAATACTCCATTGAAGGAAGACATCCAATAGTGGAAGAGTTCACGTTTGATGAGGATCTTTGTACACAAATGAGTGTTTACGACACGTACGGTCGTGTGGAGAGAGGTGCATCGAAATAAAAAGGTCCCATCTGTCATGAAAGCGTTTGGAGGCTTTCTGGTGGTCCAGGTTGGCATTAATTTTGTCCCGAAAAAGGAGTTGTAGGAGATCCCTTTCGACCTGTGAAATGGAGGGCGTGGATGCGGAGGTCCAGTTGGCCAGTATGGCCCTTCTGGCTAATAGGAGGCAGATCAAGGACCAGTCCTTTCCCGGTGGGCTGGGGGCGGTTGACCAGGGAAGTAGAGTGTAGTCCCAATGCCCAAAGATAAGGAGGAGCGGATTCTTGGGGAGTTTCAACAGCGTAATCCTGAAGATATAGGCCAAAACTTGATCCCAGAAAGTAGCAATAAAGTTACAAGTCCAGAACCGGTGTACGAGAGAAGGTTTGGGTTGTTGGCACATTGGGCACAGTGATGGGCACAGTGACGGGGAGGAAGAGGCCGAAGAATGGTTGGGAGTGGGAAGAAAAGGAATATGGGCGCGGTGGGCGATTTTCAGCTGGGTTTCCCTCCATAATTCATTAGGGATCAGATTGTACACAGAATTGAGGCCTTGCAGGATTTTGTCTACTATGTCCTCCTCTGGAAAGTCCTTCGCCCAATTCAGCACTGATGACGAGGCTAAGGATGGAGTAATTTTCAAAAGTAGTGGTTTGTATATGTCAGAAATTTTGCAGGTGTCATTCCGGATGAGAGTTTCCATGAACGATGTAGTGAATCTGACGGATTCGGTCCTGCAGGTTTTTTGAAGAAAGCTGACACATTGGCGATAATGGAAGTTTGAGGCATCCGGAAGAGAAAATTTTGCTGCTAGGGAGCTAAATGGCAGCACCCTGCCAGAATCTGGATCACACATGGAGAAAAATGTAGCAAGACCCTTTTGGCGCCATTCATCGTAAGGTTGTCGTTCCAAACCCGGAGTAAAATTTGGGTTCCCTTGAATTGGAAGAAATTTAGAGATGAAAGGAGAGAGACGGAGACTTTTCCTTACCTCCCTCCAGGCAATGGCAGTGTCCCTCAGCAGGAGGTTGTGTTGATGCGGAGTTGCTAGAGATTTCCACTTGCAGTGAAGAAGGGCAGTAAGGGAATAGGGATGGACCATTGCCGTTTCCAAGTGAAAATTTGAACATTGGGACTTTTGGGTAATCCAGTCTAAACTCACCCTCAAGAGACATGCTAAATTATACAGTCTAACGTTCGGAAGACTAATACCGCCTTCGGTCCTGGGAAGATGAAGTTTCGAGAAGGCAATGCGCGGTCTTTTGTTTCGCCAAAGAAATTTTGATATTGCAGAGTTTAAAATTTGAATATCCTTGTGTCTGATGAGTAAAGGTATCGTTTGAAGAGGGTATAGCAGGCGTGCAAAACTGACCATTTTTATCAGGTGACATCTTCCATCCAGTTTTCAAGTTCCAGAGTGAGCTTGTTAAAAAGGGGAGGATAATTCAGATGGTAAAGTGAGGAGGGAAGCTTCCCTATTTTAATACCCAGATAAGTGATGTGTGATTTAGCTATCGAGAAGATGGAATTGTGAGACCAGGCCGGAGGTGGGAGGGAACCGAGGGGCAGTATCTCGCTCTTGGGATAGTTTATGCGTAAACCGGAGCATTTTCGGAATAGATCAAATGTGTTCTTTATCGTGGGCATATCTGCGGAAGGATTTGCGGAGAATATGAGGACGTCATCTGCAAAGAGAGACGTCTTCAGTTGTAGCTCGCCTATCGGAATGCCATGGATTGGGGCTACTGTGGACAAAAACCTAGATAGTGGTTCCAGGGCCAAATTAAAGAGGAGAGGGGATAAGGGGCAGCCTTGTCTCGTACCCTTATGGAGGCGAAATTCATTTGAGAGCAGGCCAGCTGCAACCAATCTGGCGGCCGGAGAGGTATACATAGATTTTACTAGATGTAAGAAAGGGCCGGTGAAACCCATTTTGTTCAGAACCAGAGACAGCCATTCAAAACTAACATTGTCGAAAGCTTTTTCGGCATCAAGAGTAATGATGGCAAAGTCCCCGTTCGGGTTGCATCTAGCGTGCTCTAGTGCCATCATCACCTTTCTGATGTTGATCGTCGCCGTTCTGCCTTTCACAAAGCCTGACTGGGCAGGATGGATCAGAAAAGGGATGATGTTAGCTAGCCTTGTGGCTATGATTTTGGATAAAATCTTGACATCGAGATTTAGGAGCGATATGGGCCTATAAGAGCCTGGTTCTGTAGGTTCCTTCCCCTTTTTTTCTAGAAGTTTTATTATCGCCTGGTTGCCTGTGGGTAGATAGGGGCCCCCTGTCCACATGTGTTGGTACACCCTTTCAAGTGTGGGTGCTAGGAGTGAATTGAGGGATTTATAAAATTCGCCCGTTAGTCCATCTGGGCCAGGGGCTTTGGAAGGGGCTAGAGTCCGAATCGTGTTGGTTATTTCCGCGAGAGATATGGGGGCATTCAGGGAGTCTAGTTGTGAGGGGGATATTTGAGTCAGAGTCACTTTGCCTATAAATTCGTGTGCCGTTTGCTCGTCGATAGGGTCGGCCGCATACAAGGCCGTATAGTAGCGCAGCATGGCAGAGTTTATGCCCTGTTGCGACGTTGTTATAGAGCCGTCGGGCTCCCGGATAGCAGGTATGATAGTTGGGCGGTAGGTTCCTTTACATAGTCTGGCTAGCAGTTTACCGGCTTTGTTCCCGAATTTGTGGAGAGTGGCATCAAAGTGAGCTCTCTTAATCGATTCTAGTGTGTCGGCCCAAGTTTCAAAGGATTGTTTGGCTATTCGCCAAGCTTCCCGGTTTTCAGGTGTGTCATGGGTATAGAGTGTACGTTGAGCCTGATGGAGTCTGGAACTGGCCGTAGTGTAGTTAAGATGTGCATTCTTTTTGAAGGAGGATGCATAAGAGATAATGCGTCCTCGGAGGAAAGCTTTCCCTGCGTCCCATAGCAGGTTAGGGTTGTCCGCATGGTCCGCATTAGTTTGTGCGTATAAACGCCATTCTTTGGTGATGTAGGTGTGGAAGTCCGCGTTGTGCTGGAGGAAGGCGGGGAATCGCCAAATTTTGGGATTCGGATGGATATCAGGAGTCTCTAGAGATATAGATATAGGGGCATGGTCAGAGATAGCAATATCATGTATCTCCGCGTCCGGGATGAAGGGGAGTAGGTCATGTGAGCTAAATATGTAGTCAATTCTAGTGAATAAGTTGTGTGGATGGGAGTAGAAGGAGAATTCCCTATCAGTCGGGTGGTGTATGCGCCATAGGTCAAGGAGACGAAGGGATTCCATTGTGTCCGCTAACAATGTAGTGTTGGTCGGTGTCAAGGACGAGTCAAGTCGTCGATGCGAAGATTTATCAGCTAGTGGGTGTATTACGGAATTAAAGTCTCCCCCCACGACTTGAGGTAAGGAGGGGTAGCGCAGGAGCCAGGTTGTCAGTGTGGTGAAGAATTGCTTCGTAGGACTGTTTGGGGCGTATATGTTGGATATCACTATTTCTTTTGTCCCAATGCGGATATGAATAGGGAGCAATCTGCCCTGAGTATCCGTATCCGTTGACAGTATGGTACAAGGGAGATTTTTATGAATAAGGATAAGGACTCCCGCTTTACGGCCGAGAGCTTCTGAGCCCGCCACCGCCCCCACCCAGAGTTTCTTCATCCGAACAAAATCGGTTGAAGAAAGATGTGTCTCCTGAAGCAAAGCTATATCTGTTTTGAGCCGTTTGAGATGGCGAAGAACCTTCATTCTCTTAGCAGGGGAACGAAGGCCCTTTACATTCCACGAAATTATTCGCAGCATGATGGGATTAGGATGGGGATATGGTGTGCTAGTAGTGAAATCATTCGGATGTGTGTGGTTAAGTGTAGTGAGCAGTAGTTATCTATACTGGAGCATGAGATCAAAGCCCTAAGAAGGGGGATGATGAGTATGCGTGCACTAATAGAAAACCTATCGGGTAGAGGAAAAGGAGAGGAGGGGGAAGGATAAAACTGTCGCAGTAGCCAAAGATAAGATAAGCAGAAATAAACATAATCGCTAACCAACTTCTCTTTTTTCCGCATGGGGATCACTGCGAAGACCAGTTCCCATAACCAGCCCTGCATCATGTCAGAGGCTTCCGCCCCTTAGAGATGGAGTATAAGGCAGCGGCAGGGCATGCGGGAGAGCAGCACATGGACGCAGGTCTGCACAGAGAACCCAGGGGGAAGAGGGTACGAATGTGTACAAAAATGAAGATATAGATACCACAAATTAGAGTACATAAGTTGCCATGTTAAGCAAAATACCTCTATAGTCATGAACCACTGAGGAAGGGTGAAAATACAACTAAAGTGGAACATAACAAAAAAGTTCGTCAGCAAAGAGTCAGTTCAAGATGTATGCAGACAGAACAACAAGTCCGAACAAGTAGTAACAGATATTACCTGTGAGGTGTGGACTGTCCAGGAGGGAGAGTCCAAAGTTCAGAACACCTTGACCAGGTACGGAGGAAGGCCAAACAGAGCCATAAAGAAAGAAACACTTGCGTGTGGAAACAGCGGGGCCAGTGCGTGCCCCTCAGCGTGTAGTGAGGCCATGCTGAGTTGGGCCCGAGGCCCTGAAGCGCTTGGGAGAGTCCTTGCGCGGGCTCCTCTGATCCAGGGCCCGGTTGAGTGGTGGGGCCTTAGGTGTGGGGCTGAGGAGGGATCCTGAGCGCGACGATTTCAAGTAGGCAGATGCTTCCTCCGGTTCTTGAAAGGATAGTTGTTCACCGGAGGGTGTTTTGATCCGTAGGGTAGCCGGGAATGCCAATGTGAATTTGAATTGCCGTTGGTGAAGTTCTGCACAAACATGCTGGAAAGCTTTGCGTCGTTTAGAAACATCTACCGAATAGTCGGCGAAGATCAGGATGCGGACTCCTTCTATCTGTAGGGATCTTGCTTGCCGGTATTGTTGCAGTATGGCGGCTTTGTCCGAGTAGTTGAGATATTTGGCTATGATCGGGCGCGGTAACTTGCGTTCCGAATTGAAAGCCCCCATGCGGTGAGCGCGCTCCACGATACACGGGCCTCCCAGACCCAGAGCTTCAGGGATGCGACGAGCGCATAATTCCATTAGGGCAGATTGATGGAGCGATTCAGGAAAACCTACGAAACGCAGGTTGTTTCTCCTGGACCTGTTCTCGAGGTCATCGAGTTTTTCCAGAATAAATTTGTTCGTTCTGTCCTGTGCATGTTCCAGGGATTGCGTCTGGTAAAGCTCGTCCTCAATGGTGGATATGCGATGCTCTGCTTCATTTAATCTGGATGCATGTTCCCCCAGCTGGGCTTGGACTTTCTGCATACCTGAGCTGACAGCTTTCTCCACTGATGCAGCTATCATAGGAGAGAGGAGAGCAGCCACAGCCTGTGCCAGGAGTTCTGTGTGATGGTCTCGTGGCAGTGGAGGTAAGTGTGGCTGCTGGATGAAGGAAGATGTTTCAGGGCTAGATGGAGGAGGGGGGGCCTGGATCTGTGGTAGTAAAGAGTCACTCATACTGGATGGATGAGCAGGCCGTTCCCCTACCTCCATAGCAGGCGACGTCTCCTCAGGCTGGGCCGCACAGGCCGGATCCGTGTAGGCCGAAGCCGGGGCCTCGATTTGCGGCTGGGCCGGCCGCGCGGCGGCGGCCGCGTACGATCGCGGCCCGGTTTTTTCGACGAACCGGTCCATCCGGTGGCCAGGGACGTGGAGAAGGCTGGTGGGGCTTTTTGGGGCGGAAAACGCCGATTTTCAGGCCGATGTGGAGGGCGGTTTGCGGGAGCTGTGAGAGGCACAGCTACTCCATGCGGCGCCGGAACCGGAAGTGATTTTTTTTTTAACTTTTAACCATAGAATTATTTCTAATAAAGGGAATAAAGTGGAAATTCACCCTAGAATTACACAGTGAACCTTATGCAGCCATATAACACATGAGCCTTGATGAATGCATAGCACCATGTTTGAATCCTGTGCTTTTCCCACAATCAGCAAACCATGTACTTCATTGTGTCATTCACCACCCTCATGCTAAGCTTGATTGGGAAACTGAGTGCATATGCTTTTTCTGTACCCTGATGCTGTCCATATCAGAAGGTAGACCTCATGAGTTGCATGGCGGACAACTGAAACATGGACAGAATTCAAACGTAAAGCAGAACTTCAGTCATTTTTGTCATATTTCAGTCTATTAAATCTTCTGCCCTTGTTGATAATAAAAAAAAAAATTCTGCCAGTAAATGCCTTACACAGCCCACTTCCTGTTTCTTGTCTGGTAAAATGTCGTGGCTTATGACATCATGCACAGCTCTCTCTCTCTCTCTCAATTTTCGTTAGAGTTTGCTAGGAAGGGAGGGGGAATGAGTCATAAGAGGGCAAATGAAAGCTGCGGGTCTGCAGAGCTGGGGGTGTGCCTGTAAATCCAGGAAGTGAACAGGCAGCAGCTTCAGCTGCCCACAGTTAAAATGGATGCAGACAGACGTAGTGAATGAAGATTTCTGCAGCATATTTGGCAAGTACAGAATCACAGTATATATATAACATTATGCAAAGTGGTTGGAGGGAAGCTTCAGAATGGCAAAGATGTTTTTTTACAAATGATGTGAGCAGACTCTAATTCCTCTTTAATACTATGCATTATGGGTGTTATATGGCTGTTTAAAGGATAACTAAACCTTTGTTTTTTTATTTAGTTTTTTTTTATAACAAGCATGTCATACTTACCTCCTCTGCGCAGTTGGTTTTGCACGGAATGGCCCCCGATCCTCCTCTTCTGGGGTCCCTCAGCGGCGCTTCTGGCTCCTCTTCTTCTCAAGTGCCCCATTGGAGAAGCGTCCTCCCTCGGGGCAATCTCAGTGTCCTGCTGCTGCATCTATGGACACAGGCAGCAGGACTCCGACCCGCCTCCGACTCCCGCATCATTGGGTTTGATTGACAGCAGCAGGAACCAATGGCTGCGCTACTATCATTCTATCCAATCAAGACCCGAGACACCGGCTAGAGCTGCTGCACTCTTTTCTGGCACTGGAAAGATAGGGATCAGGTGAGTAAAAGAGGGGCTCTGGGGGGTGCTACACTTTAGAAGGTTTTTCACCTTAATGCATAGAACAAGGGTTTACAACAACTTGCGGACCGCCGCACGCCAATATACGTCCTAACTTTGAAGAGGAATATCATTGTTATGGCAGAAGCTAGTATCCTCTTCTTCAGCGAGCTGTCTGATTTCCGATAATTGTGGTATCTGCAGTGGATTCACCACAAAACCACTTCTGCCCATAGCTCTTATTTTTTTTTCAAATGACAATTTATTTTTTTATTGCATTTTTGTGTAAATATGAGATTTGAGGTCTTTTTGACCCCAAATCTCATATTTAAGACATCCTGTCATGCTTTTTTTCTATTACAAGGGATGTTTACATTCCTTGTAATCGGAATAAAAGTGACACCTTTCCTTTTTTTTTTTTTTAAAGAACAGTGTAAAAATAAAAGGTAAAATAAATAAGAAAAAAAAATGATGCGTTTACTTCTGTTCGCGTGCAGAAGTAAAACACATAAGTTAGTAGCGACCGCATATGAAAACCACACACACTAGGTATCGCCGCGATCGGCAGAACAAGAGCAATAATTCTAGCCCTAGACCTCCTCTGTAACTCAAAACATGCAACCTGTAGAATTTTTTAAACATCACCTATGGAGATTTTTAAGGGTAAAAGTTTGTCGCCATTTCACGAGCCGGCGCAATTTTGAAGGGTGACATGTTGGGTATCAATTCACTCAGCGTAACATTATCTTCACAATATAAAAAATTGGGCTAACTTTACTGATGTCTTATTTTTTTATTTAAAAAAGTGTATTTTTTCCCAAAAAAGTGCGCTTGTAAGACCATTGCACAAATACGGTGTGACAGAAAGTATTGCAACCACTGTCTTTTTATTCTTTAGGGTGTTAGAGAAAATGTATAATTTTGGGGGGGTTCTAAATAATCTTCTAGCAAAAATAAATGTTTTTATCAAATCTCAAAAAGAGGCTCGGTCCTAAAGCGGTTGTACAGTATACCCGCTGAAGTTTATTTTTTATTTTTTACTCACCTGCAAAGGAAAAGGCATAATGAGCTAGTATGCACCGCATACTAGCTCATTATGATATACTTACCTTAGAACGAGGCCCCGACATCTGGCCCGATCCACGCCGAGGGAGCTGACATGTTTCTTCCGGGTATCGCGGCTCCGGCCACTCACAGCGTCACGGGGAGATTTTGCATGCGCGCGGGAGATTTCTTCCTGGCAGGGTCCGGCGTCTGCCAGACTTTCAGCCGAGAATCCCCTGTGTGCATGCGCCGCTGCAGTCAGCGGCGCATTGCGAGGGGAAGGAGATATTATTTTTACCTACAGGTAAGCCTTATTATAGGCTTTCTTGTAGGTAAAAGTCCCAAAATTTACTATACAACCACTTTAAGTGGTTCATGTTCTTTGAGTAATCTCAAAGATCTGAATTTTGGTCGGAAAAAGATCTGATGGTTTTACCGACGGAATTCCGGTGGGATTTCGCTCAAGCTGTCTTTCATACACGCGGTCACACCAAATTCCGACTGCCAAGAACGTGGTGACGTACAACACATACGACGGGACTAGAAAAAGGAAGTTCAATAGCCAATAGCCAATAGCTACCGTCTCATAGTTCAATCTGAGCATGCGTGAGTTTTTGCGCGTCGGAATTGCATACACACAAACGCATTTTCGGATAGGAACTTTTTCCGACCGAAAAATTGAGAACATGCTCTCAATCTTTTGCTTGCTGAAATTTGGCCAGCAAAAGTCAGATGGAGCATACACAAGATCGCATTTTCTGACCAAAAGCTCTCATCTGTCTTTTGCTGGCCAAATTTACGATCGTGTGTATGCGGAATAAGGGTTAAATTCCATGTTAAGAGTTTTTTCTCTTTGTGGTATGATTTATGAGGATTTCATAGGAGTGCATTGAGATCAAGCTATATGGGCAAGATCACTGGAAATTGATGTTCCCTACCAGTGGAGGAATTATCAGGGTCGCAACAGTCGCAAGTGTGACTGGGACCTGTAGTTCTCCGCCACTGCAGGGGGCCCACCACCCGCCGCATGAGGGGCCCACCTAACTGTGTATCAGACTGTTAGGTCCATGCCGCGGGGAGGGAGGCTTTTGCCTGCTGAGCCTGAGGGGAGAGATGAGAGATGAAGCAGAGGCAGCACAGCCTTATTCAGTGAAGGCGGGAGGGGAGCTCTCTCCTCTGTTACTACGTGGAGTACCTATGGTCTACCCATGTGAGGCAAGGCATTCCTGGAGGAGGCTTGGTGAACTTGGTGAAGGATCAATTCTGAGGGGGAATCAATCGATTGATTGGCGGTAAGTCACCATTTTGCACTGCAATCAGTCCGATTCCCAACCTCCACCACCTCTGTGGCTCTGCTTTGCCACTTACTGATCCCATCCCTCACCACCACCGCAGATCTCATCCCTATCTATCCCCCCATCACCACTACAACAGAAGTGATGATGGAGGGGGGATAGGGATGAGATCAGTGGTGGAGGATGGGATCAGTAAGAGGCAGAAGTGGTGATGGCAGAGAATGGCACTGCCACTGCTGCCACCCCCCTCCAGTACCACCACCACAACCCCCTCTCCAGTACCACCACCACCACCCCTCCTCCAGTATCACCGCAGCCACCACCCTCAAGTACCACTGCAGCAACCTCCTTTGGGTACCACCACTACCACCCCCCCTCACATACCACCATTACAACCCCCCTTAAATACTACCATTACAACCCCCCTTAAATACCACTGCAGCCACCCCCCCTCAAGTACCACCACAACAACCCACCCTCAAGTACCACCATTACAACACTCCTTAAATACCACCACAGCAACCCCCCCTCAAGTACCACCACAACAACCCACCCTCAAGTACCACCATTACAACCCTCCTTAAATACCACCACAGCAACCCCCCCCCCTTCAAGTACCACCGAGACCACCCCTTCAAGTACCACCACAGCCAACCTCCCTTAAGTAATCCCCAATCCTGGGACAGGTGATCTGCCTATCAAAGTTCCCTCGGACAAAGGGGGGGGGGGCTGTATATGATGGTGCGCGGTGGGGAACACACAGCTATTGAAATGAAAGCTGTTTTGTTCCACAGCACTCTGTTCACCCAGGCGGCGGCTCTCCTCTCTCATACCCTGCACAGGTAGGCTACATTAGTGACACAGGCTGAACTGGTGACACAGGTTGCATTGGGGACACAGGCTGCACTGGTGATAAAGGCTGCACTGGTAACACAGGCTGCACTGGTGACACAGGCTACATTGGTGACACAGGCTGCGCTAGTGATACAGGTTGCATTGGTGACACAGGCTGCACTGGGGACACAGGTTCCATTGGTGGCACAGGTTGCATTGGTGACACAGGCTGCATTGGTGACACAGGTTGCACTGGGGACACAGGTTGCACTGGGGACACAGGTTGCATTGGAGACACAGGCTGCACGGGTGACACAGGCTGCACTGGTGACACAGGCTGCATTGGTGACACAGGCTGCATTGGTGACACAGGTTGCACTGGGGACACAGGTTGCACTGGGGACACAGGTTGCATTGGAGACACAGGCTGCACAGGTGACACAGGCTGCATTGATGACACAGGCTGCATGGGGGGGCCCTGAGGTTTCTAGTTATGCCTCTGGTCCCTAAACAGTTTAGCAACATTAGTCTACCACCTTCCTTGATACAAAATGTAAGCAACACACATTTTTTATTTGTATTTATCAAACTATATGTCATGCAGTTGGTGTTTACATCTATTTACATCTGCTTTGCTTACATATATATGGCTTTAGTACTGCAAACATTTCTATACAATGTACAAGAGCTTGTTCAAGAAAAGAACTTCCAAGAACAGTCTATCTTTATCATACCCTTTCATATCTAATTCCATCACATATTCCAAAAATAGGAGGATTATCCCTCATTTAAGGGCAGCGGGCACAGCCATGAAAATGATTGTTTTATGCTCCATCAGCCAGATGCACCTCTAGAACCACTCGTGTATTGTGAAAATGTATTCTAGTATTATTCAGCTACTAATTCCAAACTGCATACAACTGTTTCAGGCCATCATAAGTGCAGTAAATAGAAAACATGGCTTCTATGGATAAGGACTTGGGCTCAGACAAGACGGGTTGGAGGGCTTTTTGATTGCTTTATTCCCTTCCTACCGTAACCTGCATGGTTATACTGTCTCGCATCCTTTCAAAAATATGACAGACTGGAAAAAAAAATCTGTATTAAACCCAAAACTAAAAATGTAATATTTTGCAGCTTAACAATCCTTAACCACTTTCAGACCGGACCAATTTTCGTGTTTAAAGACCAGACCACTTTTTGCGATTCGGCACTGCGTCGCTTTAACTGACAATTGCGCGGTCGTGCGACGTGGCTCCCAAACAAAATTGACGTCCTTTTTTCCCACAAATAGAGCTTTCTTTTGGTGGTATTTGATCACCCCTGCGGTTTTTATTTTTTGCGCTATAAACAAAAATAGAGCGACAGTTTTGAAAAAAACGCATTATTTTTTACTTTTTGTTATAATAAATATCCCCCAAAAATATATAAAAAAACATTTTTTTCCCTCAATTTAGGCCGATACGTATTCTTCTACATATTTTTGGTAAAAAAATCGCAATAAGCGATTATTGATTGGTTTGTGCAAAAGTTATAGCGTTTACAAAATAGGGATAGTTTTATAGCATTTTTATTAATAATTTTTTATTATTATTTTTTTTACTAGTAATGGCGGCGATCTGCGATTTTTATTGTGACTGCGACATTGTCGGGGACCCATCGGACATTTTTGACACATTTTTGGGACCATTGTCATTTATACAGTAATCACTGCTATATAAATGCAGTGATTCCTGTGTAAATGACACTGGCAGTGAAAGGGTTAACCAGTGGGTGGCAGTGTAGGGGTTAAGTGTTCCTAGGGGTGTGCTACTAACTGTGGGGGGGTTGGGCTTTCATTTAGTGTACACTGATCTCTGCTCCAATCACATGGAGCAGAGATCAGCGTCACTAGTTGCTAGGCAGAATGGAAAAATGTTGTTTATACAGCATTTCCTCCATTCGGCCGCTCCTTGAGACGATCGCGGGGATTCCCGCGGCGATCAAGTCCGCGGGTCCCGCGACCGGACTCACGGGGGTCCCGACCAGCGCGGGAGCGCGCCGCCGGCGGCGCGCTCCCGATGGCAGGGCGGCATCGAATATTGGACGTACATGTACGCCAATATGCCTGCCCGTGCCATTCTGTCGACGTACATCGTCGTGCGCTGGTCGGGAAGTGGTTAAATGTGGTGGCTGCATTCGTTTTTTTTAGGTTTCTTCCCCTCTGTTTTCACCCGGTAATCTGGCCAGTAATGCACCCCCTATATTAGAGTGCCCCAATATCAGTCTGGGGAAGGGAAGTGTTACATGTCCTAGCAGATTTAAACACACAAACAAATTGAAGCCAAAGTCCAGCATACTCTGCAGTTACACAAGCAGTTAAAACAACCTTTTTTTTGTTTTCTTTTGGGATAAAGGTTTTACATGAATAAATAAAAGCTGCCCCTGCCAATGGTAAATGGTTTGTCTCAACACTCTAAAGGCCCATATACACGATAAGAAAATCGGAAGTAAAATTTCATTAGTCGAATGATCGGCTGATTATCTGTTCATAAATGTAGTGCTTTTAAAAGCTGATTCCGACTTTTCGGACGACAAAACCAAAAGGTGCATGCTGTAAAATTTTTATCGTACATGAACACAATGCCTGATTTTTGATTAATTAGTACAGCTTTCATTTGAAAAAAATTGTAAGAGCAAGACTACACATTACAGCATTATCGAAGTTGTCTTTTGTAAGTTGGGTAACCTCTTCACTTTCGATGTGAGACTAGCATGCATCAAAAAATGCATAATTATTTGTCCGATAATCTGATCATGTATACCAGGCTGTACTGCGACACTTACAGGAGACCTTGTTCTGTTGAAAAACAACAGATTTACTGGCCAGACTACTAGGTGAAAATGAAGGAAAGAGAGCCAAAAAAGCAAACAAATGCAGACATCACTTCTAAGAATTGGTAATATATTGTTGTTGTAAATTGATCCACATCTTTACACAGTACTATTCAAAATATCTTTATACATTTTTAAAGATGCTTTTTGTTCTTTGCTTTATTAATCAAATATTTGTACTACAATCACCACCGATGGCATGTAAAATGTTTGCTCAGTATAATCATATTAAACAAATATATATATTAAAACCAGACTTTACTGCCTATACATTTCATCCTTAAAAAAAAACAACAAAAAAAAAAAACTGCTGCTTATCTACGCAATATAGTTTGCATACAATATAATTAGTTGTTAGAGGTGTGCAATGTTTTTGTTACTTTTATGCATTCAAATGTTTTACATTTATAACAACATCAGTTATAAAGGGAGTTTTAGAAACCTTAACCAAATAAAATATATTAAAGCACAATAAAAGACAAGAGTAAAAGATAAAATCAAATAATATCTAAAAACATAAAACATAACATCTACAAAAGAGGATCAAAAATTGTAAAATAAAACATCAATGAAAGTTAGATTTCTTAAGCTTTTCCAATATAAGATGTCTTTTAATGTCCACTTGTGGGATCTCATTAGATTAACTTTGGCATTTTACTTTGTGACCTAGTTCTGTGATGCTTCCCCAATACTTGAACAGTCAGCTAGCATCACAAGCTCAGGGCAAAGCTGTCTACATTATTAAACTACAGACATACCAGGCAGCATTTGAAACACCCAAACAGTTTGAAATCAGGCTGAACTGTTTGCTTGTAATGGAGACAAGGAGCTCAGACAGACAAGTGGATATATCACTTGCATTCATTATAGTGTTATGTCTAGAGGGCTTTGTCCTCTTCATCCCCCTTTCAATCTCACAATTTTATCTAGGGATTTGCAATTTGAAAATCTTAACTTTAGAAGTGATTGTAGACAGCTCAGTCTTGACAGATGTCTTTCAGATTTGGTGAAGATTGAAGTGGCACCGTGATGCCATAGATTAGAACATTTAATTATTAAGTTAAACTCAAGTATAAAATGTTAACTCCAGGTCAGGTTATGTAGTCAATAGGTCTTGTAACTTTATTTAATTAGACATGAATAAGTAATACAAATGCAGCACTAAGAGAATGGGACTCAAAGCATGTATATTTACCATGACAATATAAATAATTAGCATTTTAAATATAAAGTTCAAAGTGGTTGTAAACCTCAGTTATGAAATCTGAGTAAAGCACATATATCTGTAGTGTTTACTTATCTCTCTCTAAAGCTCTAAAGCCCCATAAAGCCCCATACACATGGGCCGAATTTCGGGAGACATCAGCCAGTTCAATAAAAAACATGTGTATGTCAGCCGGTCCAACAGAAATCGTCCATTTGGTAGGCTTTTGTCAGACGAGCATGCTGGAAAACCAGCAACCGACCGTCTCCCAATCAGTGCTGACCAATGGCTGAGAGACCGAGGAAACCCTCTTCACTTGCTATTTTTTTGACAACTTTGCTGGAGCTGGTGATGAGTTATACATCTATAGTGTCTTTTATCTTTTATTTTCTACATAAAGCATACTTTTTAACTTTATTCCACAATAGTTTTATATGCAAAGTTTTGCTTCTCCACCATATCCAGCATCTTTATGCTGCCCTTTTTTCCTGTTTATTGTCAGCCCTGATATATGCAGCCTTCAATTATTATTTTGATTCCATAGGCAGGCCTTTTTGGCACTATTGGAGATATAGCCACACATGCTGTTGTGTGCATGCTGTTGTATGTAAAACGGCCGTTTTCCTGTTTACAAAATATTTGCGCCTGTAACACAGCGCAATTCCCCATGTACTATAATATTCTCGGTGCACGGGAATCGGCAATCGGTGTGCCACTATAGATATGGCGCACGCATTCTTCAACTCAAAATCTAAAGTGCCAATATTATGGGGGTAATGTGGGTGATGTGAGGAAGTATAGTAATAACTGTGCAAGTAACGAATATGCCCAAAATAGAATAAAGTAGATTAAATTAAAGTAACTTTTTCTGAACAAGCCTGCTGCGCCTGCAAGCGCACTTCGAACTGCGTGAGGTCAATTTATGCACTGCGCAAGCGGCATTTGCGCATGTTCAAATGCTTTGGTTCACTGCTCTGGCAAAATCTTAGTAAATGTCAAGCAACGTAAATGCATTTGCATAGGTTGAACGGGCGCACCTCTAAACTTGACTTTTTTTTTTGCGCTGGTTCACTCAAGTTTTTTTTTTTAAGGATATTTGCACACAGGTCATGTTAGCAATATGGATGAGCCAGCAATACACATAAAAGTTCATTGTTAAAAATAGCATTAAGAAAAAAAACAAAATGAAGAAAAAAATGCATGGGGGTCCCCCGAAATTCCATACCAGGCTCTTCAGGTCAGCCTTGGAGTCCCGGAAGACACCATTGGTGTTCCAGGAAACCCCCGATGTCGCCGGCGCAATGGCGTGATGTCAGGGGTGAGAGAATGCTGCGCACTCATGGCACCGCCATGGCGTTTAACACCGGGCAAACCCACTGCACAAGCACAGACATCCCTTCCCGGCGGACAATCATGTGCATGCGCTATGTTGGCACCAGGCCGAAGGCCAAAGCGATCACCGTGCATGCACGTCTCTCACCTCCTAGTCTGGTGGTGATCACAGGACACCACCGGAACCGGATTGATCCCCATGTGATCCACTGGACCACCAGGATTGGAAGGAGGTCCTCACAGACCTCTATCTTCCCCTCTCCCCCGTGCCGTGAGGCACCCTCAAAAGCCCCTAGTTTTTGCTAAAAAGCCCAGGAGGGAAAAGGGACCAGAACAGGGTGGCTGAGCCAGGAAAAAAACTAAATGGTAGAGATGAATCAATGTTACACACAATATCCTTTTTAATACATCATACTTCATATGTATCATAGATATGTCACAAATGTTAACCCTGGCAAAAATTCCATGTCAAAAAGCTCTTTTATGTGTCATAATTTCATGTATGGCACAGTCTCTCAAATAAACTAAAATTGTCTTTGAGCAAGGAAAAAAAAAAACACACCATTGTAATAATTCATAATGTGCTCATCAAAAACTTTAAGAAAAGCAAAAAGAGTTTTTTTAACCACTTAAGGACCGCCGCATGGCAATGTACGTCGGCGCAACAGGCACAAGCACGTACATGATCGGACCCCCTCCCGCTGGATGCGGCGGTCCGTTTCGCTTCAGGAGCGATCCGGGATGAGGGGATGGCCGTTGTTTTCTGGCCATCCCCTATCGATCGCTCCTGGCGAATAAGAAGCTTCCCCCGCTGTGTATTGTAAACACAGGCAGGGAGGAAGTGATGTCATTCTCCTCAGGGCGGTCTTTTTGACTGGACTGCGAGGAGAACACAGAAAGTAAGTGCACCAAACACTACACTGACATGTAGGTACACATAGGCACACAAATCCCCCCGATCACCTCCCCGATCGCCCCCGATCCCCCCGCCCCCCCTCCCAGTCACAATGTCACTGATTGCAGTGATCATTTATTTACTGATCACTGCATTTAGTGTCAGTTGTGGCAGCAAAAACTGTCAGGGCAGTTAGTGTTAGGTCCAGGGTAGCCCCCTACCCCCCATAAAGGTTTAACCCCCTGATTGCCCCTAGAGTTAACCCTTTCACCCACTTTTGCCAGTGTCACTAAGCGATTGTTTTTCTGATCGCTGCATTAGTGTCACTGGTGCCGCTAGGTAGCTAGTTATTTTTTTAGGTTCACCGCCAGGTTTTTATAGCGCTAGGTACCCCGATATACTACCCAATAATGGTTTTAACTCCCTGATTGTCCCTAGTTAACCCTTTCACCCCCTTTTGCCAGTGTCACTAAGCGATCGTTTTTCTGATTGCTGCATTAGTGTCACTGGTGCTGCTAGGTAGCTAGTTATTTTTTTAGGTTCACCTCCAGGTTTTTATAGCGCTAGGTACCCCCATATACTACCCAATAATGGTTTTAACCCCCTGATTGCCCCTAGTTAATTTTTTCACCAGCGATCACCGTATAAGTGTCACTGGTGACGCTGGTTAGCCAGTTAGTTATTTAGGTTCCCCGTCAGGTTTTTATATAGTGCCAGGGACCCCCATATACTACCTAATAAATATTTTAACCCCTGATTGCCCCTAGTTAACCCTTTCACCAGTGATCACCGTATAAGTGTTACGGGTGACTCTGGTTAGTTAGTTTGCTTTTTATAGCATCAGGGCACCCACCATTTATTACCCAATAAAGGTTTAACCCCTGATCACCCGGCAGGTGATATCAATTAGGTTTTAGGGTCGGGTAGGGTCTGCGTTGCCCCAGGCAGCGCTAGGTTAGTGCCAGTACCGCTAACACCCACGTGCAAAGCATAAACCTCCCGTAGTGGTATAGAATCTGAACAGATCAATATCTGACTGATCAGATCTATACTAGCGTCCCCAGCAGTTTAGGGTTCCAAAAAAACGCATTGTTAGTGGGATCAGCCCAGATACCTGCTAGCACCTGCGTTTTGCCCCTTCGCCCAGCCCACCCAAGTGCAGTATCGATCGATCACTGTCCCTTACAAAACACTAAACACATAACTGCAGCATTCGCAGAGTCAGGCCTGATCCCTGCGATCGCTAACAGTTTTTTTGGTAGCGTTTTATATTTAAATCCGGAAGGCAGTGCTTGGTTTTTGGGGTCCCGTACGCGGCTAGGCTCCCAAAAAGTCCCCCACATGTGGTATCCCTGTACTCAGGAGAAGCGGCAGAATGTATTTTGGGGTGTCATTTCACATATGCCCATAGCATGTGTGAGCAATATATCATTTAGTGACAACTTTGTGCAAAAAAAAAAAGTTTGTAATATTCCCGCAACTTGTGGCAAAATATAAAATATTCCATGGACTCAACATGCCTCTCAGTAAATAGCTTGGGGTGTCTACTTTCCAAAATGGGGTCATTTTGGGGGGTTTTGTGCTATTTTGGCATTTTATGGCCTTCGAAACTGTGATAGGTAGTGAGGAGTGAAATCAAAAATTTGCACCCTTAGAAATCCTGAAGGCAGTGATTGGTTTTCGGGGTGCCGTGCGCGACTAGACTCCCAAAAAGTCCCACACATGTGGTATCCCCATACTCGGGAGAAGTAGCGGAATATATTTTGGGGTGCAATTCCACATATAACCATGGCATGTGTTTTTTTTTTTGTCATTATTCAATCCCTTGGGACAAAAAAAATAAATATTCAATGGGCTCCACATACCCATCAGCAATTTCCTTGGGGTGTCTACTTTCCAAAATGGGGTCATTTGGGGGGGGGGGGTTTGTACTGCCCTGCCATTTTAGCACCTCAAGAAATGAGATAGGCAGTCATAAATTAAAAGCTGTGTAAATTCCAGAAAATATACTCTAGTTGTAGACGCTATAACTTTTGCGCAAACCAAAAAATATACGCTTATTGACATTTTTTTTACTAAAGACATGTGGCTGAATAAATTTTGCCCTCAATGTATGACTAAAATTTAGTTTATTCGATTTTTCTTATAACAAAAAGAAGAAAATATATTTTTTTTTTCAAAATTTTCGCTCTTTTTCCATTTATATCGCAAAAAATTAAAATCGCAGAGGCAATCAAATACCATCAAAAGAAAGCTCTATTTGTGGGAAGAAAAGGACGCAAATTTCGTTTGGGTGCAATATTGCATGACCGCGCAATTACCAGTTAAAGCAGCGCAGTGCGAAATTGGAAAAAGACCTCTGGTCCTTAAGGTGTTTATTGGTCCGGGGCTGTAGTGGTTAATGGCCCACTGATGTAAGTGCAACCAGTAGTAGGTAGGCATTGTTGCTTTACTCACAAAATCCCTGCCAGGATTTTCAGAACTTCTTTTATCAGAAACTCAGCTAGGACTTCCAGAATTCCTGACAGAACTTCCAGTGATATTTGTAGAATCCCTGCCTGGACTTCCAATGATATTCACAGAATCCCTGCCAGGACTTCCAGAATTCCCTGAAATGATTCTGGATGTGTCCTCTGACCAAAAAGACCATTACCTCTGCCAGGACCTGATTATTTTTCTGCCCAGTTTTTTTCTGTAGTCTCCACGCTGTAAGAATTGTGTTTCAGCCTCCCCACTATAGTAGACATAGAGGTACTGTGAAATCTTTCTGTGAAGAAAACCAGGACCACTAGGGTTTCAAACCCATGTCCACAATCCCCCAGGGTAACACTGGCTGTATGAAAATGGCTGAAGTGTCCATGCACTCTTCCTTCCTGCCACAGGACATGGATGGAATCAGGGTGCCATAAAAGAAACTGCACCACCAAGTTCAGTAAATCACATGTGATTATTCTTGTGATAGCATGGAGTCTGCCTCCTCATAGCCTGTGCTTGAATTGCTGAGAGAATCTCTGTCCCAGTGTAGTCCATGTCCCTGCTGCATACCACCTGCAAAATAGGACAGTATTTGCCTGGGCTGCTTAAAGCAGGACTGGTGATTATGATGATTCACCAGATAAAGTCAATGAAGAGGATGAGGGGGTAGAGTGTACTTAGCTGTTACCATCACCAAGTTGCACAATATGGGACAACACCACCACCTCCAGTTTTGTGCCGTGTCCAGCACTCCTCCCAACTACCAGCAAATATACTCAGTCAATCATGAAGGAAATGTAGCCCATGCTTGCTGCAACATGGAGACATTACCTTCCACATGCTGGTGGAGGTCAGAGATGGTATTCTAGGCAGGGCTCAAGTCCTGCATGAACACATGGGAACAGAGTTCCTGTACTTTTTCCACAACAGTAACTCAGTTCCCGTTATGCCGCGTACACACGTAGCGGACTATCCGCCGGACTTAGTCTGGCGGACCTCCCAAACGGGCTACTTACCCACACATGGCACTTTTTTAGCGGACTAATACGGCGTACTAAGTCCGCCATACTATCCGCCGTACTTTCGAAATGAACGGACTCGCCCACACACGGTAAGTCAGCTCATTTTGAGCGCATCTCCAGGTAGGCGGGGCCCGCGAAGGAGACGTCGCTGGCCCCGCCACCTGGTATGGACTTAAAGGGGAACCCCAACGTCAAAAAAAAAATCGGCGTGGGGGTCCCCCCAGGTCCACATCAGACCCTTGTCCGAGCATGCTACCCGGCCGGCCAGGAAAGGGGGGGACGAGCGAGCGCCCCCCCCTCCTGAGCCGTACCAGGCCGCGTGCCCTCAACATGGGGGGTCCCTTGGGGAAGGGGGGCCGCGCGCCCCCCCACCCCAAAGCACCTTGTCCCCATGTTGATGAGGACAAGGGCCTCTTCCCGACAACCCTGGCCGTTGGTTGTCGGGGTCTGCGGGCGGGGGGCTTATCGGAATCCAGGAGCCCCCTTTAATAAGGTGGCCCCGGGATACCGGCCCCCCACCCTATGTGAATGAGTATGGGGCACATTGTACCCCTACCCATTCACCTGTAAAATAAAGTACAAAAAAAACACAACACACAAGATAAAATAGTTTATTGCACAGCTCCGGGGGTCTTCTGTCTCCAGAAGACGTCGTTCTGATGAAACGCGTAGGGCGTGGCCAAGGACGTGTACCTTCCCATTGTCAACAATAGCAACGGCCGGCGGAGTTTGTTACAAACGCGAACGAATTTTAACACTGTGTGAGTAATTTTCTTTTATGATGGAATAAAGATGGTATAAAAACGTTTTTGCACTATGGATATATTTTTCTCTCCTCCCTTATGCATTTAACCACGGAGCATACTTGGAAGTGAAGGACGAACATTCCCCCAGCGCACCAGCAGCAGAGTCTAAACAGCAGCACAGTGGCTTATACTGTGAAGGCTCGGTTAACCCTATGAGGGTGTTTGATCTGGTGAGCGCAAACATATCTCCACAGCACTGTGGCGCACCGGGGAGGAGTGTTTTTTCTTCTATACCGCCTTCCTTGCACTAGTCACTTTATTCTACCACCATCCCTAGAAACACTGCAATATGCGATTTTTCAGCAACTTCTGAATGCGATTTGAAAAAAATCTTTTCTTATATTGAAGGATGCTCTTTGGGACATTTTTTGCACAATTTTTTGTATTCTTGCACAGGTTTTTGCACGATATTTTACAGGACTGTTGATTTGCACTTTTACACAGTAATTTTGCATAATTGCAATTTTCTGTTTAATTTTTTGTTTATTTTGAATTTTTATGTATGTGATACCTATAATATTAGTAGAGAATATATATGCAGCACTGTACGGTAAGGCAGCACCAGCACTGTATATAGATATAAATAAGCAATATTTTTCTAGCACGGTTATATTTAAAGCACTTACAGTGGTGTGAAAAAGTGTTTGCCCCCTTCCTCATTTCCTGTTCCTTTGCATGTTTGTAACACTTAAGTGTTTCGGAACATCAAACCAATTTAAACAATAGGACAACACAAGTAAACACAAAATGCAATTTGTAAATGAAGGTGTTTATTATTAAAAGGGGAAAAAAAATCCAAACCATCATGGCCCTGTGTGAAAAAGTGATTGCCCCCTAAACCTAATAACTGGTTGGGCCACCCTTAGCAGCAACAACTGCAACCAAGCGTTTGCGATAACGTGCAATGAGGCTTTTACAGCGTCCTGGAGGAATTTTGGCCCACTCATCTTTGCAGAATTGTCCTAATTCAGTTACATTAGAGGGTTTTCGAGCATGAACGGCCTTTTTAAGGTCATACCACAACATCTCAATAGGATTCAGGTCAGGACTTTGGCTAGGCCACTCCAAAGTCTTCATTTTGTTTTTCTTCAGCCATTCGGTGGTGGACTTGCTGGTGTGTTTAGGATCATTGTCCTGCTGCAGAACCCAAGTTCGTTTCAGCTTGAGTACATGAACAGATGGTCGGACATTCTCCTTCAGGATCTCTTGGTAGACAACAGAATTCATAGTTCCTTTTATCACGGCAAGTCTTCCAGGTCCTGAAGCAGCAAAACAGCCCCAGACCATCACACTACCACCACCATATTTTACTGTTGGTATAATGTTCTTTTTATGAAATGCAGTGTTCCTTCTACGCCAGATATACTTGGACACACACCTTCCAAAGAGTTCCACTTTTGTCTCATCGGTCCACAGAATGTTGTCCCAAAAGTCTTGGGGATCATCAAGATGTGTTGTGGAGAAATTGAGACGAGCTTTGATGTTCTTTTTGCTCAGCAGTGGTTTTCTCCTTGGAACTCTGCCATGCAGGCCATTTTTGCCCAGTCTTTTCTTGATGGTGGAGGCATGAACGCTGACCTTAACTGAGGCAAGTGAGGCCTGCAGTTCCTTGGACGTTGTTGTGGGGTATTTTGTGACCTCTTGGATGAGTCGTTGCTGCGCTCTTGGGGTAATTTTGGGCGGCCGGCCACTCCTGGGAATGTCTTCGCCATTTGTGGATAATGGCTCTCACTGTGGTTCGCTGGATTCCCAAAGCTTTGGAAATGGCTTTATAACCCTTTCCAGACTGATAGATCTCAATTACTTTCTTTCTCAATTGTTCCTGAATTTCTTTGGGTCTCGGCATGATGTGTAGCTTTTAAGGATCTTCTGGTGGACCTTACTGTGTCAAGCAGCTCCTATTTAAGTGATGCCTTGATTGTGAACAGGTGTGGCAATAATCAGGCCTGGGTGTGGCTAGAGAAATTGAACTCAGGTGTGGACAACCACAGTTATAGTATGTTTTAACAAGGGGGGCAATCACTTTTTCACACAGGGCCATGATGGTTTGGATTTTTTTTCACCTTTAATAATAAACACCTTCATTTACAAATTGCATTTTGTGTTTACTTGTGTTGTCCTTGACTATTGTTTAAATTGGTTTGATGTTCCGAAACACTTAAGTGTGACAAACATGCAAAGGAACAGGAAATGAGGAAGGGGGCAAACACTTTTTCACACCACTGTATTTGTATGCACAGAGTTGCACAAACACAGGGTTTTAGCACCAAAGCTTATTTTCAATTTTCTATCTTTCACCTCCTCCTTTATCTAAAGGTGGATGATCTAGGCATAGGCAGCTCCAACCCTTTCAGAATTTCCTTAGTAATTTCTTTCCTCTTTAAGCATTCACTTTATTTTTAAGAAATTAGTCCGTAGCACAACTTTATTTATTTATTCAGATCAGGTCTAGGTCTAGCTGAGGGGTAGATCAGCTATTCTGCTCACAGGACATGCAGGGAGAGAAGTGAGCTGAGGGAGGAACATCAGTTTGGGGTGGTAAGCTGAGCACAATACCTGGCAAAGTTTAATGCCAGGAGGGAAGTTTATGTGGAAATATGTGAAGGGTTGGAATAGCAGCGAGTGTGTGTTGGAGCCCTGCAGAGTTTGCAGCCCTCCAAACTAACATACATCTCCTAAGCAGGAACACATCACTATCTCCCCAAGCATTCTGTCCAGATAATGTGCAGTTAACTCTGTTCAGTGAAAAGTGTAAACTCTCCACATAAACACTCTATATACAAAATAAAATTCCCCAATAAAGATCAGAACATGATGTTCACATGTGCATGGAAGCACAATTAAATGAATGCTGATTATTCAGAGAATTACCGTATTTATGTTTATTGAGGATTCTTTTTTTTTTCATGTACTAACAGTTAAGCTTCATACACACAATACGAAAATTGGATGAAAAATACCACTTTTGAAGCGTTTGTGCATATGAGCGTATCACTTTTTTCCCCAGGACTTCACCCCTGCTTCTAGGTGGAAATATCATGTTCAGCACCCTTCCACTGTGGAACAGTAAAGTCTACAAATTGACAAAATGGGAACATCTGTAAAGCCAGTACATTTTCCAAGTATCATTGAAATGCTGAGCATGAGGGATGACTGGGTGAATACTTTTTTTGTATGCTCCAGCAGATAGGGAAAGAGATACTTTCCTTGTTCACCACTGAAGCTGAAGATGGCAGAGAGAGGTTAGGAAACTTCAAACACATTTTTAGCTTATGCCTGGCCCTACTGTAAGCTGTGACAATAAAACACCTTGTCAGACTTTCATCCCTATTACTTAACCATAGATTTTGCAGCATAGGCAGATGTAGACTCTTGTGGAGTTGGGGAAGAAGTTTGAAAAGGAAAATTAAAAAAGAAGAGGATTGTGCGCTTTTTATAATGCTTAGGTAAAATGCATAAGCTTCTCCCACTAAGATTTGTGGTGAACAGACATGTGTCTCCTTGTGCATGTGGTATTAAAAAGACTTGTTGATTAAACATGCTTAATACACTGCAGGCAGAGGCTGCAAACCACTAAGGTGTTGTCTGCATCTGGAGTATGCTGTCCAGTTCTAGGCACCAGACCTCAGGAAGGATGTGCTGGAACTGGAGAGGGTCCAGAGAAGAGCAACAAAGCTAACAAGGGACTGGAGGATCTCAGCTATGGGGAAAGACTGCAAGCACTGCACTTTTTCTCCCTGGAGAAGAGACATTTGAGAGGGGATATGATTTCAATGTACAAATACCATGCTGGTGACTAGGGATGAGCCGAACACCCCCCCGGTTCGGTTCGCACCAGAACTTTCGAACGGACCCCAAATTCGAACGAACTTTAGAACCACATTGAAGTCTATGGGACTCGAACGTTCGAAATGAAAAGTGCTAATTTTAACGGCTAATATGCAAGATACTGTCCTAAAAAGGGTTTGGGGACCTGGCTCCTGCCCCAGGGGACATGGGTCAATGCCTAAAATGTTTTTAAAAATGGCCGTTTTGGCTGGAGCACTGATTTTAATGACGATTAAAGTGAAAAAAAAAGTGAAATATTCCTTTAAATATGGTGCCTGGGGGGTGTCTGTAGTATGCCTGTGAAGTGCCACGTGTTTCCCGTGTTTAGAACAGTCCCTGCACAAAATGACATTAAACGGAAATAACACCATTTAAAACTACTTGCGGTTTTAATGTTATATCTGGTTCCTGCAATATGGTTGAAAATCATTGAGAAAAATGGCATGGGTAGCCCTCCCTGCCCATTACCAGCCTATTTGGGTCTTGTACGCATATTAAGGGGAACCCTGTACCCATATTAAAAAAAGGAAATGTGTGTGGCCCCCAGGCCCTATATACAGCAGTATACAGGCGGTGCAAACAAGACAGGGACTGTGTAGGTTTGTTGTGTTAAGTTGAATCTTTTGTAATTTTCAACTGGTACAGTTCCAGTCAAAAAAACTATTTTTAAGCTTTTTGGAAAACATAGGGAAGGGTTATCACCCCTGTATAATTTGTTTTGTCGTCCATCTTTTTTCATCTCACTTGCTGTTGTCTCCTTCCGTTTGCAAGTAGGAGATGTTTGTAAATTGGATGTTTGAAAGTAGGGGCCTGCCCTATATGCTCTGCAGAAATGGCGGAACAAGGTGTTGGTTTTGCCACAACATTGTAAGCCCTCAAAGTGACTCTTGGTGGGCGCTGGAGCTCCCTGCTGTGAACGATTATATCAAGAATTGTAATTACATGCCATTGTTGAACAGTGGTAGAAAAATTGACCTTTGGTGGTTGTGGTGCTGGTGCCACAACACTATAAGTCCTCACCGTTACTCTGGGTGGGCACAGGAAGGGGCCCTCCTGTGAAATATTATATCAAGAATTGTAATTACATGTCCCTGTTAAACAGGGGCAGAAAAATTGGGCCTTAGGCACTGGTGCTGGTGCCACCACACTGCAACCTCTGCCATATACTCTAGTTTTATTGCAGGAATTAGCCCTGCTGCAAAGCATTGCATCAAAAATTGTAATTAAACGCCCCTGTTAAACAGGGGCAGAAAAATTGGGCCTTAGGCACTGGTGCTGGTGCCACCACACTGCAACCTCTCCCATATACTCTAGTCTTATTGCAGGAATTAGCCCTACTGCAAAGCATTGCATCAAAAATTGTACTTAAACGCCCCTGTTAAACAGGGGCAGAAAAATTGGGCTGATGGCATCAACCAGAACCAGAAATGTTCTTCCAACATATCAGCGGAGGAGGAAGAGGATAGACAATCAACATAACAGGACAGTCACTCAGCATCAGCATAGGCAGTCTTGAAGGGATGTGATATTTCAAAAAAAATTATTCTGTTACATCAGCTTCAGGTGCTTGGTAGCTGTGGGTGATCCAAGACTGATTCATCTTGATGAAGGTCAGTCGATCAACTGATTCGGTGGACAGGCGCACCCTGTGATCGGTAACAAAGCCACCAGCAGCACTGAAGGTGCGTTCCGAAAGAACGCTGGATGCAGGACAGGCCAGTAGCTCAATTGCATACTGTGCAAGCTCTGGCCAGTGATCCATCCTCAAGACCCAGTAAGCCAGAGGATTTTCGGTGGGAAAGGTGTCCAAGTCTGACCTTGCCCCTAGGTATTCCTGCACCATGTAAATCAGACGCTGGCGATGGGTGCTGGAACCGATCATACCTTGGGGCTGCGGACTAAAAAATTGTCTGAAAGCATCAGTCAGACGGCCACCTTCTCCACCGCTCCTTCTGACCGATGCCTCAGCAACACGTTGTCCAGGACCAGGAGTTTGTAACCTCCCAGTCTCTGGGAACGCGTTGCACAGACCTTTCTGCAAGGCCTCCCGGAGATGTCTCATCCTCTGCTCCCTCTGCGATGGCAAGATAAGGTCGGCAACCTTACCCTTGTACCGTGGATCAAGGAGAGTGGCCAGCCAGTAATGGTCCCTCTCCTTGATCCGAAGAATACGAGGATCCTTCCGCAGGCTTTGCAGGATCAGGGAGGCCATGCAGCGTAGGTTAGCTGAGGCATTCGGTCCGGAGTCCTCTGGGTCACTAAGGACAACATGATCCGCAGCTACCTCCTCCCAGCCACGTACAAGCCCACGTGTTTCTTGGGACTGTAAATCATCCCTACAAGACTGCTGCTGCTGCTGCTGATGCTGAGTGCCAGCCTCCACCTCCATGCTGACACAATCATCCTCCTCCTCCTCTTCCTCCTCCTCATCCTCTTCCTGTGTGATGGGTGGCACAGCAGGAACACTGTCTGGATAAAGGGGGCCTTGAGAGGCAAGGACGTCCTCCTCTTCCTGCCTCTGTTCTGCCTCAAGTGCCCTGTCTATTATTCCACGCAGCGTATGCTCCAAGAGGTGGACAAGAGGTACAGTGTCACTGATGCATGCACTGTCACTGCTCACCATCCTTGTGGCCTCCTCAAACGGTGACAGGACAGTGCATGCATCCCTGATCATGCCCCACTGGCGTGGTGAGAAAAAACCGAGCTCCCCTGACCCTGTCCTGGTGCCATAGTCGCACGGGTACTCATTGATGGCCCTCTGCTGCGTGTGCAGCCGCTGCAGCATGGCCAATGTTGAGTTCCATCTGGTGGGCATGTCACATATAAGGCGGTTCTTGGGCAGGTTCAACTCCTTTTGGAGCTCAGCCAGCCGAGCACAGGCATTAAATGATCAGCGGAAATGCACACAGACTTTCCTGGCCTGCTTCAGGACATCCTGTAAGTCGGGGTACCTGCCCAAGAACCGCTGCACCACCAGGTTAAGGACGTGAGCTACACAGGGCACATGGGTCAGTTGTCCCTGTCGGAGGGCGGAGAGGAGGTTGGTGCCAAACCACCATTCCTGGCTTAAGCTGGCGTGGCGTCAACCACCTCTCGGCCTGCCCCTGCAGAGCTGACAAAACATCCGCCCCAGTGTGGCTCCTGTCCCCCAAACAAACCAGCGCAAGCACGGCATGGCATTGTTTTGCCTGCGTACTTGCGTAGCCCCTGGAACGCCTACGGAGCACCGCTGGTTCTGAGGACAGAGCACTGGAAGAGGCCATGGAGGAAGAAGAAGAGGATGGGGTGGAGGAGAGAGGTGTGTCACAACCAATAGTAGCATTTTGGAGGCGTGGTGGCGGAACAACCTCCAACACTACTGCACCTTGTCCTGCATCCTTCCCAGCTGCCAGAAGAGTGACCCAATGGGCCGTGAAAGACAGGTAACGTCCCTATCCATGCCTGCTGGACCATGAGTCAGCGGTAATATGCACCTTACCGCTGACCGCCCTGTCCAGCGAGGCAAGGACATTGCCTTCCACATGCCGGTAGAGAGCCGGAATCGCCTTCCGTGAGAAAAAGCGGCGTTTGGGGACCTGCCACTGAGGAACCGCACATTGTACAAACTCACGGAAGGGGGCCGAGTCTACCAACTGAAAAGGCAGCAGTTGAAGTGCTAGCAATTTAGCCAAGCTAGCATTCAACCGCTGGGCATGTGGATGGCTGGGAGTGAACTTCTTTCGCCGGTCCAGCAGCTGGGGCAGGGACATTTGCCTGCTATAATCGGACGTGGGTGTACCGCTAGCAGAGTTCCCGGAAGCACTTGGCTGTGACACACCTAATTCTACACCTTCATTCCTCTCAGAGCAGGTTTCAGAGAGGACTGAAGGTCTAGTGGGGTTGGAGATGTCAGCTGATGAGGAGCAAGGAGAGGTCCGCTTTGTTCTTTGGTGTGGGTCTTTGAGGTACGCTTGCCAACGAGCTGCATGGCAGGTCAACATATGTCTGGTCAAGCATGTGGTGCCCAAGCGGCTGATGTTTTGGCCACGTGGGATACGTTTGAGACATATGTTGCAAATAGCAGCGGTGCGATCTGATGCACTCGTCTCAAAAAAGGCCCACACCAAAGAACTTTTAGAATAACGCGCAGAGGCAGCGCCCTGCACAGGCGGAGCTCTGCGGTGTGATTCAGTCGGTGTGCTGCCCCTAAGCTGGCCCCCGGAGGGCATCCTGCCTCGTTGGACATGTGCCGCCTCCTCCTCCTCCTCCTCCTCCTCTCTCCTTCCAGGCACCCACGTGGAGTCAGTGCCCTCATCATCCCCTCCCTCTTCATCGCTGTAGCAAACCTGGCAGTATGCTGCAGCTTGTGGAACATGACTGCCAGATTGCTGTCCTTCTTGAGCATCCCCTCTCTCTGCGCTCATGCTACTGCCTTCCTCTAGCTGAGTGTCATCATCAGAGCCCACAAAACACTGGGTATCCTCCTGGAGCATGTACCCAACACTGTGCTCAAAGAGTTCAGGAGACTCCTCAGGAGGACGTGGTGGGTCTAGGGAAGGAGTCACTGATGATGACATTGAGAGGAGGGAAGACGATGCATTGGCAGCTGCTTTGCAAGTACCCTGAGACTGGGTGAGAGAGGATGAGGAGGATGAAGAGGGCTTGGTCATCCACTCTACCAAGTCATTGGCATGTTGCGGTTCAACATGTCCAGCTGTCAAAAAGAAGGACAAGCGTGTCCCATGGCCACGTGCTGATGACAATGCACCGCGTCCACGACCAGCACTGTTGTCTCTAGACACAGAGCCTGCTTGCCCTCTTTTATCGGCTCGCGCCTGTCTGCCTCTCCTTGCTGGCCTTCCAGACATGGTAATGGCCTGAAGGGAGTTGGGTAAAAAAGCAGTTGGGTAGTGTATATTGTGCTAGAGGCACACAACACCCATTAACTCCTGCAGATGCCTTTATTATAGAACACCAGAGATAAAGGGGTATATACAGATGTATACTGTGCTGTGCTGGAGGCACACACAACTTCCAATAACTCCTGCAGATGGCAAGTGGGCTCAAATAGAGAACAGCTATGTAGGTGGATATAGCGGTATGTACTGGATACAGAGCACGCAGACAGCATGCACTATCTCCTAACACTACTGACTGCAAGCTCTATTATAAAAGATAGATCACTAGCTATATAGGTGAGGTGAATATAGCGGTGTATACTGCGGTCAGGGCACGCAGACAATAACCACTACACAACAGCAAGATCGAAAATTGAAGGTACACAGAACACCCACTGCTTCAGACGCCAACACACTACACAAGGCCGCCGCGCTGGCGGCCTTATATAGTGTGGGGCGTGCACTACACAGCCTGAGCTATGATTGGCCACAGGCATCCTGCCTGTGGCCAATCATGGCTCTCCTCGCTGCTGGCGCTGCAATTGGCCAAGCATGCGGGGTCACAGTGCATGCTTGGCCAATCATGAGCCAGCAATGCACCATCGCAGTGCATTGTGGGCCGTGAGCGCCACACGAATTTGGCGCGAACGGACCAAAATGTTCGGACTTCGCCGAACGGACGAACAGCCAATGTTCATACGTTCGACTCGAACACGAAGCTCATCCCTACTGGTGACCCCTCAATAGGGATAAAACTCTTCTGTGCAAGGGAATTTAAAAAGACATTCACTAAAATTAGAAGAAGCGGTTTAAGCTTAAACTGTGTGGAGGGTTCTTCACTGTTAGAGCGGTAAGGATGTGGAATTCTCTATCACAAGCAGTGGTTATACCGGATAGCATCGATAATTTCAAGAAACTATTAGATAAGCAATAGGGATGAGCTCGGTGTTCGAGTCGAACATAAGTATGACTCAAAAAATCAGGTGCTCTCCCATTTGCCAAACAGTGAACAATATGGGGCTTTCGCAGGAAGTTTGAGCGCCGTGGAACGCCCCATGATGCACTGTGATCTCGCAGTGCATTAGCATCTGGCTATATATATAAATACACATATAATAAGAAAAAGTCCAGAGGATCACTGCACTTAAAATTTCTTTATTGAACCAAAGTTCAAACAAGCATTACATGATGTATAAGTTCATTACGTTTCGGGCTCACAAGCTTACGCACTTCTTCAGATCAAACACACATCTAAGTTAAAGCTACACACATGGCTTAAATATCATCATTTCACACATTGGAATCAATTATGTGATTAGCAATCAACCAAATGCAAACTAAATTCTTTCCTTATGCATCCTTATATCACAAGTAGGGAAATAGTTAGCCAAATGTAGAACCCTCCCATATTTCAACAGAAGCCTTCAACACATTTAATCTGTCAAAAAGAAACGTGCATAATGTATCACCATCTAGACATCACATTGAATGAATTATCACCTAAATGAACAGATATAAATCCAGATCTGTATTCAACCCCTTGGGGGCAATAGTATCAAGAAAATTAATCCAACATACTTCTCACTTTTTTAAAATAGATTCTCGGTTACCACTCCTCCTATTCTTTTAATCCCCTCCAGCACCATGAATTTTAATTGAGAAATCAAATGTCCTTTCTCCAAAAAATGTCTCTTTAAAGGCAACTGTACCAATTTGTCTCTGATTGAATATTTATGCCTTGCTGTCCTATCTTAAACATTCTGAATGGTCTCTCCGATGTAAAGTAACCCACATAGACATTTTATTGCATATATTACATATGATGATTGCCAAGTATAGTAACCTTTGATTTTAATATCATATCCCTTATGTGGAAGGGGTATACCCTTGCCTTTTATGATGGAGTTACACTGTATACACGGTAGACATGGGTATGACCCTGTGTTGTAGGATCCCAAAAAAGTTACTAATGGGCTAGGAGGGATATACAGTGTATTGGTCAGATCTGACAAATTGATCCCTTAACGTTCAACCTTTTCTATATGAGGATAAAGAGGGAGCTTGGAATTCACTAATGTTCGGATAATTCTCTCTTAATAAACCCTAATGTTTCTTAAGGATATTGTGAATATGAAGTGAATATGGATGATGGAATTCTCCTATCATGTCTATGGCAATGTCTATTACCTGGTAAATGTGTACATTCCCTTTTAACTAATGAAGCTGGATAACCCCGCTTGACAAGCCTAGTTTCCATTTAATTTAGTCTTACTTCACATTGTTGTGGATCACTAAAAAATCTTTTACCCCTATACAGTTGGCTCCTAGGTATCGAATTAAACACCCCATGGAGGTGAAAACTCATCATGTCTATGGCGATGTCTATTATCTGGTAAATGTGTACATTCCCTTTTAACTAATGAAGCTGGATAACCCCGCTTGACAAGCCTAGTTTCCATTTAATTTAGTCTTACTTCACATTGTTGTGGATCACTAAAAAATCTTTTACCCCTATACAGTTGGCTCCTAGGTATCGAATTAAACACCCCATGGAGGTGAAAACTCTTGTTGTGCAATAAATTATTATGATCAGTATTTTTTTATAAACAGATCACTCTCTATGTTTGTACCATTTATTTTCAGTAATGTATCCAAAAATGAGATCTCCCTATTACTGTACAAGACATTAAATTTCAGAACTGGTACTAAATAATTGATATACTGGTACTAAATAATTGACAAGCAATAAAAAGGTTCCAATGTCACCATCCCACACTGCCAAAATATTATCCATAAATCTGAACCATCCCTTACAGTGCTCAGTAAACATTTTATTATTATAAATAAATGAGGTCTCAATCATATTTATGAATATATTTGCGTATGGGAGTGTGTATATATAATCTCACTCTGCATTTAGTGTAGCCTATGTGTACAGTGCATTCAATGGTGTACAGTTTCTAATAAACTTCAGGCAGTGTACAGAGTATATAATAAAGTTCAGCTGGTGTACCTTTTCAAATTATTTCTCTGGATACACAAATTACAATCCTTCCACCTAGCATATCATCACAGCGCTCAAATTACCCAAACTCTAAAACTTAGCTGCTACTTTCACAAAAAATGTTTTAAACAAATATAGGTGCATCAAAACAATTTTTTAACATTAAACAAATAATTGATTAATCATGATTAATAAGTAGCACGTGAGTGTAAGGCTTAACAGCTGGTGAGTGTTTCCACGAAGAGGGGCTCACAATCACGGATGGTGTGGTGAAGGAGTTAATTATAATTGATCTGGACACTGAAGACTTGCTTGTGCACTTATAGAAGGACTTTGGAGCCTGGAAATTTAATCATTCTCTGGGGGATGGACTATATTCACTCTTTTAGAGCATTATACTAGTCACTTACTTGTATATATATGAATTAGTACACTCACTTATTGGCGGTGATTTGTATAATTTATGTGATTTGTGTTTATAATATAAAGCACATTGGTGGGGGGCGTGGCCTGACCTCGACTGAAGATGGCAGCATAATCACAGAGCTCCCGCTGAAGAGACCTCATCTCGGCTGATTCTAGAGGCTTCTTGCTCATTGTTTCCTATTTTTATCATGGGAACGTCTTCCCGCAGCTCTTCGGCCTCACGGTCCCGTTCCCCGAGGGACGAGGCAAGTCGGATATCGCAAAACATCCCGGAGATGTTTCGCTCCTATAGCTCTAATATGGCCGCCTCCCGAGACGTGAGACCTCCGACGGATGCCTCACAGACTAACTCCTCAGGCGTGGGGATAGTCCTAACCCCGCATGATCAACCGAGTCTACAGGATCTAAGATCGGTTGCAACGGATATAAAGGAGACCCTCACGGCAGCCCTAACCAGTGCGATTTCAGATCTGAAGCTGGATCTCCAAGCCATCGCAAATAGGGTCCAAGATGTGGAGAAAACATCCTCTACCCACTCAGCCATTATTAAAAGATCTTGCCAGATTTTGGACACACACACGCTACAATTAAGAGATCTGAACTGTCATACAGAAGACCTCGACAATCGTGGCAGACGCCACAACATCCGTCTGAGAGGGCTCCCGGAATCCATTGCCCCAGAACGACTGGTGGCTGAGGTAACAGGCTTATTCAACGCCATTTTGGATAGGCCACCCGACACCATGATAGGGATGGAGCGAATACACAGAGCCTTACGCCCTAGGGGAAAGGAATCTGATCCTCCCCGTGATATAATTTGTTGTTTGCCTGATTATACTTTGAAAGAGGAGATCCTTCATAGAGCCAGAGCGACGGATACTCCGTTCACCTACAAAGGAGCCTCCATTTCACTTTTCCAGGATTTGTCTAGTATTACTCTGAGGAGACGCAGAGAACTCCGCCCACTTTTGGATACTCTGCGCGCCAAAGGAATCCCTTACCGTTGGAAATTCCCCTTTGCTCTGTCGGCCTCTTCTGGAGGCAGAACAGCCCTACTGCGGGTCCCGGAAGATCTTCCGATGCCGAGTTCCGTCCAGCGGTTTCCAAGTCTATGCAGCCGCCCTCTGAGCCTATGGAATACCAAGAGACCCGTTTCCGGAGACGCCGCTCGCCCTCGGAACCTAGAGTGTTGCACCCCCGTCCAGGATTTGATCGTGGTACCAGCCCGCAGACCATTCCGCAATCGAGGAGAGCTCGCCGTGACCGCTGAGCTAAGTTCAACACACAGTCATTCTCTTGTTCCCTGAGTAACATTAGCTCCTCTAATGTCTGTGTCTTTTTCTAAAGTTATCTTTTTTCCCCGTTTTTACCTTACGGAGCAGTTTTTATCCCCACACAGGGAATAATGAACTCCTGCTATGGAGAATGGACAGCTATGAGTTATAGACAACATACGCTTTCCAAATTGCTTAGCTCCTAGGAACAGGGACCTGGGGGGTGTATTGACCTGAACTGTATTTCAGTTATGGGGGACTTTCATCTCATATCACCTTGTTTGCTTTGTTAATAGTATTATCGATTCAGCAAGCTGGTCATGGATTGTGTTACATAACCGCACATCAGTCTTTCCCGCTGTCTCGACTGATTTAGCGGTGTATAGGTTTATGTCACGGAATGCATTCGTCTGATCATCTGGCCTTTAGGCATTTTTCAATAAGGCACTAATAGTTACTATGACCTATCATATGTGTTCCTCTTGCCTGTATCTCATTAAGCCTGTAGCGGAGATTGGAGGTTTGAGCCTTAACATGGTAGATGTCTCCCTTCCTGTTTTTTTTTTTTTCTTTTTGTCCTGTTTGAATCTACTGAGACATCTTGCTCCTCCGTATACCCCTCACATCGCACTGCGAATGAGTAATGTATGGCAGGATGGTAGTTCTCCTGATATTTAACTTCTCTCTAGTTTTTTCCATTTTCTGCCCCTGCTTTGTGGCTCCCCCCAATCCCCTAAACAAGCTACTCAGTTCTACTAGCGCAATGTTCTTTGGTCCTAGAAGTTATTTGACAAATTGATATAACCACTTGTATGCGGATATAACGATGTGTGGGGCCCCACACATCCGATTTGGGAGGGATTCCGCTGGTGGGCCGTGATTTATTGTATAATTGTGTGTATTTCGGGGGGAAATTGAACCTCAGATGTTAACCTTATTTCTATTTTTCTATTTATAAGTTTTACTCCTTTTTTCCATGCAACGCTCACCTTCTCGCCTGGTGATCTCGGGCTTCTATAACACGTTTAGATCGATTCAGCCCTTCAGGCGACCAGGGGTGCACAGTTCATAGTTCTTATACCAGCAGTAGTTAAACGGTTTTAGATTGTTATGGTCGGTCCATGTTGATATCCATTAAGGGATCTATGTCTTCCTACAGTTATGATGTTTGCGGAGGTAACTCTTACCTACTTGCACTTACGTGTTCAAACATAGGTCTCCCTTCCCTGATCCTTATCATTTATATCCGATGAAGGTTTAGACCTGTTTTCTAGCAGTAGCTAATGTTTTCAGGGTGGGGAAGACTCATTTTAAATTTATTAATGCAATATTGTTAGATTTACTTAAATAACACATCTTTCAAGTCCTCTCTGATTGCAGGTTCTACTGAGTGTAGATGACCACCGCTCTATGAGTCTCGTTCAGCGGGTTCTGGTTTTGGTTCTTGAATTTCGAATTTAGAGTTTTATTTTTCTTTCTCTTTTTCTTTTTTGCCATCCTTTGGTTGTTTAGGGTCATATCCCCACTAGGTGAGGTCGTGGTGTGGATCAGTCCTTTTTTCATTTTTTTGTTTTCTTTTAGTACACTTTCCACATTCCGACCGCACACCGATATTTTTCGGACCTTGGTTGAGCTCCTCAACCCAATTTCGAAGAACTAGCGGGCCTAGTTCTTCCCCGGATATATACATATCAGTTTATATATATATATATTTTTTTTTTTTTTTTCCAGACACTTTTTGTCCGTCCTCCTACAGACACTCATCCGAACCTCCTTTTTCGAAGAGCGCTACCCCCCCTCCTTTTTTCTTTTCCTTTTTCCCAGTTTTTTTTGTGGGCTATTGTTAGTATTTTTTTGCGAAAATGGGTCCCAATCCCCGCATTACATCGTCGGACGCCCTGAAGATTATATCCCTGAATGTCCGCGGGCTCAATATTCCAGAGAAAAGGTCTCAATTACTCCTCTATATGCATAAAAGTAAAGCGGACATTGTTTTCCTACAGGAGACCCACTTCAAATCCACCCAGATACCTAAATTAACCAATCATAAATTTCCGACGGTTTTCCATGCCACAAATAACTTGTCCAAATCCAAAGGAGTTTCAATCCTTGTAGCCAAACACTGCCCGATTCAAATAGAGGAAACATTTGCGGACCCTGATGCTCGATTCCTCTTCATTAAGGGTACACTTAGAGGGAAAGATATTACAATGGCAAATATATATGCACCCAATTCAGGTCAAACGTCATTCTTTACTTCCACTTTGTCCTCCTTCCACTTTGTCCTCCCTCGCGTCGTTCCAGAAAGGCATTCTCGTCCTGGGTGGGGATTTTAATGTTCCCCTCCATCCGGCTCAAGATTCTTCCACGGGTACATCATCATTGCCCTACTCAGCGCTTCGCAATATTAGATTACGCTTGCAGGAATTATGTGTACATGATTCGTGGCGTACTCTACACCCTCAGGGAAGGGATTTTTCTTTTTTTTCTCCGTTCCTCACAACAGATATTCTAGATTGGATTATATTTTTGTGACTCAAAAGGATCTCCCTTCCCTTGTAGAAGCCACCATAGAGGCCATGGTCTTATCGGACCACCATCCGGTCTCCATGACCCTACAGATCACCAACAACCGCATCTCTGCCCCTATCTGGCGGTTGGATCCCTCTCTATTAACTGATCCAGTTATTGCAGCCTCTATACAAGACAGTTTAACACATTACTTCGCAGATAATCAACTACCGGACTCTGATCCTATGACACTGTGGGAAGCTCACAAATGTACGATTCGAGGGGTGCTGATAGCGGCTGCAGCCAAAAGAAAGAAAGAACATAACAGTCAAGTTACACAACTCGTTAATCGCATCAAAACATTAGAGAAAACTCACAAACTCTCTCTTGCCCGTGATATCCTTTCTGATTTAACTCAAGCCAGACTAGAACTCCTACAATTATTAAATTCACAAATTAAAAGACGCTATGTTTTATCGCGTAAATTATTTTACGAATATGGTAATAAATCGGGTAAGCTACTGGCCAGGGCCCTCCGTAAACAGCGAGCTTTTAAAACGATCCATTCCATCACGGACCCCATGGGTAATAAAGTGGTATCGAACCACTTGATTGCCGATCAATTCGTCCAATACTATACCAAATTATACAATTTAAACGAGGCTTCCTCACTCGGGGACACTACAATTAGGTCTCAACGAATCTCGGAATTTTTAAAGTCTTACGCACCACGCCCCATCTCCTCTGAAATGGTACTTCAGTTGGAAGCTCCCTTATTGTCTCTTGAATTTGAAACTACCCTCAAACAATTGAAACCAGGGAAAAGTCCAGGCCCTGATGGCCTCACCGCAGGCTACTATAAATCATTTGCGCCCACCTTACAAAAATATTTTTTGGCAGCGTTTAATTCCTTAGCGTCAGGTGCCCCCCCCCCACGAGATCTGTTGAGGGCCCACATAACTGTAATCCCAAAACCAAATAAAGACGAATCCCAAGTGTCAAACTACAGACCCATATCTTTACTTAATGTTGACTTAAAAATATTCGCCAAAATATTAGCTAATCGTCTCCTTCCTCTCATACCCCAACTCATTTCTCTTGATCAGGTTGGTTTTGTTCCGGGGAGGGAGAGTAGAGATAACACGATTAAGGCGCTTACCATCCACCATTGGCTTTCCTCCTCTGAGCAGACGGGTTTTTTTCTATCGTTGGATGCGGAGAAGGCGTTCGACAGAGTGGCCTGGGACTACATGGCCGAAGTTCTTCACAAATTGGGCTTGCCGGAAAGACTGTTTTCTTTTATTATGGCTCTATATGCCTCCCCCACGGCCCAGGTCCGCATTAACGGTCAGCTGTCGGACGCCTTCTCCGTATCTAACGGAACGCGTCAGGGATGTCCACTTTCCCCGTTAATATTCATTCTTACTTTGGAGCCCCTTCTTCGGCAGATTAACACAAACCCGGATATCAAAGGTATAATGATTGGGGACACGTCACATAAAGTAGCAGCGTTTGCAGACGATGTGTTACTCTTCCTTTCGGAACCACATGTCACGATCCCTAACCTCCTCAAGGTCCTTGATGACTTCAAAGTTCTGTCTAACTTACAAATTAACTTTGCAAAATCCGAAGCCCTGAATATTTCCCTAAGTGCAGAAACAGTAGCCACATGCCAACGGAATTTTCCTTTCCGTTGGAATGAAAAAGCTATAACTTACCTAGGTATCAAGTTGCCATCATGATTGGAGGATCTTTATACCCTCAATTACACTGCCCTTTTACAAACTATTCGGAAAGATCTCAAAGCTTGGTCGACGGGCGTTTTTTCTTGGTTCGGCAGGGCTTCAATTATTAAAATGAATGTATTACCCCGTCTGTTATATATTCTACAAACTATCCCCATAAAACTTCCTCCCGCCTATTTTAAAGCTTGCCAATCCTATTGCTCCAATTTTATTTGGGGTGGTAAACGACCCCGGATTAGCTTCACCAGACTGTGCTTACCCAAAACGAAAGGCGGCATTGGGCTACCTGACATCAAGAAGTATTTTATCGCCAGCCATTTGTCTAGAATAGTAGACTGGCATGTGCATACTCATACTAAAGCCTGGACGCAAATAGAAAATAAGTTTTCCAATACACCGCTCAAATTTCTACCCTGGATAGACCCTTCACATGTCCCAACAAAATGCAAGCAGAACCCCCTGATTGTGAGTACACTGAATGCATTTAAGTTAGCTTGTAGTAATCATTGTATTTCCTCGCACCGCAGCCCGATGACACCAATTAAACACAACCCTGCATTCCCAGTAGGCCAATCGGATGCCTTTCTTTCTGGCATATGGCCTTCTGCAGACATTAGAACAGCGCTTTTCTTCGCGGGTAATAAACTTAAATCCCTTCTGGACCTTCCACACCAACCCTCGGGTCGCCCATTCCCTCTATGGGCTTACCTTCAGATAAAACACTTTCTGTTTCATAAGGGGGCAAACTCCGACTTCGCACGTAACCTCACCTCATTTGAAGTTCTCTGCAATCAGACGGAACCACAACGGCATGTTATCTCTACTATCTATGCCTTACTCTTTGCAAATATCAACCCCAAAGCAAATTTAGCAGCAGTTAGTTGGGAAAATGACTTATCCGTCTCTCTGTCGGTCGATGACTGGTCACATATATATTCCAACTTACATAAGGGCTCAATTAATGTATCTGTGCAAGAAAACAACTTTAAAATATTTTCTAGGTGGTATCTAACTCCAGAAAGGCTCCACCGTCGTGATCCCAAAATTCCATCGATGTGCTGGCGCTGTTCGGACAATGTAGGTACGTTCTTACACATTTGGTGGTCCTGTCCGCGCATCCATCCTTTTTGGAGAGAGATTCACCGTTTAATCAGACACATTACCACTATCCCCATTGACTTCTCCCCTGCCCAAATGCTATTGCACCATTCTTGTCTTCCCAGGAAGCTTTACCATCGCTCTTTGGCACAACATCTGCTCAATGCAGCGAAAATGTGCATTCCTGTAGTCTGGAAATCTAACTCCCCCCCTTCCGTCGCTGACTGGATCACTAGAGTGTCTAAAATTGCCGAAATGGAAGAACTAATCCATCAATCAAATGATACCCCAACTAAATTTTGGGAGACCTGGTCTTGCTGGAATCACTTTCGAGGTTCGGATGAGTGTCTTCATCTGTTAACCGGCTCTCTTCCGCCCTGAGGTGGAGAGCCTGGTGAATCCCAATTCTTCTTATGTTTTTTTTTTTTTTTTTTTTTTTTATTATGTGTTTTCTTTTTGTCTCTTTTTGCATATCGGTTAATGGTATACTGACTGTCTCTCATGAATACCTGAAACTTCTGAAGCTTTTTTTGAAGGTTTAGGACACTTTTCTCCTTCCCTTGCCTACTGACTTTGAGTAATTCTTTCATCATTTACTTGAATATGACTTTATTGTCTTTTCCACTATGATTTAGACTATTATACATTTGGCGATTTCAAGCTACTGTTCACTTTTGTTTTAAAATATAAGGTCAAAGTGTGCTTTATTGTTATCATTATACTTTGCTCTTCTATGCAATGTGATTGTATATTATTGACTACTTTCTTCAATAAAAGCTTTTTGGAAAAAAAAAATAAATAAATAAAAAAAAGAATTGCAATAAGCACATATTGAAAAAAAAAAAAAAAAAAAAAAAAAAAAACCCCGTTAGGAAGTATCATCTTCAATGGGAAGCGGACCTGGGCAGGAGGTTGGATGTAGAGGATTGGCAGACCATGACATTGTCCCTTATGAAAAGTTCTAGGAATGTGTCCATCCTCGAGAATGCATATAAAGTTTTTTACAGGTGGTATTATACGCCATCCAGGATAGCTCGCTTTATCCCCTCCTACTCACCTAATTGCTTTCGGGGCTGTGCAAGTGCAGGCACCATGGCCCATATTTGGTGGTCCTGCCCTAAGGCCTGTAGATTATGGATTAGGGTTTATACCCTGCTGCGTAATATGCTTCACTCTAATTTTAGAAGGGACCCCTTTGTAGCCCTTTTATGTAAGCCTATCCCAGAACTTTTTCGCCCGGAGAGGCAGCTAGCCCAGCATCTTTTTAGCGCCACTAAGATAACCATCGCAAGAGCGTGGAAAACTCCAACACTTAGCTTTGAAGCTGTTAAAAATCGCATGAACGATATAATGATTAATGAGAAATTGACATCATTTACCTCTGACACCCATGCCAAATTTCTCAGAGTGTGGCAACCATGGATAACTTATATCCGGCCCTCTAGATTTAATGACCAACTTCTTTCAATCTAAAGGCGCGTGGGCGCGGCCGCAGAGGACCTCTTCCCCTTCTCTTTTCTTCTTCTTTTTCCCCCTTTTTTTCTTTGCTTTTTATCTTTTTCTTTACTCCCTCTTAGTGGGCACTCTTACCCACGGTCTGTATTCTATCTATTCATTCCTTGTTTTTTCTATTTGTCCTTTTCGGTGACTCCCATGTAGAGGAGTCGACATGTGGTTGAAGATTATATTGATATGAGATACTTTGAAGACGAGATGACTCACTTTAGAGAGGAAAATTCAATTTTTTTTTTTTTTTTCCATTGCTCCTTCTATATGTCTGTTTAGCAGCACAGCCCGGCACTTATGTGTCTTTCTATCCATATGTTTGAGGTTACCTGAGCTAGGCTGCACTATATATGGCCTTTTTGAGACGCAATTGAATTTACAATATGATTATCTGTTTATACTGGGCCTTTGTTTTTATTTTATTTTATTTATTTTTTTTCCTCTTCTTTTGCTACCTTTATTGTCTTGTGGAACATTATAACATTTATGTATCCTCCCCTCATCGAGACATTCGTCTCTTTTTCCCTCATTTTTCTGTCTGATGTCTCAGTCACATGTCTGAATTGCTATGTTATGCTTAATTTTCAATAAATATTTGTAAAAGAAAAAAAAAAAAAATAAAGCAAATTGGTCCACACAGGATCACTAAATACCTTTTCTAATACAGTGCAGGAGGGGTACACAGTATATAATAGAGTATAGTGTGCTGTAAAAAGAAAAAATCCCTATCATGTCCAGAAGGCCACCAAGGAGAGGCAGACGCTCACAGGCCACTAAAAGAGGGCAAGCAGCCTCTGTGTCTACAGTCAACAGTGGTGGTCATGGACATGGTGCATCTTCTGCAGGTGGCCATGGGGCATGCTTGTTGTTTTTTTCTGTTGCTGGCCATGTTATTGAGCCACAACATGCAGAAGAGTTGGTGGAGTGGATAACAAAGCCGTCCTCATCCTCCTCATCTTCTGTCACCCAGGCTCAGAGTAGTTTTCCTTTTGACTCTTTTGACCAAAGTGGCCTATTCCACCGGCTCCTTGTCCACATTTACTCCTTCATGCACCAAAGAGTCCCCAGAATTATTCTACCACAGTGTCAGTTACATGCTGCTGGAGGATATGCAGCAATTTGAAGGCTCCAATGTTGGTTCCCAGGTGGAGGAAAGGAGCAACGTGAGCCTAGAGAGAAGGGGTGCCACAGAAGGACAAGAAACTGTCAGTCATGTTCCCTAAGCTTCAGCATACTGCCAAGTTTGCTCCAGTGACGAAGAGGGAGAGGATGATGAGGTCACTGACCTTACTTGGGTGCCTGAGAGAAGAGAGGAGGAAAGTGAGGAGGAGGAAGCACAACTCAAATGAGGCAGGGTGTCCTCCAGGGGTCAGCTTAAGGACTCTATTGCATCACACCGCAGTGCTCCACAGGTGTAGGGTGCTGCTGACTTCCCGCTGACTTTTAAAAGTTCCTTGGTGTGGGCCTTTTTCGACACGTGTGCAGCAGGTGGCACTGTTGCTGTTCGCAACCTATGTCTGAAGCAGATCAAGTATGGACAGAATAGCAGCCGCTTGAACACCACATGCTTGACCAGACATATGATGACCTGCCATGCAGTCCATTGACAGCAGCCCCTGAAAGACCCATATCAACAAAAGAGCACTGTAACTGCTGCCTTTTCAGCTAGTAGACTCAGCCTCCTTTCGTGAATTTGGGTAATGTGCTGTACCACAATGGCAGGTTCCAAAACGCCCTTTATTTTCACGTAATGCCATTCCAGCTCTCTACTACCATGTGGAAGGCAATGTTTTGGCCTCGTTTGACAGGGCGGTCAGCAGTAAGGGTCATATTACCGCTGACTCATGGTTCAGCAGGCATGGGCAGGGATGTTACCTTTCCTTCACAGTGCACTTGGTAAGTCTGCTGGCAGCTGGGAAGGATGCTGGACAGGGTTCAGTGTTGGAGCTTGTTCCACCACTACACCTCCAAAAAGCTAGTGGCCTCTTCTGCAGAATTGTCCTCGGAACCAGCAGTGCTCTCTAAATGCTCAAGGGGCTACGCAAGCAGTCAGGCAAAAAGATGTCATGCAGTGTTTGAGTTGATCTGCCTAGGGGACAGGAGCCACACTAGGGCAACGATTTTGTCATCTCTGTAGGGGCAGACTCAGACGTGGTTAAAGCCAGGCCAGTTTCAGCCAGGAATGGTTGTGTGCGACAATGGCAACAACCTTCTCACCACCCTCCGACAGGGACACGTGACCCAGGTTCCATGTTTGTTACACATCCTGAATTTGGTGGTGCAGCATTTCTTGACCAGGTACCCCCATGCCACTGCTCCTAGTGATTGGGAGCAGTGATCCCTGTCATGTTCTAGTGAGCACATCCCCCTACAGTTAGAACATGCTGAGGGGGGGCGGAGCCGGCGCGCAAGGAGCATGGACGTGTGAGACTCCAGCTCTTCTCCTGTCACAAGTCACAAATTGGCAGACGCGTGACGCACTCTTCAGGCCTTGCTAATAACCCAACATGCTCTCAACATCCACAATCTCAAAGCAAACTCTTACACACATGGCAACAAAGCTGGGAAACTATTAGCCAACCAAGTTAAAGACAAAGTTTTTCAACAAAGAATCCCATATATACTTCACCCTACAAACGACACCAAACTTACTAACCCGAAGGAGATAGCTGACGCATTTAGTACATATTACAGTAGCCTTTACAACTTATATGAAGACAACACGACACCCCAACCAACACCAGAACATATAGAGAAATTTCTCCAGGAGATTAAGTTGTCAGCTCTACAACCAGCTGAGTTAGATAAACTGAATGCCCCATTCTCACTCTTAGAAATTCAAAAAATTGTGGCAGGTATGCCTACAAATAAGGCACCTGGCCCAGATGGGTTCTCTTTGGAATACTATCAACACGTTTCAGACATTCTCACACCAGTATTGTGGAGGGTGTTCCACGCTGCTGCCTCCTCTGCCTCATTTCCGCCTGAAATGTTACAAGCTACAGTAATCACCCTACCCAAACCAGGGAAGGAGCCGGACAAAGCACAAAACTTTAGGCCCATATCGCTTTTAAATGTGGACCTGAAGGTTTACGCCAAGCTTTTGGCAAATAGGATAGCTCATCTATTGCCATCACTAGTAAAACCTGATCAGGTGGGGTTTGTGATGGGCAGACAAGCCACGGATGCCACAAGGAGGGTATTGAACTTAATCGACTCAGTGTCCAGGGGCAGAGGGTCTGCGGTCCTCCTGTCACTGGATGCCGAGAAAGCTTTCGATAGAGTCCTTTTGAAATTTGGATTTATGGGTCAGATCCTCTACGCCATTACAGCTCTTTATTCAGATCCCTCTGCTCATGTGTATGTGGTGGTCCTGTTTTCTGAACAGTTCCGTATTTCAAATGGGACAAGACAGGGGCGCCCTTTGTCACCCCTCATCTTTGCCCTCATGATGGATCCTTTGGTGGAGAGGATTAGGACTCCCCCTCAGATAGATGGTATCACCACGGGTAAAACTAAACATACCATCACATTATTTGCAGACGATGTCATATTGTCACTTACTAATCTGGCTCAGTCCCTGAAAGCGGTACATGAAGTGTTGGAAAGATTTAACGCAATCTCATACTATAAGATTAATGCATCAAAATCCAGCATTTTGGGTATAGGGGTAGACCCTGGAGATCAGAAACTGATTCAGCAATCACTCCCCTATACTTGGTCCGATGGAACTATACAGTACCTGGGAGTAGTGTTGTCCAGTTCACTCACACCTATTTTTTAAAAATAACTTCGAACCTCTACTTTAAATTTTGAAAAGGAGCTAACCAGACTGAAAAAATATTATCTTTCGTGGTCAGGCAGACTAGCAGCATATAAAATGTTCCTACTCCCTAAACTACTATACCTGTTCACAGCCCTTCCAATTCATTTACCAGCTACTTACTACAAAAACATGCAAAGATTACTAGCTAAATTTATTTCAGAGGGTAAGCAGGCAAGATGTCCTCGGACCGGGATATCAAGGACTACCACATGGCTGCTATATTAGACCAACTCCAGTTTTGGTTCCATTCCTCAGAAGAGAAACCTTTTGTTGTACAGGCGAAAAAAGAACAAGTGGAACAGGGGGGACATAACAGGGTTTATATATGCCACAGCATTAGGCGACACTAAACAGTATAAAATCCATCCCACTATTGGGGCCACCTTACAGGCATGGAACTACCTCAAAAAACACAATAGCACGACTGATAAATAGAGAGCAATTCCGATACCAATAATGACGTTGTCATTTTTTACACCGGACTTAAAAGTAAACCACTGGAAGAAACATGGGATTCAGTTCCTCCATGAATTAGTGGATCGGGGGAGGATAAAATCGGAGGATAAAATCATTTGAGACACTACAATCACACACCCCATTGTCAAAAACTGAACTCTTTAACTATGCCAGAATAACGAGTTTAGTCTCCACAACTAGTACGCACTTCCTCACACTACCAGAGCAAATCTGAGAAATGTGGCAGCCGCACTTTAGGCATAAGCAGGGCATCACAAGAATTTACAACATTCTCCACGGTAAACTACATCTGGAAATCTCAAAACCATTATCTAAATGGGAAAGAGATCTAAATGTAATGATTTCCCCTGAGCAATGGGCAAGAGCAGTTAAAACGAATTACATGCATTCCAGATGTTCAAACTTCAGGGAAACTGCCCACAAGATCCACTTGAGATGGTACAGGACACCCTATACAATAGCAAAATTCACAAATAAAAATTCCGACCTGACCTGTGCTGGAGAGGATGTGGACAGGTGGGGAATTTAGCACACATGCTCGTAGATTCTGGAGGGCTATAGGTAGGCTAATAGCGAAAGTAACTGGGATCAGTGGAAATCAAGCATTGCCCCTTCTATAAAAGAAGTGGTGAACCTAGTGGATGATGCATATGCTTTCGAAAAAAACGATTGCCTATCAAAAAAATAAGATAACAGGATTCAAAAAGTGTTGGTCCTTGTGAGATAGAGATTATAATTAAAATAGTTATTGACTACACCATAGTGCATTTGATGAGTATTAAACAAGTTTGAAATGATACTTCTGATAATATTGGAAATGTACTTCATATGAGGCACAAGGAGATAGGGGTCTGTGTACCCCTCTTTATTACCATACTTCATTTTGTTGTTCCTTGTATTCATAATTCTTTTGTAATTTGAGAAAAGCAATAAAAATTATTTTGAAAAAAAAAAACAACATGCTGAAGGAGCACAGTTAACCCTTTGATCTCCTCCTAGTGTTTAACCCCTTCCCTGCCAGTGACATTTACACAGTAATCAGTGTATTTTTATAGCTGTATACATGCCAATGACCCCAAAATAGTGTCAAAAGTGTCCGATCTGTCCGTGCAATGTCGCAGTCATGATAAAAATCACAGATCACTGCTATTACTAATAATAGATACAGAAATTCATAAGTCACTGACACCACCGCCAACAACATGATACTACTGTACCCATTGTAGTTGTAGTAGTATGACCCCGAGTTGGGGGCGGGACAGCCCGGAAGTGTTTCCCATCTATCCCACCACCGCAGTTGGAAAGTCCCACTGCTGGACGCATTGGGAGGCCACAGTCTGACATTCCTCTGGGTTGGAAGGAAACTGTGGTGTCAAATAAGTATATGTATGTTTCTCACACAGCCCAAATTGCATAAAAATATTAAGGAGTTCTTCAAGATCAACGATACCCCCGACACATCTTATCTGACCCAATGGGAAACTCATAAATGTGTGGTGAGGGGCACACTAATCAAACTTGCAGTGAGACATAAACGCTCCCAACAGGAATCTATCAACACCTTACTACGACAAATACAAAAACTAGAACAGTCACACAAACGCACTAAAGTGCAAAATACACTAAAAGACCTGGTCATCCAGGACCCGACTCAGAGAAGAACTAGGGAAAAAGATGAGGAAAAAATACATCCTATCCCAGAAGCTTTTTTATGAACATACTAATAAATGTGGAAAACTCTTAACCAGAGCCCTCCAAGCTAAAAGAGCAAATACCACAATACAGAAAATCAGAGCCACCCCAACTATAGTCTTATCCAAAAGCAATGAGATCGCAAACCACTTTGCCCAATACTACACAGAATTATATAATCTCCCTCCAGAACAACAGACCATGCAGAGACATCATTGAAGAATTTCTTAAACAGTACGGCCCCAGCCCTATATCCCAACAACAAGCAAAACTGCTCGACGGCACAATAGAAGAATTCAACACAGCCATCAAACAAACATCAAACAAATGAGACCAGGCAAAGGTCCCAGGCCAGACGGCTTTGGCATGACATACTATAAAACGTTCCTAAACCAACTAACAGCGCCCCTCTTAAGAGCTTTTAATTTACTTGCCCAACCCACCACACCATCAAGCACCCTACTCGAAGCACATATCTGTATCATCCCAAAACCCAGCAAAGATAAAGAACTAGCCTCAAATTATTGCCCAATCTCATTGTTAAACACTAATTTAAATTTTTTTGCAACAATTCTGGCCAATCGTATCCTCCCCATCCTCACTAAATTTGTATCTATAGATCAAGTTGGATTTTTCCCAGGCAGGGAAGCCAGGGACAATACACTCAAGGCTTTAAACATCCACCACTGGCTAACCCCCTCAAGCACCCATGGCTTCTTCCTTTCTTTAGACGCAGAAAATGCCTTTGACGGGCTAGCCTAGGACTACCTTGAAGCAGTATTATGGAAACTGGGACTGGGGGAATGCATAATAAACTTTATAATGTCCTTGTACACAAATCCCAGAGTGAAAGTACAAGCTAGCATGTAAGGCCTGGGAAAGAGACTTAAAAATAGAAATGACTGACAGAATGTGGGAGGAAATATACCGAAATGCACATAAGAGCTCTTTAAATGTCACTATACAAGAGACAAACTACAAAATCATGACACAATGGTATCGCACCCCCTCCATTTTACACAGATTTTACACATCACACCCGAAAAAATGCTGGAGGTGCCAAAATACACCAGGTGACCTTCTACACATCTGATGGTTCTGTCCGATCATCCAAGTTTTCTGGGAACAAGTCCATGACTAAACGGAAAAAATTACCACAGATGTGCTAGAATACTCACCAGCACAACTCATTTTACATCTCCAAAGAGCAAACAATACAGCGTACCACAAATCACTAGCAATACTGCTAATCAATGCAGCAAAAATGTGCATACCCCCTATGTGAGGTTCACCAAGAGCCCCCTCCTTGGCTCAAAAGCATAAACAAAATCACAGAAATGGAGGAAATAATTGCAATTTCCAGAAGCCACCACACAAATTCTCCAAACTTTGGACATTCTGGAACCACTTTAAGAAAATTGGGGGGCGTGGCTTGGAGCCAAGACGACATGGATGCCTAAGCGCTGAGCTCCGTCCGCTGGTTCCCGATACCCATCAGCTGCAGAGACCATCCGCACCTAAAACATGGGGAAACCGAGAGGTAACGAGACACAGTCTCGCTCGAGATCCCCGCGGGGCCCCAACGCACGATCCGGACGCAATATCCCGGAGATTTTCCGAGGCCGCACACGCGAGGCCGAGGCCCCACTCCAGGCCTGCATGGAGTCACGCGACTCCAGCCGGAGCCTGTCGGCAGACAGTGCCTCACGGAGGACGCCGAGCCCGCAACACTCCCGCGCCCTAACCATGGAGGATCTCAGGTCAGTTGCCTCTGACATCAAGAACTCCTTTGCTGCTGCCATTTCAGAGCTAAGAAGAGACATCCACTCCATCCACACGCGGATGTCAGGCCTGGAGGAATCAGTCTCCCGCCATGACACAGCCATACATCATTTGCAACAGACGTCCCACCAGTACAACACTCAGTTAAGGGACCTACACAGATACACAGAAGACCTTGATAACAGGGGCCATCGCCACAACATTCGGGTGAGAGGGATCCCCGAAACCGTTGACCAGGCCCTCCTATCACAGACCACCATTCACATATTCAATGATCTTTTGGGCAGGCCACCTGAGACACCGATCGAATGTGACAGACTTCACAGGGCTCTCAAACCCAGAAGCAGAGACACTGACCCCCCCAGAGACGTGATCTGCCACATCGTGAGCTTTAAACTGAAGGAAGACATCCTTAGAAAATCCAGAGACCAACGCAATCTTCTCTTCCAAGGATCAGAAATAAAAATCTTCCAGGACCTGTCCCCGATAACCCTTCAAAACAGAAGAGATCTGCGCCCCTTACTGGATATGCTGCGCCGCAAAGAAATCCAGTATAGATGGAAATTTCCATTCTGCTTATCTGCGACAGTAGCAGGGCGCACAGCAAACCTGAGAGTGCCAGAAGATCTGAGAAGCTTCTGTAACACCTTACAAATACCGTTTGTGGAACTCCCGCACTGGTACAAGATCTTCCGCATTCCTCACCTCCAGAGATCCAACTCTATGGATGCGATTCCTGAACGGGGGGACTTCCTCATCAGAAGAAGAAGATCCTCTTCGCCAAGTCCACAGTCGCAGAGAGGACAGAGAGAAAGAGCAACCGTAAGCCCAACAGCCTCTCCGGCCCACAGGCGTGCCAGGCCTGACAGCTCCTGAGTTGACCCCAATACTGTGATTTCTTGCTCTGAGCTCACCCCCCCACTGGCTATAACCCAGGCGGACATCTGCGGTCCCAGACATTTATTTTTTCCTTTTTTACTCCTTTTTTTATTTTTTTTATTTAACCTTTTCTTTTTTGCTTTTTGCCATCCGCAGTCTTCAGATTAGTGGACCAAGGCTTTTATCCTTACCTGTGTAACTGCTCCTCGCTAAGTTTGCTTGCCTATCTCCATTCACAACTCAGATACTTTACTCCGTTCAGGGGACCCACAAACCACTTTATCGACACCTCTCGAGGTGCTACGCACCCTCCAAACCTTCCCCTATCTTAGACTCCAGAATCCTACTCCACATCCCACCCCCCAATTTCCCTTCCCTCCCCCCCTCTTTTTTTTTTCTTCTTCGCTGAGCCTTGAATGGAGACGCGCAGAATTCTGTGCAATCTAGCTAACTGTTTATTTACTTCTCAATATAGGGACCGGGGGGCACCTATAGTGAGAGACTCTGTCCGAAGCTACCACTCTACCCACCGCCCCCCCTCCCCCCACCCCTTTATGTTTTCTCTCCTGGGACCCAGGGCGCGCAGCTGACTCCCTCTGACAAGTGCCACAGTACGCCCTAGATAACTGCCTCCACTAGACTGACCAGGACTTGTCCATTCCCCCCATCCTGCCCCCCCGTTATGAGACGAAGGGAAACACTTCTGACAATTGGTACTACATTTATACTCCTATACCAGATAATCAGCAACTCTCACGACAACTAGTTCACATTGCTGGTAGACATGGTTCTCCCGATCAGAGGTCACCCATCCACGAACCAGCCTAGGTGATCTCCCCAATTGGCTTCTCCGGACTGGCTAGGCCCAACATACCTGCTTTTAGACTCTCGCATAGATAACATGACGGGTGTCCTAGACATCCCTTCTGACGCTTATCCTAGCCCCACGACAGTATAAGCGCCCACCTGGTAGACCGTTTCCTACATCCTCTTCGATAGATATTTTGATCTCAGAGCTCATTCCTCTTTCTTAAGGTCCCACTATCTGTGGGAAAGTCTGCTCAGTTTACAGTTTAGTGTTTCTCTCTTTCACTGTTTTATCTATTATTTAGCGGCGAACCCCTGTGTATTCTCAGGAATAAGTTTTGTTATTGTTTTACCTGTTTCAATGCTCTCTCTCCTCCCACTGTATACCGTTATAGACTGTATGCTCATGTCTAACTCAGTATGGTTGCAAGATCCCTGATTAACTTGTTGCACATCCCCCACGTTCTACTCCGTATAGGCATCTCTACAACAGCACCCAACAATTCTTCTGCTGGGACCTGGCGGACCGGACACTACATAGACCTACACCGGACTACCCTCCACGCCTCCACACGACGGTAGAGTACATCGACCGTCGACCCTACCCGGACCTCACGACTTCCATCTAGGGTAAGGTAGCAGTGTTACAATACCTCCCGGACTCTTTACCACCCTCTCCTTTACTTATACCCCTCTACACCCCTCTTCTCCCCCCATCCCCTTCCACCCTCTCTCTCCCCTTCCTGCTTTCTTCCCTCTCCTCCCTTTTTCTCCCTACTCCATCTGTCCTTCTCTTTGGCCTCCATCGCGGCACCCAATCCCCATTCAGCTCAAGTTCTCCACAGAACTCCTAGTTCCCAGCTACTCACCCCACCCTAACGCAAGCCCCGGCTCAGTCTTGCTGACTCGTAGCCTTGCTGGTTACCGCCCCTCCACACTTTATCAATTATGCCGTCTCCACACCCAAGGTCAGTAGCCATGACCCTTAAGATAGTCTCTCAAAATGTAAAAGGCCTTAATGTACCCGAGAAACGTACCCAAATTTTGAACCTGATGTCTAAACTTAGAGCTGACATCATATTCCTACAAGAAACTCACTTCTCTTCCAAAAAGCTTCCCAATCTCTCGAATCTAAAATATCCCACTACATATCACGCCACCAATCCTCTAGCCAAGACCAAAGGAGTCTCGATCTTAATCTCTAAGACTACACCCTGGCAACTTTCTGAGTCCTTGATTGACCCTGAAGGGCGCTACATCTTTTTAAAAGGGACGATTAACAACAGACCGGTCACTCTTGCGAATATCTACAGTCCCAACACGGCCCAAGTAAGTTTTTTCCGCTCTGTGGTAGATGCCCTAGCTGGCTTTAAATCGGGGATGACTATCCTTGGAGGCGACTTCAATGTTGCACTTCAACCCCTGCTTGACTCTTCCTCAGGATGCTCCTCCCTACCCTATAGATCCCTTAGACAAATTCGCTCACAACTACAATTTCTATCCCTACATGACACGTGGCGTACCTTACATCCTAATGATAAAGACTTTACTTTCTACTCCGTGCCCCATGCTAGGTACTCCAGACTAGACTATCTATTTCTCTCCCAAGACAACCTGTCCATGCTAAAAGCCGCCACCATCGAACCACTCTACATATCGGATCATCACCCAATCTCGCTGACCCTCGAGCTTCCCGAAAGAAGAATCTCCACGAAAACTTGGCGTCTAGATGCCTCCCTACTTACCTCAGAAACTGATCTAAACTACATTCGCACAAGTCTGACCGATTACTTTAGGGAAAACGACACTCCAGACGTTTCTCCTATTGCAATTTGGGAAGCACATAAATGCACCATTCGCGGAAAATTCCTCGAACTAGCCGCCATTAGGAAAAAAGCTCACCAATTCAAATTAACAGAACTAACAAACTATTAAGCGACTAGAACGCATCCATAAACAATCCCGGGCCCTGGACACCCTCCAAGAGTTAGTGGAGCCGAGAAAACAGCTCCTTGATCTTCTCAACCGCAACATACGGCGCAAATTCGTCCTCACCCAAAAACTGTTCTATGAACAAGGAAACAAATGCGGTAGACTTCTAGCTAGAGCCATCCATGCCAAGAAAGCCACCACAAACGTCCACTCCATCAATGACCATCTGGGCACATCACACACGTCTACGTCTGACATAGCGGACCAATTTGAGCAATATTACAGGGGACTTTATAACTTACCCCAACATCCCACCTCCTCTAGAACCCATGCACATAGAGAGCAACTGATCTCTCAGTTCCTGCATGATCACTACCCGATCGCACTACCTAGAGACACCTTACAAACCTTAGATACCCCTATCTCTAAAGAAGAACTTTCCCTGGCAATTAAGCCGCTAAAACCGGGTAAGAGTCCAGGCCTATCGGCCCCATATTATAAAACTTTTGCCGAAACTCTATGTGCCCCATTCTTGAAAGCATTTAATTCCCTCTCTGACACCCCAATCCCATTCCACAGGCTACTTGAAGCCCACATAACGGTCATCCCGAAACAGGGTAAGGATCCTCCTCCGTCACCAGCTATAGGCCAATCTCGCTCCTTAACGTTGACCTGAAACTATACGCAAAAGTCTTGGCAAATAGGCTCTTACCTCTACTCCCTCTGACGATAGGTAAATATCAAGTAGGGTTTGTCCCTGGCAGAGAGGCCCGGGACAACACCATAAAGGCTATCCATATAAACCATTGGCTTTCCACACACAAGAAAAACGTTTTTTTCCTCTCCTTAGATGCAGAAAAGGCGTTTGACAGGTTGACCTGGGATTACTTGGGAGCGGTTTTACGCCACTTAGGTTTACCGGACAGAATCTATAACCTGATCATGGCTCTCTATACAACTCCGTCTGCCAGGATCAGAGTTAACGGCCACCTCTCAGACGCCTTCCCCATTAGAAATGGAACCAGACAGGGATGCCCGCTTTCCCCGATTCTCTTCATCCTCACCCTAGAACCCCTCCTAAGATGCATCCAAACAAATGAGAACATAAAGGGTATACAGATAGCAGACGAGATCTACGAAATAGCTGCATTAGCAGATGACATCCTCCTGTTCCTCGATGACCCACTCACCTCTATCCCCAACCTTCTTAAAGACTTCGAACTCTTCGGCCACCTATCTAACCTGAAAATCAATTTTTCCAAGTCCACTGCCCTTAATGTCTCCCTCCCGACGGAACTAGTCACGCTATGTCAAAGCAACTTTCCCTTTACTTGGAAACACGATGATATAACATATCTAGGAATTCAACTGCCCTCCTGCCTCAGGCCGCGTACACACGCGGGGACTGTTCGCCCAACTTTGTCCGTCAAACAGTTTCAGCGGACAGTCCGCTCAAAATTAGCATGGACGGACTTGCCCACACACGACGAACGAACAGTCCGCTGAAACCGTGCGCGATGACGTGAACGGCACGTACGACGGGACTAGAAAACGACGTCCTATACACTGCAATGCAAACTTCGGCGTGTAAATCCTTTCTGAGCATGCGCGGAACTTAGTTTGACGAACAAGCCTACACACGAGGGGACTGTTCGCTGAAACAAAGTTTCAGCGGACAGTTTTTCGGAATTTCCAAAAAACTTTGTTCAGCAGACTGTCCGCTGAAACTGTCCGCTGAAAGCCCACACACGAGCGGACTGTCCGCCGAAACACTGTTCAGCGGACAAAGTTGAGCGAACAGTCCCCGCGTGTGTACGCGGCCTCACAGACCTATATACAAAAAACTTTATCCCCCTCCTCCGCACAATTAAAGAAGACCTAAGCAAATGGGACAAGCCGCAATTTTCTTGGTTTGGTCGTGCCGCCATCCTCAAGATGAACATTCTACCTCGCGTTCTCTACCTTCTCCAAGCCATTCCTATCAGACTCCCACCCTCCTTCTTCTTAAGTATTAAAAGCGCATCTAGACGTTTCCTTTGGCGCAATAAACACCCGAGAATTAGCTTTGCTCAGCTTGTCAAACCCAGGGAGAAGGGAGGCATCGGCCTCCCGGATCTCCGAGATTATGCACATGCTTGCCACTTAAGTAGAATCGTTGATTGGTCAATACACGACAAAACTAAGGACTGGGTTAAGCTAGAGGATGCGCTCTCCCACATTCCAATCAAGTTCACACCATGGATCCCCCCCTCTCATATACCCAAGGCTCTAAAGGATCACCCTATAGTAGGTACTACACTGAACACCTTCAGAGATGTGTGTAAAAAATTCCATATTTCTTCCAATCCGGGCCCCCTAACCCCTTTGCGACTCAATCCCGCCTTCACCCCTGGCATGTCTAATCACTTCCTTACTCCTATTTGGCCACACAAAGACGTCCTCGCGCACCAATTCTACAAGGATGGTACCCTTCTTGACCACGAAACCCTCCCAGCTAGTCCGACCGGAGCCCGCTTGCCCCTCTGGACTTACTTTCAGATCCGACACTTTCTTAAAGCGACAAACCGAACGGAGGCAATCTCGAGACACTTGACCCCTTTCGAAAAGCTTTGCTCTCAATCTACGCCGCAGCAGCATCTCATCTCACATACACACTCCTTGCTACTTACGCCAATCTCCTCGAAAGACGGAAAAGCTTGCCCCTCATGGGAAAGAGACCTACAAATCTCTTTCACAGATGCAGAGTGGGAAAGAATCCTTGTAATCGCTCATAAGGGATCCCTTAACGTGCGTATTCAGGAGAATAACTATAAAATTATTTACAGATGGTACCGCACCCCAGACCGGCTACATAAATTCAACACTGACGTACCAGATACTTGTTGGAGATGCAGAACTAGTCAGGGAACCTTCCTACACATCTGGTGGTCATGTCCTAGCATTCAAACTTTTTGGGTTCAGGTACAAGAGATCACCTCTCAAATTACCGGCCGCCCCCTAGCATTTACCCCGGCCCAGCTGCTCTTACACCACTTCCCCACACCTGCTCACTTGTACCGAAAGTCGCTGGATATCTGTTTACTTAACGCGGCCAAACTCTGCTTACCCACCCATTGGGGTTCCCCTGATGTCCCTTCCATATCTGAATGGCTCTCTAGAGTAGAAAAAATGGCTGAAATGGAGGAGCTTATCCAGATTGCAAAAGACACCCCCCATAAATTTGCCCGAACTTGGGATAAATGGATACAGTTCAGATCTTCAGAAAGATATAGAGCCCTCATGGGGTTAACCCCCCCAAACCTCTCAAATTAAGAACGGAACCCTTGATACTCCCATTCTCGGACACATCACTTTTTAAGGGCCCCCTTCGCTCTCATAAAACTATTGAGCATGGTAACCAATACCTGAAAGCTAAAGATACACCCCACAGCGCCACCTCGACTCATGTGTCGGAGTTCACACGTCAGAGAGGGAGCGATTGTCACGCCCCCTAGGAGGCCGCGGTGGAGACCGAAGAGACCCTCCCCTATCTATCTCCCTTTTCTCACCCTTCCTTTTCTCCCCTCTCTCTTCTCTTTTCAGCTCCTCTTTTCCTCATCCATCTCCCCCCATTCTCCAAAACCCCCATACCCTTTCCTGTCCATCCCCATCCTACCCCCCCTCCTCCCTTCACCCCTGGATATCCCCTCTCTCCAGCCTACCTTTCTTCCCTTACGACCCTGACGGACTTGGTTCTTCTAGACCCTCAACACTTGCCAGTACCTACGGAACGCCACATACTCCACACCCGCTTCCCTGTTCTGGATGCCAGGGAAACACCTCCTCATGATTAGATGACTACTAACACGCTTATGGAGATCCGTGACACCACAGACATGAGCTTATACTCTTCTAACACCACACGATGGACCCCTGAGGAGTCCCCTCTTAGACATCAATACGTTTCACTTTGTTCAGAGGTTTTATGATACCAGGGATTTTCTCTAAATGCTACAGGTACCGTCATGAAGAATGCTATCCATGATTATACGTAGAGTATGTTATTTCTTTGTCAAAAGTTCTGGAATTACCTTGTTCGACTTTGCCTACATTCTGTTCGCAACATGTATTGTTATCCTCTACTCCTTTTTGAAAATAAAAATCTTTATGGAAAAAAAAAGAAAACTGAGGAATACCTTTGAGAAATGCAATCTTGAACACTTTGCCCCTCAATCATGCAACATTCCATACAATACATACCTGGAAATAAAGAAAATTGTAAAACAAACAATATACGAACCTCCCCCAGGAGAAACATATGAGGCTCCCCACATGGAACAATACACAACAATACACAAAAGTAACAATTATTATAGCATAAAAGCAACACACATAACGCGGTACCAGATTATTTGATCTGTTCTCAACACCTAAACCCCACATGTCCCTACTCCCCACTGTCCTTCCCCACTCTCCTATTCCCTATTAACCATATACACCAAAACAAAGCTGGATGGTGTGCGGGACACACATACTCCCAAGAGAAAATAAATGCGTGCACAACATAAGACCCCTGGTCACTATACATCAAAAATATCTCACAACAAACATCGTAGCTAGTTGGAACACACAATCTGTCTCTCCTCTCCACACAGAACAGGGATTTGTGTTTTTACACATATGTCCCTGTTCTGGCTCATTGCGAATGAAGACTATGCACATTGGCACCCCCATAGTGCAGCGGAGCATGCACACGCCTCTGCATGCAAGAGCCAACGTGCGGGAAATTGCCGACCTGCCACAGTATAATAATGCTGGCTGGTCAGCAAGCAGTTAAAAAGAGTAAACACAGTTGATTGATAATAAATAGCTTCAGTAAAACACTAACCATGGAGTAAAATAAACATTTTTGTTTTATCATTCATATTCTATGAAAAATGGCCAAAAAATCATCAATTCTACCAGGGTAAACTTATTAACACAACTGTATGTGAAAGACTGGCTTTTCTTTCTGTATAGTCCTGGTTTCCTGGAATGGTAATTTATAGACGTGCAGAAAGAAAACATTTGTTTCATTTTGATTCCTTATTTAAATACATTTCTTTAGTTATATTCTTCTAACCCATTTAATTCGTTTTTTAAATTTGATTTGTTTATTTGTATTTGAATCAATTAGAATTATTAGAGTTTTAATTATAATCAATTCCAATCATTTTAGAATCAATTTTAAATAGTATTGGAATAGTTTTCAGATTCAAATAGTTTTCCAATTTCCAAAGAGAATAAAATAGAATAGAAAGTGTAATAGAGTAAAAAAAAATATAACAAAAATAAACTAATAAAATATAATAGAGTAAAACAGAACAAAATAGAATCCAAAATAAAATAACAGAATAGAATGGAATAGAATCAAATAGAACAGAATAGAATAAAATAAGAATAGAGTAAAATTGAAAGAATATAACCATCTTCTGAAATTCAAATAGAGAAGAATAGAATAAAACATATTATAATCCAAAAAAACAATAGAATAGAATTTCGAATTTGCATAGAATAAAAAAGAATAGATTATAATATAATAGAAAATAACAGAATAGTATAGAAAAAAAGAATAGCATAGAAAGAATATAACTATTTTCCTATTTTAATCCATTATTTTCTACTCTATTCAAATTCGAATTGATTCTATTTGAATTTTGGGAAATGGTTCTATTCTATTGTTTTTTGAATGCTATTCTTTTTATTGTTTTTCTATTCCATTATTTTCTATTCTATTATTTTCCTTTCTATTCCAGTCTTTACCATCCTATTCTATTCTTTTCTATTCAAATTTATTCTATTCAAAATTAGAATTTTGGAAGATGGTCATGTTCTTTTTATTTTATTCTATTCTATTCTATTCTGTTATGTTGTTTTTTTAAATGCTATTCTGCTATTTTCTATTCAAATTAGAATTGATTCTATTTTCATTTTGTGAAATGGTTATATTCTTTCTATTTTATTCTATTCTATCTATATCTATATCTATATCTATATCTATATATATATATGTGTGTGTGTGTGTATTATTTTCTATTCAATTATAGTGTATTTTCTATTCATTTATTTTCTATTTTGTTCTGTTTTACTTTACTATTATATTCTATTCTTTTATATTCTATTATGTCCTTTTCTATCCTATTATATATTTTTTCTATCATATTCCTTTATTTCCTTTTCAATTTTATTCTCTTTGGAAATTGGAAAACTATTCAAATTCAAAAACTTTTGGCACTAGAAAACTATTTGAAACTATTTGAAATTGATTTGAAAACTATTCAAATTGATTGTATTTCAAATTTCGGCCAAACTTTTTTCGCTATTTCGGATTAGTTTAAATTTGGTACTGTTGTAATTCAGAAATTCAAATACTTCTTTTTTTTTTTTCAAAAAACAAAAATGTGTCCAAATTTCAATTCGGAAGTAACGAACTGTACATGTATAGTAATTTACAGGCTGTCTCACTCCCAAAAGAGAACAGGTGGAAGGGAATTCCCCCATTAGGAGTTTCCACTGCTTGCAAGATCCAATTGACTGAAGTTGAAAAAGTGGCCTTGAATGGGTATTCAAAGTGACAGCTAAGAATATATTTTTTACATTTTAAAATAAAAAAAAATTGTATACTTTCCTCCTCTGTACAATGATATTGGACAGAGTGGTCCCCTTCTCTTTCCGGCAGGTGCCCCCTCAGCAAGCCATGGGCTAAGAGGGGGGGGGACCCATGCGGGTGCACTCCTGATTCAGCCTACAGTATGTGTGCCCATAGACACACACTTTGCTAATTAGACCATATCCCCTCCTCACAACAACACCAAGAGCCTATGGCTCCCTCTAAAGCCTGTGTCTCCTGTGAGACCAGAAAGTGGAGGAGTGGTGTTGCAGCCAAAGACAGTGCTGGATAGGTGAGAGGAGCCAGGCAATTGTTTGGGATAAGGGGAAGCTATCTGCTTGTAAACTGTATGAATGGTTGCTCATATAGTTTATATGTTTGGAGAATCATTTTGGATCTAAAAGCATATACATCACCAGTTTTGGTTATAGATTTATGCAGCGCCTTCTGATATTTATGTCATGGTTTTTGAAATGCAGGTTTTAACCTTTTTTTGTGATACTACATTACTTGTTTAACTACTTCAATACCAGGCACTTGCGCACCTTCCTGCCAAGCCAATTTTCAGCTTTCAGTTCTGTCGCAATTTGAATGAAAATTGTGCGGTCATACAACACTGTACCCAAACAAATTTTTATCATTTTGGTCCCAAAAATAGAGCTTTCTTTTGGTGGTATTTGATCACCTCTGCGATTTTTACTTTTTGCGCAACAAATAAAAAAAGACTGACAATTTAAAAAATAAATAAACTTTCTTTGTTTCTGTTAATTTTTTGTAAATAAGTAAGTTTTCTTTTTCAATGATGGGCACTGATATGGCTGCACTGATGGGCACTGATAAGGCGGCACCGATGGGTACCGATGAGGTGGCACTGATGAGCACTGATGATGGCCACTGATAGGCGGCACTGATTGACACTGATAGGAGGCACTAATGGACACTCATAGGTAGCACTGATGGGTACTTATGGGTGGCACTGATAGGTGGCACAAATGGGCACTAATGGTCACTGATGGACATGGATGGGCATTGAAAGGTGGCACTGATGGACACTGGTGGGTGGCACTGATGACAATGATGGGTGGCATTGCTAGGCATCACTTTTTATTTTATGTTTTATCTGGACCATAATGTTGCCAGTCAGTGCCCATTTGTGGGCACTGATTGGCATCTATTGTGAATATTTTTTCATATGTAGATGGCCATGGGGTACATACCTGGCCTTCCATATGTTGCCCCCTTCCCTGGTGGTCTTGGGCGGCATGATGGTGGTCCTGAGTGGGCATCCCAGGGGGGGCTGCACTGATAAACAATCAGCGCAGACCCCCCTGTCAGGAGAGCTGACGATCGACTCTCCTCTACTAATGTTTGTCAGACGCGAGTGAGGAAAAGCCGATCACCGGCTCTTCCTGTTTATACTGTGATCAGCTGTGATTGGACACGACTGAGCACATGGTAAAGAGCCTCTGTTGGAGGCTCTTTACTGAGATCGGTGTATCAGTGTGTCAGACTGACACACCGCACCACCGATTGCCGCGCTGTGTGCCCCCATGGGCGCGATGGCTGTTATCCTGAAGGATGTCATATGACGCCCACTCAGGATAACTGAACCACCGCCCGCCGTCATTCTGCTATAGGTCAGATGGGAAGTGGTTAAAACTACCAAATATTCATAATTACCAAACCCTCCATCACTATATTGTTTGCCTTACATGCATGCTTAAAGTGAATCTACCCTACATACGAGCACCATAAACCAAAAATGCTATTTCATACATTTTTAATATTCAAAGCTAATTCACCCATCCATCCATGTCTGCATGCTTTATTTTGCTGATAAATCACTTTGAAAAACACCCCTCAAGCATTTCTGGTCGTGACCATCTTGAGTAAGGGCAGATGATTCATGTTGCATTTACTTCCTGTAGTCCATCTACCCTTACAACGTACAACGGGACTAGAAAATGGAAGTTCAACAGCCAGTAGCCAATACCAGCCCTTGCGTCATTTTTGGTCCTTCGGAGCGGCATACAGATATACAGCATTTCCCAATAGAAATTGATTCCGTCGGGAAGATTTAAAACATGTTCTATTTCTAGATTTGTCAGAATTTTCGAAAAAAAAAAGTCAGCTGAAATCCACACACGATCGGAATATCCGATGAAATGATTCCATCTGACCTTTTCTGCCGGAAAATCCGACCGTATGTACACGGCATTAGCTTAACCAATATTGTTATATGTGGTACATTTTACAGTTGTTAAACTTATTACTAATGCATTTGAAATCTTACTTGTGATATCAATTACTGGTTGCATTATTGCTATATGCTAATAATACTATACTGAGTGCAGAATAAAATCTTTTCATGTATAGATTTGTATTGAACTTGTGCAAATGACAAACATCTCTAATGAATCTATTCCAGAGAGTCAGCATGTCATGGCGGTTCTGTAATTTGACTTGACCGTTCTGCTTGAATCGGAATCACAGCCACAGCAGTATAATTTAATGAGTCATAGGAAAGGTCTGTTCTTTTAGTATTCCTCCCTGTAGACAAAGAGCTAGAGAGGAAAGAAATTCTTTTTACGTGACTAACTCATTAAGGACAGTGTAGTACATAGAACTTTCATGAATTCTGTGCTAGGGAAGATCTTGTACCGTGTAGTGTAATTCTGGCTGCTTAGTCCTAAAATCAAAGTAAAAAAGAACACATTAAGCTCTAAAACATGATAACACTTTCTGTATCTCATATGGGCTGAGATGGTGGGAATGTGCCAGTGTGCAATTCTACTTGTAATCAGAATAGCATTTGTTTAGCCTTTGTAGAGTTCAGTGTACCATTGTTCAGTATTTCCAGCATGCACACTCTTAGAAAGGAAACAATGGACACGGGTTCTCTCAGATGCATTCCCTACTGATTTTCTGAATGGTGTCTTTATAACATTCACAAAAAATGTATTTTGATCATGTGAATATGAAAAATTGCAAATGGTAATTCATTTGTTTGCTGCCAATGAGTGGAGCTCTTTGCTCCTTGTCACATGTTGTGCTGGCTTCTCTTTGTGGCTGTGATTATAGGTTAAATATTTAGCATGACGGTGGACATCACAGTTCCTTTCCACAAACATCCCATTCTAACTTTAGATCCCCTTTGGCTGAAAAGGGCTCTTCTTTACAGACCTAGAAGAAGTGACTTCCATGTAATCATCCAATTTTCAGTAAAGATTTTTTCAGTAAATTGGTAAGATAAGACTCGGTTAATACCTTCCTAAAGAAGATGGACACTGTCAGTGCTACATGTTTCTTCCTAGATACCCCAGTCCGACTGTTTACACAAATCACTTTCCCAGCAGTGAGTGACTCCAAAATAAATATCATTCTCTCTATCATTCTATTATTTTTTTCACTTTTAGTCTGTTAATTATTGAGATTATTTGATGCTGCTCTAGTTCACCACTACTTACCAGATGGATTCACAATTCCAACAAATCATAGCATTATCAGTCCAGAAGAAAGTGACAGTTTCCTAAACTTTATCATTCATACTGTACCTCAAGATATAGTTTGCTCATTTTTAGTCAGTCAGTTATGGAAGTTAAGTTAGGCTTTTCTGGTTCACTTACCCAAGAAGATGGCTGCAAAAATCAAACAAATCCCAGCATTACCAATCCAGAAAAGAGTTACTGACCCCCAAATAAGTCACACCATTCTTACTGTGCTCTAGGATATAGTCTGTTCATTTTTAGTCAATCAGTTATTTAGATCACTTTTGGATTTTCTCATTTACTTACTAGAAAAATGGCTTCCCTCTACCGCAACTTATGTCTCTTCCTTCCTGGATGCTTGGCCTACACAGCCAGCCAGGTCAGCAGTGCAGTATCCAATAGTTTCCATAGCATGAACAAGCTGGTATTTATTAAGGTGGCAGAAGATGTTGATGACATGAGAAGATCAGGTTTTTGAACATCCAAATTTGGCCCCTTACTCCTTACATAGGTAGTTATTGCTGGCTAGCAATGCAGGTATAGAGGAAGAGGAAGGGTGAGTTGCAGTCAGGTGCCATTCATTAATTAGGTTACATGTGACTTAAAACTTGTGCTGTGCTGAACTTGCTGTGCACAGGACTCACTGGAGGAGATGATGCAGCTTGGCGCAAAAAGGCAAGGATGATATTGACAGATAGAAATGACAGACTCCCTCTCTGTACTTATTTAACTTTAATCACTCTGGCCCTTTTACTAATACATCTTTACATTGCATAATAGCCTCTTCCTAACCTCATTCCTCATGGACAGTATTTCTGCCATTTTAACCCCTTCCTGTGAAATAAGCCAGGATTTCTGCCATTTTCTCATTCTTTCTTGACCCTTCCACAGTATCTCAGAAGTTTTGTCTGATAATGGGCTGAACAAACAAACAAACAAAAAAAAGATTCCTGAATGCACACACACAAGGTAGATGCAGGAATCCCCTTTGCTTTGTCATTGTATTGTGACAGTGGGGACATCTCCGCTGACAGAACGCACTGATCAGCAGCTGATTGAAGGTTTTCCGGCAGGACTGTTTGAAGGAAGCTGATTTATCAGCTTCTGTCGATCTGGGAGAGCTACACACAGATTGGGATTTGATCTGTGCCAGTGGAGGCCTGTCCATAGGGGGCGCATGGGCGCCACCCCCCCAAAGCTAGTGACAATTTTTTTTTTAAGTTCTTTAACCACTTACAGACCAGACCATTTTGCTGGCTTAAGACAAGACCACTTTTTGCGATTCGGCACTGTGTTGCTTTAACTGACAATTGCACGGTCGTGCGACGTGGCTCCCAAACAAAATTGATGTCCTTTTTTCCCCACAAATAGAGCTTTATTTTGGTGGTATTTGATCACCCCTGCGGTTTTTATCTTTTGCGTTATAAACAAAAATAGAGCGACACTTTTGAAAAAAAACGCATTATTTTTTACTTTTTGTTTTAATTAATATCCCCCAAAAATATATAAAAAAACATTTTTTTTCCCTCAATTTAGGCCGATACGTATTCTTCTACATATTTTTGGTTAAAAAAATCGCAATAAGCGATTATTGATTGGTTTGCACAAAAGTTATAGCATTTTTCCAAAATAGGGGATAGTTTCATGGCATTTTTATAAAAAACATTTTTTTACTAGTAATGGCGACGATCAGCGATTTTTTTTTTTTTTTTTTTTATGGTGACTGTGACATTAGGGTGGACACATCGCACATTTTTGAAACATTTTTGGGACCATTGTCATTTATACAGCAATCACTGCTATACAAATGCAGTGATTCCTGTGTAAATGACACTGGCAGTGAAGGGGTTAACCGGGGGGTGGCAGTGTAGGTATTAAGTGTTCCTAGGGGCGTGTTACTAACTGTGGGGGGCTGGGCTTTGTTATAGTGAACACTAATCTCTGCTCCAATCAAATGGAGCAGAGATCAGCGTCACTTGTTGCTAGGCAGAACGGGGAGATGCTGTTTACAACGGCATCTCCTCGTTCAGCTGCCCTGTGAGACGATCGCGGACATGCCAGTGGCGATCAAGTCCACGGGACCCGCGACCGGACAGGACAGGGGTCCTGAACGGAACGTGAACGAGCCGCTGGCGGCGCGCTTACGATGGCAGGGCAGCATTTAAAATTGGTCGTACCTGTACGCCAATATGCCTGCCCGGGCGCCGGCCACAGTGCACTATGGAAGCGTCATGCCAATGCAATTGCAGGCGAGACGCTACATTTGCAGGGTTTTGTGCTACTTTGTGGTGCAAAGCTAAGCGCCTCTCCGCTGTCATTGGGTCGGTCTTCTGTCTCTCTGCCTATGTGACCATTAGCACCGCTGTAGGACTTGGGCGGTACTTTTCCCCAGGCAGCCGTGTTACTAAGGCTTTCTATGCCAGTGGGAAGTCGGATCCATGAAGCAAGAACAAGGTAATGTGATCTGACACTCTGCTCTTCCAGTGTCTTTCCTCCACATACCTTGTACTGTATTCTTGTGTTGTGATCTGTTATCGGACGGTGGAGGGGGGGGGGGGGGGTGCCCTGCTCCTTTAGTGTCTTTCCTTCACATACCTTGCACTCTGTAAACTCATGCTGTGATCAGAGGGAGGGGGTGCCCTGCATCTTCTGTGACTGGGAATTAATCTCCATTCACCCAGCAATCTGCAGGAGAATTTATGTGTAACAGAGGGGTCCTAGCTACAGCCATCGTATACAGTATCCTCCCCTTCACCAGGTCTCTATCTCTCTCCCTCACTCTATCTATCTGTCTGTCTATCTGCCTGTCTATTAGTCTGTCTGTCTGTGTACCTATCTGCCTATCGATCTGTCTGTCTGTAAGGCCTATCAAGGGCGAGTGATGGGGGGTGTCATTGGTTGGGGGTCTGTTTGCGCCCCCCCTAAAAAAAATTTTAGCACCAGCCGCCGCTGATCTGTGCGTACCCAGTTTAAGTTTGATGTAAAAATTAAGGTCATTTTTTTGGGACTTTAAAGGATGATGTGTAGGTCAAAGTGCCTCCATACCTGGTTTGAGAGAAAAAGCAAAAAAAAGGGTTCAGAATCAAACAAACCAAGAATAGTCTTTACATATATCCTGGGATATTGTGGGTAAATATTACTGTCCCATTTTATGTAATCCAAGATATATTTTCTCAGTTACCCTGTGCCAGGATGGCACAGGGTGACTTAGACATAAGAGGTGCATGGGGAGCTAAAACATGGGCTTCCCAATCTTTCCAAGGGATTCTTGGTTCCACGGGCCCTCCCATCCCAAAATACTCCTAAAATCAAATTTACTATAGTTCCCTGAAACCAAATAGCACCCAAACCCTTACTCTGCTAAAACCTTGAGTAGTGCACATGGAAATATTGTTTAGAACATGATATAATTGCCTAAATGGTACTGAAATATGCAGTATATTTAACCACTTCAGCCTCGGACCATTTGGCTGGCCAAAGATCAGAGCACTTTTTGCGATTCGGCACTGCGTTGCTTAAACTGACAATTTCACGGTCATGCGACGTGGCTCCCAATCAAAATTGGCATCCTTTTTCCCCACAAATAGAGCTTTCTTTTGGGGGTATTTGATCACCTCTGCGGTTTTTATTTTTTGCGCTATAAACAAGAAAAGAGCAACAATTTTGAAAAAAAACACAATATTTTTTACTTTTTGCTATAATAAATATACCCAAAAAATATATAACTTTTTTTTCCTCAGTTTAGGCTGATACGCATTCTTCTAAAAATTGTTGGTAAAAAAAAATCACAATAAGCGTATATTGATTGGTTTGCGCAAAAGTTATAGCGTCTACAAAATAGGGGATAGTTTTACAGCATTTTTGTTAATATTTTTTTTTTGGAGGCGAACAGCAATTTCTATCATGACTGCAACATTATGGTGCACACATCAGACACTTTTGGCGATATTTTGGGACCATTCGCATTCATACAGTGATCAGTGCTATAAAAATGCATTGATTACTGTGTAAATGTGACTGGCAGTGAAGAGGTTAACCAGGAGGGGCGCTAAAGAGGTTAAGTGTGTCCTAGGGATGTGTTCTAACTGTAGGGGGAATGGGCTATGTTTGTCACGACTAGGGATGAGCCCGATGTTCGAGTCAAACATAAATTTGACTCGAACATTGGGTGTTTGCCTGTTTGTCAAATAGCGAACAATTTGGGGTGTTCGCGGCAAATTCGAAAGCCACAGAACAACCTTTAAAAGTCTATGGGAGAAATCAAACGTGATAATTTTAAAGGCTTATATGCTTAGTATTGTCATAAAAACTGTTTGGGGACCTGGGTCCTGCCCCAGGCGACATGTATCAGTGCAAAAAAAGTTTTAAAAACAGCCATTTTTTCGGGAGCAGTGATTTTAATAATGCTTAACGTGAAACAATAAAAGTGAAATATTCCTTTCAATTTTGTACCTGAGGGGTGTCTATAGTATGGCTATAAAGTGGTGCATTTTTCCTGCACAAAATTAAATTTTTAGAGGGAAAAAAAGTAATTTAAAACAATTTGTGGCTATATCGAATTGTCGGGTCTCGGCAATACAGATAAAAGTCATTGAAAAAAATTGCATGGGGGTCCCCTCAAATTCCATACCAGGCCCTTCAGGTCTGGTATGGATATTAAGGGGAAACATGCACCATTTTTTTTTTAAATGGAGCAGGGGTCCCCCTCAAAATCCATACCAGACCCTTAAGGTTAACCCCGCACCAAATTTAAAAAAAAATTGCATTGTGGTCCCCCTCAAAATCCATACCAGATCCTAGCACACAACCTGGCAGGCCACAGGAAAAGAGGGGGGACAAGAGAGCACTCCCTCTCCTGAACTGTACCAGGCCACATGCCCTCAGCATGGGGAGGGTACTTTGAGGTAGCCCCCCAAAGCACCTTGTCCCCATGTTGATGGGGACAAGGGCCTCATCCCCACAACCCTTGCCCGGTGGTTGTGGGGGTCTGTGGGTGGGGGGCTTATTGGAATCTGGAAGCCCCCTTTAACGACCCCGTCCCCCCATTTGAAATGGTAACGGGGTACAAATGTACACCTACCATTTCACAAAAAAAGGGTCAAAATGTTAAAAAAACACAAGACACATCTTGGGACAAGTCGTTTATTAAAAAAAAAAAAAAAAAAAATGTCCCATAAAGTACATTCATCTTGTTCTCTTGCTCTGCCGACATACCGAAAAAAAAACGTACACCACCACCGATCCGCCTCCATGAGAGTTAGTCGAGGGTTCAGGTAAGTAAAATGGGGGGGTAGTCAATGACAGGTATTTTTTCACCTTAATGCATCCTATGCATTAAGGTGAAAAAAAAACACAAACCTTTACAACCTCTTTAATTAATCTATTCTCAGCGACCCAGTTAGGGTTACAGAAATTGAAAAAGCCATTAAGGAATACTTCCTCCTAAACAAGGCGGCGGAGGTATCTGCTGAAACCCTCTGGGCTGCTCATAAGGCCACTATTCGGGGAAAATGAATTCAAAATATCTACTATCTATCTATATTAAAAAGGAGCAAATGGTGGACATTGAAAGACTAGAAAAGGAATTTAATCACATGCGTTTTCTTCATAAACAAGACTCTAAAAAGGTCCCTACTGGATGCATCGCGTCTATCCCTTAGCGTGGCTCTCACGACCAAGGCTGAAAAAAACATTAGATGGAGCAGAGCTAAATTCTGTCATCAAAGGGATACAATTTGCCCAGTGCTAGCCGCCAAATGATCCCCTCAACCCACGACAGCGTACCTTACCCAAAATTCGGGTCCCGGGTTGGAATAACAATTTGAATCCGCAACGCATTATGGAAACTTTCCATAACTTCTACGAGAAATTATATAGCGTAGGGAATAACGGTAATACGACCCATATGAATTCATTTTTGGACTCTTTCTAATTACAAAACTGGAATCCCGACACCCTGAAAAACTAGAGACCCCAATATCAGTGGAAGAAGTGCTACTGGTCATTAAGAACCTTAAACGAGGGTCTGCCCCTGGCCCAGATGTTTTATCCACACCATATTACAAAACGTCTGTGCAAACTTTGGCACCTCACATGCTTCTTTAATTCTAAAATGAACGAACCTCTGGATAGGCATCTTAATTCAGCTTTCTTTTCCGTAATCCCAAAACCGAACAAAGACCAATGAGAGCTAGGGAACTATAGGCCCATATCTCTAATCAATAATGACATAAAGATCCTGACTAGGGATGAGTTGAACACCTCCCCGGTTCGGTTTGCACCAGAACCTTCGAAAGGACTGAAAATTCGTACGAACTTTAGAACCCCATTAAAGTCTATGGGACTCGAACGTTCAAAATCAAAAGTGCTAATTTTAAAGGCTAATATGCAAGTTATTGTCCTAAAAAGGGTACATGTATCAATGCAAAAAAAAGTAAAAAAATTGAAGTTTTTTTGGGTGCACTGATTTAAATGATGCTTAAAGTGAAAAAAAAGTTAAATATTCCTTTAAATATCGTGCCTGGGGGGTGTCTATACTATGCCTGTGAAGTGGCATGTGTTTCCCGTGTTCAGAACAGTCCCTGCACAAAATGACAGCCCCCTTACCCATTAACAGCCACTTTGGGTCTTTTACGGATATTAAGGGGAACCCTGTACCCAAATTTAAAAAAGGAAAGGCGTGGGGACCCAGACCCTATATACTCAGAACAGCAGTATACAGGCGGTGCAAACAAGACAGTGTAGTTTTGTTGTTAAGTAGAATCTGTTTGTAATTTTGAAGTGGTACATTTTTAAAGTGTAGCTCCAGTCAAAAAATCTATTTTTAAGCTTTTTGGAAAACATAGGGAAGGGTTATCCCCCTGTATAATTTTTTTTGCCGTTCGTCTTTTTTCATGTGCCTTCCTGTTGTCTCCTCCCGTTTGCAATTAGGAGACGTTTTATAAGTTGGATGTTTGAAAGTAGGGACCTTCCCTATATGCTGTGCATAAATTTGGGCCTAAGTTGTTGGTGTTGCCACAACACTGTAAGCTCTCAAAGTGACTCTTGGTGGGCGCTGGAACGCCCTGCTGTGAACTATTATATCAATAGTTGTAACAGTGGTAGAAAAATTGGGCCTTTGGTGGTTGTGGTTGTGGTAGTGGTGGTGCTGGTGCCACAACACTATAAGTCCTCACAGTTACTCTCGGTGGGCGCTGAAACAGACCCTGCTGTGAAATATTATATCAAGAATTGTAATTACATGCACCTGTTAAACAGCAGCTGAAAAATTGGGCCTTAGGTACTTTTGCCCCAACACTGCAGCACCTCACAGGTGGAGAGCAGGAATAAGCCCTGCTGCAAAATATTGCATCAAAAATTGTAATTACATGCCCCTGTTAAACAGGGGCTGAATAATTGGGCATTAGCCACTGGTGCTGGTGCCACAACACTGCAACCTCTCGCAGATACTCTAGTTGGAGTGCAGGAATGAGCCCTGCTGCAAAGTATTGCATCAAAAATTGTAATTACATGCCCATGTTAAACAGGGGCTGAATAATTGGGCATTAGCCACTAGTGGCGGCACCTAGAACCAAAAATGTTCTTCCAAGCTATCAGCAGGATCATTGAGGAGGAAGAGGATAGTCAGTCAACATAACAGGACAGTCACTCAGCATCAGCATAGGCAGTCTTGAAGGGATGTGACATTTAAAAAAAAAAATAATTTGGTTACATCAGCTTTAGGTGCTTGGTAGCTGGTGGTGATCCAAGACTGATTCATCTTTATGAAGGTCAGTCGATCAACCGAGTCGGTGGACAGGCGCACCCTGTGATCGGTTACAAAGCCTCCAGCAACACTGAATGTGCGTTCTGAAAGAATGCTGGATGCAGGACAGGCCAGTAGCTCAACTGCATACTGTGCAACTCTGGCCAGTGATCCATCCTCAAGACCCAGTAACCCAGAGGATTTTCGGTGGGAAAGGTGTCCAAGTCTAACCTTGCCCCTAGGTATTTCTGCATCATGTAAATCAGATGCTGGCAATGGTTGCTGGAACCAATCATACCTTGGGGCTGAGGACTAAAAAATTGTCTGAACGCATCGGTCAGACGGCCACCTTCTTCACCACTCCTTCTGTGACTGACCGAAGCTTCAGCAACACGTTGTCCAGGACCAGGATTTTGTAACCTCCCAGTCTCTGGGAACGCGTTGCACAGACCTTTCTGCAAGGCCTCCCGGAGATGTCTCATCCCTCTGCAATGGCAAGATAAGGTCCGCAACCTTACCCTTGTACCGTGGATCAAGGAGAGTTGCCAGCCAGTAATGATCCCTCTCCTTGATCCGAAGAATACGCGGATCCTTCCAAAGGCTTTGCAGGATCAGGGAGGACATGCAGTGTAGGTTAGCTGAGGCATTCGGTCCGGAGTCTTCAGGGTCACTAAGGATGACATGATCCGCAGCCACCTCCTCCCAGCCACGTACAAGTCCACAGGTTTCTTGAGACTGTAAATCATCCCTAAAAGACTGCTGATGCTGAGTGTCAGGCTCCACCTCCATGCTGACACAATCCTCCTCCTCCTCGTCCGCTTCCTGTGTGATCGGCGGGACAGCAGGAACACTGTCTGGATAAAGGGGGGCCTTGAGAGGCAAGGAAGTCCTCCTCTTCCTGCCTCTGTTCTGCCTCAAGTGCCCTGTCCATTATTCCATGCAGCGTGTGATCCAACAGATGGACAAGAGGTACATGTCCCTGATGCATGCAATGTCACTGCTCACCATCCTCGTGGCCTCCTCAATTGGTGACAGGACAGTGCATGCATCCCTGATCATGGCGTGGGGAAAAAAACAGCTCCCCTGAACCTGTCCTGGTGCCATAGTCGCACAGGTACTCATTGATGACCCTCTGCTATGGGGCCGAGTCTACCAACTGAAAAGGCAGCAGTTGAAGTGCTAGTAATTTAGCCAAGCTAGCATTCAACCACTGGGCATGTGGATGGCTGGGAGTGAACTTCTTTCGACGGTCCAGCAGCTGGGGCAGGGAAATTTGCCTGGTACAATCGGATGTCGGTGTACTGCTAGCAGAGTGCCCGCAAGTACTTGGCTGTGACACATCTAATTCTACACCTTCATTCCTCTCAGTGCAGGTTTCAGAGAGGACTGAAGGTATAGTGGGGTTGGAGATCCCAGCTGATGAGAAGCAAGGAGAGGTCCGCTTTGTTCTTTGGTGTGGGTCTTTAAGGTACGCTTGCCAACGAGCTGCATGGCAGGTCAACATATGTCTGGTCAAGCATGTGGTGCCTGTGGTATAGGAACAGAACAACACCAGCAATTGGGGGTAGCTTCAGGTGTAGCTGCCTGTGGTATAGGAACAGAACAACACCAGCAATTGGGGGTAGCTTCAGGTGTATACTGTGCAGGTGGCACAATATGCCGACTGTAACTGCTGCAGCTGCCTGTGGTGTAGGAACAGAGCAACACATGCATTCAACTCGAACACCTAGCTCATCCCTAATCCTGAATAAGATACTAGTGAATTGCATGGCAATTACTCTACCTGTTTCGCTGTTTACCGATTCCTCTAAGAAAAAACCATCTGCAGATCTTTCAAAGCAAAATAATAAAATGTATTTGGGGTTCCTCAGGACACTGCCTGTTGAAGCAAATAATTTACAGACCAAGCATACAGGGAGAGTTGGGGGGTCCCAATCTCCTATGGTATTACCAAGTGGCTAGATTGGCACAAATATCGGTCATATGCACACGCCTGGAGAAACCTGATTGGGTGAATATAGGGTGGCAAGCAGTTCCAACATACACATTAGATTTCCTACTCTGGTGACCTCCAAAAGATCGCCCTCCAATTCTGTCTCCCATGTTATCTAACTCTTAATCCCTCTGGGTTGGTCTGAAAAGCCTCCCATCCTTAATCTCAGTTATGCAGCCACTAAGGCACATTTTTTATAACCCCAAATTTCCACCGGGAATGAATATAAAGGCTGTCAGTTGGTGGTTGGACAAGGGGTTATACCACATAGGAGACTACCTAACCCCCCGGGACCAATTTAGCTCAATTATTGTAAAAGCAAATTGGAGATGCCTAAATCTGAACAGTGTAGATTCCTGCAAATTTTCAATTTCTTGAACTCTCAATGGAAGAATAGGCTTGCAATCCCAAAATTAACAGCCTATGAACAGTGGTGCGGCCAGGCCACAGAGCGGGGGGGGGGGGGACATTTCCCCAATTTACCTGTCACTAGCCTCAGACAGCTCTAAGTTACCTTATATGCTTGCTTGGGAAAGTGGGACCCAGGTCAGCCGGACTACGGACATCTGGAATAGAAACTTCTTCTGGTCCTACAGAGGCATACACAACAATGCCCTGATTGGAGCAAACCTCAATGTATTTACCAGATGGTACCTAGTACTAACAAGGCTGGCAAAAATGTTTCCTTCCTCCTCACCCCTCTTCTTTAGCGATTGTGTTATCCCAGGTTCCATGATGCATATCTGGTGGGATTGTCTGAGAATTCTGGGATTCTGGAATATAATATTTTATATAATACGCAGAGGCACAGGATGTCCAATCCCTAAGGATCCCTCTAAAGCTTTGCTCAATGCCCAGGCACTTGAAACCACTAGAGCCACCCAGAATTTAATCTTTTTTTATTCTATTCGGAGCAAAATTTACCAAAGCAAAGGTGTGGAAACAACCTAAGGTCTCCATTACCGCAGCCAAAATAAAAATGTTCTCCAACCACACCAAAATGACTCTCATTTGCCATTTTTAGACAGCAAACATAACTTGGAATTGGGTTTGTGAATTTAAGTTGTGTAGAAAGATTTTAGGATCGGGTAGGTCTTTTTGTTTCCGCGCTGCTGCATTTGTCTTCCTGCCAGCAATTAATCAGTATATGATGAAAGGGGTATGGGTATGAGGCCAGCGCTCATTGTAAAAAGTTCTATTTTGTTGGCTTCCTTTTTGGTGGTGGTCTACTCTGCCACTTCAAAGAATTTTTTTTTTATGCTTTCCATTCCATAAGTCTCCAAACAATACTAATTAAAATTAAAACAAAGGTCAAAAAACACCCTTTGCAAAACATGATTCCTTTTAATATTTCATTTGGTTTAAAAAATATGTGTTTGGGTCAAAAAAGGGGTGATATGTACTCAAAGGGAGGTTTGTGATTCATATCTGGAGGAGCAAATCTGCAAATTACGGAGCATATTTACAGTGCGTGATGAATTGCCAGGCACAGTTGCATACATTTTCTGACTTCTGCTTGTAAAGCTATCAAGCCAATGGTGGCACTGCATTGAAGAGTCTAAAGTGGGTTACATAAAATATTTTCCGACAGTCTCTTATCTTTGAAAGATATTTAACATTCTACTCTTGTCAAACTCAGATATAAAGATTATATGAGAATAAAGACTCTTCACATCTCAGCATGATATACTGTAAATTACCAAACTGATGCATATTTCATATAGAGAGGCTGCTGTAGAACCCATAAAACTATTGTCACAATGTTTCTTTCCTTTCTTTTATAAATAAAGGTCATATCCACATCTAACAAAAGATAAGTGATAGGAGATGATAACATGGAGCCAACAGCTTGAACACTTTTGTTTGAGCTATTCACACCATACCTATTAATGCCTTATCAATATGCTTGTATCTGTTTCACACGGGATAGCACTTTTTTCATGACAATGGCAGTTAGCAAATACAGCATGTTAAGGACAGCCTTACTTCACTTGCCAACACTAAAATTGTAGTACTAGGTTATTGTCCATGTCTCGCTTTTTAGTTTTAATGAAACAAATATGGATAACTAGGAAAAACTTAAACTCAAACCTAATTTTTAATTTTGATATGTTTTTATTAGATTTTTTTGAAAAAAAAAAAATCACAGTACAGACATTGCGCTGTGCAATAAATATAATGAAACAAAGTCAAAACTAAAGCATAGACAAAATGCAGTGACATTGCAACAATACTGTAAGCAAACTGCAATAAGGGTGAACTTCACTAACAGAATAAACACAGGTTAAAAAATTACTCATAGCCTCCCAGAAATTTAATTTAAGCCATTAATCCCATATACTTTTGAATTTTTTGAGCATACCAGAACAAAGGGCAAAACAAAGTTCATATACAGTATATGTTTAGCTAGAGTATTACATCAGATAAATTAGGTACTATAGATTGAATCCATTTACGCATAATTAATAATATAGCTGAAAAAAGGATATGCATGACTAGAGTTCTGATGAGTTCAGGAAAAGTTCTAACTCAAACCTAATTTCCTAATTGTATGTATTATATATAAAAAGTACAGTGCTGATAAAAAAAAACATAATAACTATTTTAAAAATATGTACAAACTGTTTCTTTATTTTATTTTTTTGCACAGTAATTTTATATATATATATATATATATATATATATATATATATATATATATATATATATATATATATATATATATATATTTCTCCTATAATTACTGTGCAAAAAACAAAAATAAAGAAACACAGTTTGTCTATATATCAAATAAACCTTATGCAAATAGTAATAATAGTGTAACTTTACAGTGTAACTTGTTGTGTGAAAAAATGGTGGACCGGTGAATACTTCCACCATGCTAAACACTGCCACACAGTGCTGTGAAATTTGAACTCTAAATTATAAGAGGTCCAAATGGGCCCAGTTGCAATCAATGACAAGATGGCAACATACACTTTCACAGCCAGGAGTTCTTAGACCATGGAATCCACAGTGTCTCTTCACAGGATATCATATGCCCCTCAACGGAATAAAAAACAATCTAGTACTCTATTTAAAATGATTTATTAAAAGAAAAGGGGATCTATATTATCACATTTAAAATAATGTACAAATGGCATTCAAACTGTTAAAATTCTCCTTCCCTGGAGATCAAGCCTGGAAAACAGACCACAAGACCACCACTGACACTACCAATGCTGAGAGACTGTTCCTACAAGCATGATGATGTCACTCAGTAAGCTCCCTCCATAATTTGAGGGTGACTAACACAAGTTACATTGGACTTTGCATGGGGTTTATTTGATATATAGACCCATTGAATTTCCTTGTTTTTTTTGTTTGTTTTTTTGCACAAAAATTATAGAGAGCATAAAAGTATATCATATTTTTGCTTTTTGGGTTATTCATACATATTTGTATAATATGTATTAAGGTTTTTTTTCCATCAGTTTCAATCAGTTTTCCCAGTTCTATCATGCTCTAATGACGATTTAAACTAAATCATATCCATTTTTCCTATCATCCTGGGACTCAGAGTGTCAAAGAAACCTCACTGATGATCAGTGAGACACAATCCTGCAGTTAACACATGTCTCATCTCTAAAGGCTAAAGCTAATTATAAATTGTAAAATAGATTGCATTCAACAGTTATTACCTGAAAAACCTCCTGACTGCTGGAGGGAGTGTGGTATAATGGCCACCCATGTCCATATTTGATGGGACTGCCCACTTATACAAACATATTGCTCATTAGGCTTGTGCAATTCGTTTCGTAATGAATAGAAATTCAGACGAATTTTGCATCTTTCGGACATTCGGATGCATCCGTATGTCCGAATAAAAAAATAACAAATTACAAAGAATACGAAAGAAATATAACGAATGAATTCGAATGAATTCAACATGATTTGATAATTCTTTAAATATCTAATGAAACAAAAGGTCAGCTCAAAGTAAATCTTATAGTCCAATCAGCTTATTAATTTTGTGCCGGAGGTTGGATTACTGGCAAAGTGCATTCCTGAGAACTGAGTGAGAAGGGTGTTGTATTGTATTTGAGCCGAGGAGAAGAGACGTTGTCATTGTGTATGTTAAAAGATTCAATAAACAAACGACTTTCCAAACTACGAATCATTATCACGAATGTCTATACATACATAAATAGCAAATTTCAACGAATACGAACGAATGAATTCGACACTCTACGAATATTAACGAATTATCCGAAAAAACGTATTAACGTAACATAACGAATATAACAGAACGAAATTATGTATTTTTACGAATGACAACGAACTGAAACGAAACAAAATTTTCCGTTGTGCACAAGTCTATTGCTCATCTGTTTCATGGCTAATAGAGGCCATTCAATGCTCCCTGCTACAATTCCTGGGTTGTTCTCTTTCAAAGTACAAAAGAACACAGAGGTGTCAGAAACCATGAATCAGACTGAGACAGAAATACAGTCAAATCACTCTTGTTTAATACTAATAAAAAAAGGTAAATAGAGTAAATGTATTAAAAACATAGCCAGAGTTCAGGAACCGGAATGGATAGTCAGACAAGCCAAAACATCAGGGAGTCAGAGATGAGTGTAGTAGAACAGCAAGCAGGATCTGTAGCCAGAAGGAATGTCAGCGAAGCAAGTCTTTAACGGGAACACAGGAGATCGTCTCTAGAGATGTGACCAAGGTGAATGCAGAGATCATCTGGACTGGACGGCTTAAGTAGGCAGGACTGACAAGCAGGATATCATCAACAGGTGAGTCACTGTGGAGAGATAGGAGCTGGCAATTAGCCAACAGCTGAGAAGGAAGGGCTGAGCCCTGACAATTGGCAAATATAAAAGATCAATCACCCCACATTTACTAAATGTGGCCAAATCCCTAGCTAGTACCTATCTACTGGAAATGGAGCAGCATTTCTTCTGTGAAACAATGGTTTCAGAAAGTAGATCGGGTATGTTTAATGGAAGAACATATGAATAGCATCCATCTCCTTCCACTTTCACTAAAATATGGCGTGCTGGTTGGCTTTCAAGACCACCCCTACCTATTTAGAAAATATAGTCTTTGAAACTCCCAAAACTTGAAAAGCTAAACAACTTTGCAGTTTTAACAGAATACTGGAGGGGGCGTGGCTTGGAGCCGGGACGAGATGGCCGCATGTTAGAGTAGCTCCGTCCGCGGGAGACCTATTGAGCCTTCTTTCTCGGAGCCATCGCCGCATTCCGATGGGGAAGTCACGGGGACAGCGTTCGCAATCCCGCTTGCGCTCCCCGAGGAGCTCCGAAGCCCCGATGGGACGAGGTATCCCGGAGCTGTTCCGTCCCCGATCACGCGAGGCCGAGGCTTCACCTCCGGCCTACCCAGAGGCCGCATCCCCACTCAGGAGCACACCGCCGGCGGAGACCTCCCCACGAACGGACGGCACGCTGAGCCCACACAGCAGGCAAACCCTCACTGTAGCGGACCTCCGGGATGTAGCCGCGGATATTAAGAACTCCCTCTCGGCGGCTATAGGAGAGCTCCGCAGGGACATCCAGGCTATGCATACCAGAGTTACTGATGTGGAGGAAGGAATGGCCCGCCATGACTCCGCCATCAGGCAGCTGCAGCATACCTCTTCATCCTACAACGCGCAGCTGAGGGATGTGTACAGATATATGGAAGACCTCGATAGCAGGGGACGCCGTCACAACTTGAGGGTAAGAGGCATCCCCGAGAATGTTGACCCCGCTCATTTGACCCAGGCCACTACACAGGTCTTTAATGATGTCCTAGGCAGACCCCCAGACACCTCCCTGGAATTTGAACGTTTGCATAGAGCCTTGAAACCCAGGGGCAGGGACACATCTTCATCCTACAACGCGCAGCTGAGGGATGTGTACAGATATATGGAAGACCTCGATAGCAGGGGACGCCGTCACAACTTGAGGGTAAGAGGCATCCCCGAGAATGTTGACCCCGCTCATTTGACCCAGGCCACTACACAGGTCTTTAATGATGTCCTAGGCAGACCCCCAGACACCTCCCTGGAATTTGAACGTTTGCATAGAGCCTTGAAACCCAGGGGCAGGGACACAGACCCCCCTCGAGATGTTGTCTGCTGCCTAGTGAACTTTAAAACTAAAGAAGAAATTCTGAGGAGGGCCAGAGACAGACGGCAGCTGCTGTTCCAGGGCACAGAAGTAAAGATTTTCCAAGATCTATCGCCAGTAACTCTACAAAACAGGAGAGACCTACGTCCCCTCCTAGAGGTCCTGCGCCGTAAAGGCATTCCCTACAAGTGGAGATTCCCTTTTGGTCTCTCAGCGACTGTTGCGGGTCGCACCGCCATCTTGAGAGTACCTGAGGAATTGGGAAGATTCTGCGATGCGCTTCAGTTACCTCCGGTTGCTTTACCTGACTGGTACAAAGCCTTCCGTACCGACCATCTTCGCAGATCTGATTCAATGGACACCATCCCTGAAAGAGATGATTTTCATATCAGACGACGCAGATCATCTTCGCCAAGCCCGCATCAGCAAAGAGCACGTGGCGACAGGGCCTACGATAGCCCTACTGCCTCACCAGCCCACAGGCGAGCACGACCTGACGGCCCGTAACTCACCGCTACTTCTCACCTTTCCAGTTTGCAGGTTCCTGCACCTTTGTCTACTTTACTCAGGATTCTGACTTGGTCCCGATGCATTTTGATGGATCTTCCCTCCCTCCCAATCTGGAAGACCGGGGGTACACTGGAACTGATTGATTACATTGTACACTACACCGTACACCCCCGTTTTTGCTTTTGTTTTTTTTTTGTTTTTTTTGGGTTTTTTTATTTATTTTTCCATTTTTCCATTTTTCTATTTTTTGTCCCTATTTTTGCCCTGATTAGCGGGGTGCCCCTCTCTCCCCCCCTCCCTAGAACCCATGGGTCCCTCTTAACGTCAGCTACCTTTTTGTAATCACTAAGCCTGATCTGCGGCCATGATCGGATGGCGGTTATCGAGAAAAGTCCTCTTGCTGATTCGTTGGTTCTGTCATTGATATTGTTGGGGGGGGGAGCGGTTCCCCACTCTGTTGCGGCCCTCCTCTTCCCCCCTTCCCCCCCCTTTTTTTTTAATTAATTAATTTTTTTTTATTTTTTTTTATTTTTTCTTTGTGATCCCTCTCTCTCCCACTCTCATAGCAGGATCCTTCCACAGATCAGGTTGATACATCCAGCCACCTCGAAGAGGACCTCTCCCATGATTCGGCCTGTGATTTGTTATCATATGACACTGTTCCATTTTTCCATATGTAGCATTGTTCCATGGTTTAGTACTTTTATTGAACTTCCTTTATTCGGTTTTCTTTATGCTGACGTTTTACTATTATGTTTATCTCAGGATACACAGTTGTGATGCTATAATTCACCATCTTTCCCCCGCTTATTCAAGATAGCAGGCTCCTACTATACTCGCAGTCATCTCCCAAGGACTCCCGCTGGACTGACCCCGAAAGGATTACGACCCGGACACCCTTCCACGCACTCGCACAACGGACGGACTCTCCGACTGTTGACCCATTCCGGACTCACCGCACTAGGTCAGGGTAAGGTAGCTGTGCTACACAACCCTCCGGCTTTTTCTCTTCCTTGTTCCCTTTTCCTCCCTTTTTTATTATACATTCCCTTTCTCTATTTCTCCCCTTGTCCCTCCTTCCCATTCTCTCTCTTACCCACCCTTTGCTCCCTCATCCCCGTGTGTTTCTCTCCGGCCTCCCCTAAACCGCACGTCCTCCCACGAGGGGAGGATCTCTTTCCTAGCGCTAGACCCACACTTACTTGCTTGCACATCTCCCCACTCGATCTTGATTTTGGGGAGCCCACATTGCTCAGCGCAGAGCCTGACCACACTACCGCACGCAATCTCGCCTGCTTCTCCCCACACAATTATGTCTAACTCAACCCCTACCCTGGGCCCCTCCACTCTAAAAATCTGGTCGCAGAACGTGAAAGGCTTGAACATCCCCGAAAAACGCCAAGTCCTAAACCTTATCTTCAAACAGAAAGTAGATGTGGCATTCCTACAGGAAACACACTTCCGCACGGGACAGATCCCTAACTTTATAAGTCGAAAATATCCTACAGCTTACCATTCTACAAACCCCTCTGCAAAAACCAAGGGTGTCTCAATTCTCATCGCTAGACACGTCCCATGGAAGTTAGAAGAATCTATCATTGACCCAGATGGAAGATACATCTTCTTGAAGGGTACCATATATAACAAACCAGTTACTCTAGCAACCATATACAGCCCTAACACGGCTCAGGTGAGTTTTTTCCGACAGGTCGCGGACCTTCTCACGAACTTTCAGGCGGGTTTGACAGTACTGGGCGGCGACTTTAATGTTGTGCTACAACCCCTCCTGGATTCCTCGTCGGGGACGTCCTCACTTCCCTACAGCTCTTTGCGGCAGGTCAGAACCTTACTGCAAGCTCTTGCACTACACGACGCTTGGCGCACTTTACATCCCACCACGAAAGATTACACCTTTTTTTCCACACCACACAACAGATATTCCAGGTTAGATTATCTATTCCTCTCCCAAAGAGATCTGCCTCTGCTCCAATCGGCTAGGATAGAACCACTTCTCTTGGCAGACCATCACCCGATCTCAATGCTCCTTACCTTCCCGATCCAACATAATACCACAAAAATTTGGCGCCTGGACGCATCCCTCCTTTCCTCCGAGATAGACATCAATGCTATTTCATCCAGCCTAAATCACTATTTCCAAGAAAATACGGTCCCCGGGATCTCCCCTATAACGGTCTGGGAAGCACACAAATGCACCATTAGAGGGAAGTTTATAGAACTTGCCGCATTACGAAAAAAAGCGAACCAAGCCCGTATCTCCGATTTAGTCCATAAAATTCAACAACTGGAACGAGCCCACAAACACTCGTTAGCACAGGCCACGCTTCAAGACCTGACTGAGACGAGAAAGCTCTTACAGGAGGCGCTGAACCGTAAAACTCACCGTAAATTTATTCTTAACCAGAAACTGTTCTATGAACAGGGAAATAAAAATGGTAGACTCCTGGCCCAGGCCATCCGCACCAAGCGCATCTCCACTACTGTCCACACTATAAAGGATCCAGGGGGCACTGCACACACATCATCGGCAGATATAGCGTCCCAATTCGAAACGTATTACAAGAGCCTTTACAACTTACACAGCCCATCATCTACTCATTCGACCCAAAGACATAGGGAAATGCTCCTCACTAATTTCTTGGAGAAATTTCCGGTGAATTGGCCTCTGAACTGGATAATCCTATTTCAGATTTGGAGCTCAGGCAGGCCATCAAGCAACTAAAGCCAGGCAAAAGCCCGGGACCGGACGGTCTGTCTGCAACGTATTACAAGGCTTTTACAGAGATCCTCACTACGCCCTTTTTGCGGGCCTTTAACTCCCTTAGCAATTCAGAAACTCCATTCCACCGGCTTTTAGAAGCCCACATCACGGTCATCCCCAAACCAGGGAAGGACGCTTCCTCAGTCACCAGTTATAGACCCATTTCCCTACTTAATTCAGACATCAAGCTCTTTGCCAAAATACTGGCCAACCGCCTACTACCACTCCTCCCCTCTCTTATTGGCAAATATCAGGTGGGCTTTGTCCCTGGCAGGGAAGCCAGGGACAACACTACCAAGGCCATTAACCTACATCATTGGCTTATGTCCCACAATGAAAAGGGATTTTTCCTGTCTCTGGATGCGGAGAAGGCATTTGGCAGGTTGGCCTGGGACTACCTAGCTGCTGTACTCCAACACTTAGGCCTACCCAATAGACTGATCGCCTTAATTTTGTCCCTTTATACTACCCCCACTGCGAGCATAAGAGTTAATGGCCACCTGTCAAATGCCTTCCCCATCCGAAATGGAACGAGACAGGGATGCCCTCTGTCCCCTATTCTGTTTATCTTGACGCTTGAGCCCCTCCTCCGACGCTTACAATCCAATGAAGATATTAGGGGAATCCAGGTAGCGGGGCGCACTCATAAGTTAGCGGCATTCGCGGACGACATCCTTCTGTTTCTCAGCGAGCCGCTAACGTCTATCCCGAATGTGCTTAAGGACTTTGAAACTTTTGGCAAGCTCTCCAACTTGAAAATCAATTTTTCAAAGTCTGACGCGCTAAACATTACTTTGCCTAACGAACTAGTTTCTCAATGTTAAACCGCATTCCCCTTTTCCTGGAAACAGGAGGCTATAACATATTTAGGAATTCAACTCCCCAAGCATTTATCCACTTTATACTCCAAAAACTTCCTCCCGCTGTCACGCTCTATCACCGAAGACCTACGGAGATGGGACAAACCCCACTTCTCTTGGTTTGGCAGGGCAGCTATTCTCAAGATGAATGTGCTCCCTAGAGTCCTGTATCTTCTTCAGACAATTCCCATCCAACTCCCTGCCTCCTTTTTTGTGCACCTTAAGCGTGCGTTCACGCAATTTTTATGGAAACATAAGCGTCCGAGAATCAGCTATAGCCAACTTACGAGCCCTAAAACCGTAGGGGGCATAGGTCTTACGGATCTCAAACTATATTCCCTTGCCTGCCAAATGGTCAGAATTTTTGATTGGTCAGCCCATGGGTCAGATAAGGATTGGGTCACTATAGAAAACGCTTTCTCGAACCTACCCATCAACCACACACCCTGGATCCCCCCTCCCTCTGTACCTAAGGCCCTAAAAGAACACCCCCTAGTGTACGCCACCCTGACAAACTTTAGAGAAGCTTGCAAAAAATTCAATGTCTCTTCCAATCCTGGGCCCCTCATGCCTATTCGGCTGAATCCCGCGTTCCCTCCTGGCATGTCTGTGACCTTTCTCCAAAATAGCTGGCCACATAAAGAAATGTTTGCGCATCAGTTTTATAACAATGGGGAGATCCTGGACTACTCCGCACTCCCGACAGAAGGGGATATCCCCCCCATACCTAAATGGCCCTACTTTCAAATACGCCATTTTCTTAAACAGGTACATAGAGAAGCCGAGTTATCTAGGCAGCTGACACCTTTTGAGACCCTCTGCTCACAGGCCTCTCCCCAGCACCATCTAATTTCGGTGACCCACTCATTCCTCTCCCAGTCCAAATCACCAAAAAATTGGAAAGCATGTATAGCGTGGGAAAGGGATCTGCAAATGGAGATCTCGGAAGAGGAGTGGGAAAAGATCTTTATCATCACACATAAAGGCTCCCTGAACGTGCATACCCAAGAGAACAATTTTAAACTTATTTCCAGGTGGTATCGTACGCCGGCTCTGATAACCAAGTTTAACCCAGAGATCCCTAACAAATGCTGGAGGTGCCTTGGTGCTGATGGATCCCTACTACACATATGGTGGTCGTGTCCCCGGATCCAGGAATTCTGGACCCGGGTACACGACATAGCTAGCTCTATTACTGATCTCCCTATCGAATTCACAGCTGCCCGCATGCTCCTACACCATACTTCAATCCCAAACCGCTCATATACGCACTCACTAGGCATGCATCTACTCAACGCTGCCAAACTTTGCATCCCTATCCATTGGGGATCTCCCACTGCCCCCTCCACCACTGAATGGTTACAAAAGGTGGCAAAGATAGCTGAGATGGAGGAACTCATTTATATTGCTAAGGATGCCCCTCATAAATTCGCACAGATTTGGGATAGATGGATAACCTTTCAAAGCAGCAACCCCTTGAATTCCGGGGCCAACTTGTCTTGTCCTGTACGTAATGGGTAATCGCCTGTCTGATCTAGAAGAACCCCTAGCCCCGACTCACACCGACCGCTCGGCCCCAGGTTCCTATTTCAGCTAGGCTGCTAGGTTGCTTTATTGATCCCAACCTCCATTCTGCACATGGACAAATGGGGGAGCCCGGAGAGAAAACCCCCTTCCTAACCCATATACCCACTATCTACCCCCCATCCCCTCTTTTGCTGTTCCCCTATCCTTATTCTTTCCTTCTTTCTTTTTGAGTTCACCACCCCCCCACACGGGGGTTAGGCCTTCGACATTGACACAGACTCCCACACACAAGGACGGTTACCAACCTCTGATTGACGGAGTGAACCCCTTCCCAGCCCCCTACGCCTCTCTTCTGGCTGAAGTTTTACCGCCCACCCACCATTCCCCTCCATCATACTCCGGGAAATAGCCCGATAGCCCTATTGCGATGGACGACTGAACATCCTCGAGCCGATTAATTTGCCAGTGATTAGCTACCCCCCGACACTCATTGTGATTGCAATCTTAAAGAGGAAATGGAACGGAGGTGAGACGTAGGGGTTGTAGCACTGTGTGAAATTTGAACAGGTGATGCGGGGAAGGTCTCATCTCCAAGTTTCACTTCAAAACTAAGCGCTTTACGCCTGTTCACCTGTACGAATACTTACTTTGTTATTGTCTGTAATATTGACTTGTACTTCATTTATGTAGTACATTAAGTATTGCTTGTTACACTTTTTGTTTCTTTGAAAATCAATAAATACTTTATGGAAAAAAAAAAAAAAAGAATACTGAGAACTCTTTGTATGTGCCTCTAATTGAGACCTGAAATATCTCTTCCTGGAGATTTGATCAGGATCATGTGTGCCCTTAATGCTGAGAAATACAGGTAGATACTTAACCATTATACCATACCATCAGGGAGGTCTTTGATTGGCCCCAAATGTATTTTACAGCAGGACAACAACCCCAAACTTACAAACAATGTTAATAAGAACTATCTTCAGTGTAAGGAAGAACAATGAGTCCTGAAAGTGATGATTTAGCCCCCACAGAGCCCTGATCTCAAATCATCAAATATGTCTGGAATTACATGAAGAGACTGAAGGAGGCAGACTACATACTCAGAAAATCTGTGGTTAGTTCACCAAGATGTTCGGAACAACCTACCTGCCAAGTATGCAGGTATACCTAGAAGAGATTGATGCTGTCTTGAAGGCAAAGGATGGTCACGCCAAATATTGCTTTTATTTGTATTTCTCTTCTGTTCATTTACTTTCCATTTTGTTAATTGATAAAAAATAAACTATTGACTCTTAATTTTCTGAAAGCATTCTTCATTTACAGCATTTTTTCACACCAGCCCAAACCTTTACACACTACTACTGTATATGAGGTTCAGAGGGTTAAAAACAAGGAACATATCATTTCCCTCACACACCACACAGAAAATATGTCCTGATACAATGCATGACATGGAGCCTTCTGACATGGGGTCAGAGGAACTTCTGCATCTCTGGACCCAATATTCATCAAGGAATTCCCAATGCTGGCCTGATCTGAATAGCAGAGTCCTGTGGTAAATGAAACATGGATGGGATGTTATTGACTGCAGGATAAGCACAAACAGATTATCGGTATAAAACTGGAAACACCTGTATTTGTCTGAATGGAGACTCCCAGGATTTAAAATATCCATTATGAATCTAGTATTGCTTTTTAGCTAACTGGATAGACTTTCAGGATTTCAATATATTTGACATGAATCTACCAGTATTGTTGGCTGACTGGAAGCAATTCCAAGATTTCATATTTGACAAGAATCTACCAGCAGTTGTTGATGGTAGAAAAACGTCCAGAAAAATCTTCCAAATAAACAGAGAACAGTAGAGCCGAAGAAAACATGTCCACCCCTGGAAGATACTAGCAAAAAACTGAGGGTTTATGGTTATGGATGGTGTTTCCTTGTGCTGGTCAATGGCTTTTTTGTGGCCAGTGTCCATTTCTTCTGTAGACAGAAGTACAAACCCGACAGTCTAAAGCCGCGTACACACGGTCGGAGAATCCGTCGGAATGCATCTTATCGGACCGTGTCGTCAGATAATCCGACTGTGTGTGGTATGCATCGGACTGATTCCGTCCGAATCTCCGTCCGACCCAATTTTCCAACATGTTGGAAATATTTCCCGACCAACTGGGCCAGTCGGACGTAATCCGATCATGTGTAGAGAATTTTGATCGGACCAAGTGCCACGCATGCTCAGATCAAATTCCTACATCAAAGCTATTGGCTACTAGCCTGAATCTAGTCCCATCATAACGAAATTACGTCATCACATTCTGAAAGATCGGATTTTTCGACAACTTAGTCCGACCGTGTGTATGCAACAGTTTCGGACACAATCCGTCAGACTAAATCTGACGGACAAAATCCGACGGATTTGGTTGGCAGAATCTCCGACCGTGTGTACAGGGGCTAAGATATGTAAGAATTCCTATGTCCCTCAAAGGAAAAGAAAGAAAAATGTTTTTTACACAGATAATGAAGCAACACTGATTAGAATGTTATTTTTTTTTTTGCTCAAGTATTGCTTAACCACTTCAGCCCCCGACCATTTGGCTGGTCAAAGACCAGGGGACTTTTTACAATTTGGCACTGCACTGCTTTAACTGGTAATTGCGCGGTCATGCAATGTTACACCCAAACTAAATTTACGTCCTTTTTTTTCCCACATATAGAGCTTTCTTTTTATGGTATTTGATTACCTCTGTGATTTTTATTTTTTTGTGATATAAACTGAAAAAGACCAAAAATGTTGAAAAAAAAATATATTTTCTACTTTTTGTTATAAGAAAAATCTAATAAACTAAATTTTAGTCATACATTTAGGCCAAAATGTATTCAGCCACATGTCTTTGGTAAAAAAAATTAGTGTATATTTATTGGTTTGTGCTAAAGTTTTAGCGTCTACAAACTAGGGTACATTTTCTGGAATTTACGCAGCTTTTATATTATGACTGCCTATCTCATTTCTTGAGGTGCTAAAATGGCAGGGCAGAACAACCCCCCCCCCCCAAATGACCCCATTTTGGAAATTAGAAACCCTAAGAAAATTGCTAAGAGGCATTTTGAGCCCATTGAATATTTTATTTTTTTGTCCCAAGTGATTGAATAATGGCAAAAAAAAAAATGTTTATTTAGTCACAAGTTGTGGAAAAATTACAAACTTTTTTTTTTGCACAAAGATACAAAAGAGATGATCTTAGGCTGAGTACATAGATACCAAACATGACATGCTTTAAAATTGTGCAGAAATGTGCATCGGTGACAAACTACATATATTTTTAAAAGCCATTAAAAGCCTTTACAGGTTACCACTTTAGATTTACAAAGGTCTACTGCTAAAATTACTGTCCTTGATCTGACCTTTGCGGTGATACCTCACATGCATGGTGCAATTGCTGTTTACATAGGATGCCAGACCGATGCTTGCGGGTGGGGGGGGACAGGGGTGCTTTTCTTTTTCTTTGCTTTTTTATCTTATTTTTAAACGGTTCCTTTCATCTTTTATTATTTGTAATCATTTTTATTATGATAGCTCAGGGAATGTATATATCCCCTATGATAGCAATAGGTAGTGACAGGTACTCTTTTTTGAAAAAAAATGGGGTCTATTAGATCTTAGATCTCTCCTCTGCCCTCAAAGCATCTGGCCACACCAAGATTGGTGTGATAAAATACTTTCCCAATTTCCCAATGGTGCTGTTTACATCCAGCAAAATCTAAGTCATAAAATGCTTGCAGCTTCCGGTTTCTTAGGCCATAGAGATGATTGGAGCCATTCTGGTCTCTGATCAGCTCTATGGTCAGCTGGCAGAACCACCGGCTGCATTCTCAGGTTCCCTGTTGGGACAGAAGAGCCAGAGAAAACCATGGAAGACGGTGGGGGGGGGACATTCCCTCCCACTGCTTGTAAAAGCAGTCTAGAGGCTAATTAGCCACTAGGATTGCTTTTAGATGAAAGCTGAACGCTGGCTGAAAAGAATGATACTAAGATGATACCTAAACCCCCAGGCATCATTCTGGTATAACCACTCAAAGTCCAGCAATATACCAGTACCTTGCTGGTTCTTGTTGGGCATATATTGTAATCTTTTTTTTCATGCAGCCTTTCATGCTCCTCTACCCCTGCTGCCCCCATGCTTTGGCATATATGCTCTTTTTTTTAACTGTGGTGGTGAAATCCCCTCCTACAGCGCTGGTGACACGGCTTTATCTTTCATGGGAGCGTGTTGCTGTCAAGATAAATAAATCCGCGCTGCAGCTAAATGGCATACCTGAAAACAAAGAAATGGTTAACAATAAATAACAGTAAACAGTAAAGTATAAAAAAAAATACATACCTGAAAAGAAAAACATGATAAAGCATAATAACAATAAAACATTGCAGAATAGAATACAGTAAAAAAGAGGAGAACAATAGAGAGAATAGAACAATAAAACAACAAATATTTATATATATATATGTGTATATATATATATATATATATATATATATATATATATATATATATATATATATATATATATATATATATAATTTTTTTTTTTGTATTTTTTGTTTACTTTTTTCTTACACTTTTTTAGCAACTGTAACGGTTGTAACAGTTCCAGCACTTTGGGTCTCTCAAAATGCAATGGCATCTTGGGAGACCCTGTGAAAGTGTGTCTAGTCTGTGCAATGCTGTACCCTATGCTAAAACTCAACTAGTGTATGGTAGCGGTCAAAACATTCACCAATGCAAAGACCAGGATTGGCAGGACAGCGGGAACAATAATAATGGGTTTCACGCCTATATCCACGCTTTCTACAGACACAACATTTTCTTTGGGGGGCTTGTTGGGTAGGGGTACTCGGCTTACTGCATTTGGTTGGGGATGTGAGGTGGAGCACCGTCTGGAAACAGAAGGGCTCTGTCAATCTTTTCCTGGAATTTAAGGAAGGATCCAGTCCATCCAGTCCCATATTTTGGTTATATTCGTGGACACAGAGGGGTTTCTCCACAACACCAGACGCTGTCGTAATTTGGACCGACATGTCTGCATGAAGGGAGGTAAGAATAAAAACATTCTTATTATTCCTTCACTTCATAGCGAGCGAGTTATTACACTTCAAGCAGGCTCTCTCCCCCAGCCTAAGATGGGAATTAACAAGCCGCTGGGGAAAGCCCCAGCGATTAGAGCGCACGGTGCCACATGCTCCAATTTATTGATCAAACAAGTGACTAAAAAGTGGCACACTTGTGTAATAATTGTCCACGTACAAGTGGTACCCCTTTCCGAATAAAGGTGACACCAAGTCCCACACAATCTTGGCAGCGCTTCCTATGTAGTCAGGGCAGTTTGTTGGCTCCACGTGATCTTTTCCCTCATAAACGACAAAACGACATGTGGCCCTGTCACAGAGCTTATACATCTTGACCCCGTATCTGCCATGCTTGCAGGGAAGGTACTGTTTGAATGACAAGTTGCCAGAAAACGTAATCAGGGACTCATCAATGCAGACAACTTGATGGGGAGTAAATAAGTCTGCAAAACGTTGGTTGAAGTAGTTTACGAGGGGCTGAATTTTGTAGAGCCAATCATATTCAGGGTCTTCCCGAGGACGACAGAGTTCATTGTCATTGAAGTGCAAAAACCGCAAAATCTGCTCAAATCTTGCCTTGGCCATGGAAGCAGAGAACACAGGCATATGGTACATTGTGTCAGTGGACCAATATGACCACAACATACTCATTTTAACTATGCCCATGTCGAGGGATAGTGTCATAGGATGCGCACAGGTAAAGCGCTCTGGTGCACAGCTGTGTGCAACAGGAATAAACGAAAGCACACAAGCACACACACACAGGGTGTGACCCCTCGCTGACCTATAAAGGAAGTGAGGTCATCCAAACACACTGCTGGTTTGTCTTCAGCTTCCTGTGTTTCCCACGTGTGTTCCGGTGATCTCTATTACTTGTTTTTGACCCGGATTGCCTCATCGACCTCGCTGATCTTCTCCTGACCCGACCCCTGGCTTGTCTTGGATTATCCTTCTGTCTCAGTGTTCCTGGTACTTGTTGTCTGGACTGTGTTTGACCCCTGGCCTGTCTCCTGGATTCTCTCTTTGCTTTACGGACTTGTTACCTTGCTTCTGGACCTTCCCACGGGACATCACCTTCAGCTCTGCTCAAGCTACCTGCTGACCTTCTAGCAAGTGACTGTCCTACTGGTAGCTTGTGCCTCTTGGTGCAACCACCCTCTGTGCCACCTTCAGGGGTGGTCTGCGCCGAGTCGCAACAGCGACCGCTCTCGGCATCTTGGCCTCGGTGAGTACATTTATATGATAGTACAAACCAGCCATGACAGAGGCCAACAGAGCGGGTTCTCCATTAGAAGTCCTGTGCCAGCAAGTCTCTGTACTCACAGAAGCAGTACAGAAACTACAAGATGGCTATGCACAGATCGACAGCAGGCTTCAGCGACTAGCCACAGCTCCGGCACCCACAAATCCTACGCAGGCCTCAGTCAGCGATGCCTCCACACCTCATGTCCAGCCTCCACCTGGTATGATGATGACAGTACCCGAACCGCGAGTACCCACGCCTGAGCGATTTTCAGGCGACCGAAAGAAATTCAGAGCTTTTAAAAATGCATGTTCCCTGTACTTGGCTTTGCAACCCAGGACCTTTTCTTCGGAGATCATCAAGGTCGGGTTTATTATCTCTCTTCTGGCTGAGGAACCCCAGGCCTGGGCCCATAGCCTTATGGAACAGAGAAGCCCCTTGTTGAACTCCATGGACACCTTCTTTGAGGCCATGGGACAATTATATGATGACCCTCAGCGTACTGCCACGTCTGAGGCTACCCTGCATGCTCTCTCACAGGGGAGAAGACCGGTGGAGGACTACACCGTTGAGTTTCGCAAGTGGTCAGCTGACACTGGCTGGAACGAGGCAGCCCTGCGTTATCAATACAGGTTAGGGCTCTCCGAGAACCTAAAGGACGAGTTGGCCCGAGTAGAGACTCCTGCCTCCCTGGAGGAATTAATCCAGTTGGCCACAAAACTGGACAGACGGATGCGCGAGTGGCGCTCCGAACGCCTCCAGGCCTCTCGGCCTAGTTGGATGCTTCCTAAGGCCACTGTCCCGTATCCGCCCATCCCGGTTCCTTCAGGTCCCTCAGCTTCGGAAAGGGAGCCCATGCAGCTAGGTTTGGTCCGTCCTCGTCTCACCCCAGAAGAGCGACAACGAAGACTCCAAGCCTATCTGTGCTTATACTGTGGGGGGCTTGGACATTTCATTCACAGCTGTCCTGTGAGACCCCGTAAGTTGCCCCCACGGTGTATAATGAACTACCAGAGTGTTGGTCCTGCTCAAACTTATGTAACTCTCTCTGTTTCCCTACAGCTGGCAGAAGAGAAGATCCCACTCCCAGCCGTGATTGACTCAGGGGCATGTAGTTGCTTTTTGGACATCTCCCTTGCACAGCAACTACGCATTCCAAGCCAGAATAAAGCGACACACCTTCTAGTCCATTTAGCTGATGGATCTCTGCCACTCTCAGGTCCAGTAACACAGGAGACACTACCCTTGCTTACTATTACAGACTCAGGCCATAGAGAACTCCTACGCTTTGATCTCATATCATCTCCCATGTTCCCTATCATCCTGGGACTTCCTTGGTTGCAGGCTCACGATCCCCAGATCAGTTGGAACAAGAAGGAAGTGTCCTTTACATCCGCCTACTGTATGCAGCATTGTTTTGTTTCCATTCCAGCTCCTTGTATGACCGTGGCCCCCACCACTAATCACCTTCAGCACATTCCTCAGGTCTACTCAGAGTTTAAGGATGTCTTTGATAAAAAGAAGGCTGACCGTCTACCACCACACAGACCATATGATTGCCCCATTGAACTGTTACCTGGCTCTGAGATCCCTTTTGGACGAATATTCCCCTTATCCGAGACTGAACTAAAAGCTCTCAAAGCCTACATTGATGAAAATCTTGAAAAGGGGTTCATTCGCCCATCTTCTTCACCAGCAGGGGCAGGTATTTTCTTCGTGGGAAAAAAGGACGGATCCCTTAGGCCATGTGTTGACTACAGGGAACTTAATAAAGTCACAATCAAAAATCGCTATCCACTTCCACTCATCCCTGAGTTATTCCAGCGCTTAGGATCTGCCAAAGAATTTTCCAAACTGGACTTACGGGGGGCCTACAATCTCATTAGAATCCGTGCTGGGGATGAATGGAAGACAGCCTTCAGATCGAGATTCGGCCATTATGAATATCTTGTTATGCCCTTTGGCCTGTGCAATGCCCCGGCCACATTTCAGCATCTAGTAAATGATATCTTCAGAGACTATCTTGATGATTTTATAGTGGTATATTTAGATGATATCCTTATTTTCTCTGCTTCTCTTGAACTCCACAGGGTCCACGTGCGGAAAGTCCTCACCATCCTCCGACAACATCGGCTGTACCTTAAGGCGGAGAAATGTGAATTTGAGATAACTACAGTTCAATTCTTAGGATTCGTCATTTCTACCGAGGGCATCTCCATGGATCCCCAAAAGATCAAGGCAATCTTGGAATGGCCTGCTCCAAGGGATAAGAAAGCCGTGCAAAGGTTTATAGGCTTCGCTAACTTTTATCGCAGATTCATCGCCGGGTTCTCTTCAATAGTCGCCCCCATTACTCAGCTGACCCGCCAACACACCCGATTTCAGTGGCCTCAAGAAGCCCAAGAAGCCTTTACCAAACTAAAGACCTTGTTCACCTCAGCTCCTATTTTGCGGCATCCCGATCCAGTACTACCATTCGTACTGGAAGTAGATGCCTCCGAGACAGCCACAGGAGCCATCCTTTCACAACGACAAGGGCCCAAAGCTTTGTTACACCCGGTGGCTTTCGCATCTCGGAGGCTGACCCCACCGGAGAGGAATTATGATGTAGGCGACCGAGAACTATTGGCCATCAAGTTCGCTCTGGAGGAGTGGAGATACCTCTTGGAAGGAGCCACTCATCCCATCACAATATTCACAGATCACAAGAATCTTGAATATCTGCGGACTGCCAAACGCTTAAGACCCCGTCAAGCCCGTTGGGCGCTTTTCTTTTCAAGATTCCAGTTCCACATCTCGTACCGGCCCGGATCCAAGAACAACAAAGCGGATGCGCTCTCGCGCATGTTCCCTGAGTCTTCCCAGGTAACGGAGCCTAGTACGATCTTGTCGCCTCACAACTTCCTTCTACTCCCACAGCCTGACTTACTTACGGCCATCAAAACCGCTTCAGTCCATTGCAATGACCCAGCCCTATCTACCTTGGAAAAACGTGACAATCTGTTTTGGGCCCGAAACAAGGTCTTCGTTCCCCTTGAGATTAGGACTCAAGTTCTAAGGACTTGTCATGATCACAAATTGGCCGGCCACTTTGGGACACAGAAAACCACGGAACTGATCTCTCGTTCTTTCTGGTGGCCAGGTTAGAGACAGGACTGCCAGACTTACATTGCCTCTTGTGTACCGTGCCAGCATAGTAAGGGTCCCAAGATCAAGCCCTGGGGCCTGTTAAGGCCTTTGCCCATTCCTGACCGACCTTGGGCAGACGTGTCAATGGATTTTATTGTGGAGCTACCGCCCTCGGAAGGTTTCACCACAACTCTGGTAGTAGTTGACCGTCTTTCAAAGATGGCCCATTTCCTACCTATGGTCGGTACCCCCTCTGCTCTGGAAACTGCCAATCTCTTTATTAAGGAGGTTGTCAGGCTCCATGGGGTTCCCAGCAGTATCACGTCAGATAGAGGTCCACAGTTCACCTCTAGATTTTGGAGAGAACTCTGCAAGATACTGGAAATCAAGATCTGTTTGTCATCGGCATATCACCCCCAAAGTAACGGGCAAACTGAACGGACAAATCAAACCCTTGAGCAGTATCTTCGCTGCTTTTATTCAGGATGTCAAAATGATTGGTCGGCCCTATTGCCATATGCAGAATTCGCCTATAATAATGCAATTCACACAACTACCAATCAGACTCCCTTTTGGATCAACTGTGGGTTTCACCCTTCTTTCCTCCCGAACTCCATCCCAGAACCCACTGTTCCTGCGGTCCAAGATTGGATAGCCGCCATCCAATCTAATTTCCAAAGGATACAGGAGACCATACAGAAGGCCCAGGATGATTACAAGAAATACCATGATAGGGGAAGGAAGGAGAACCCTACCTTTAAAATTGGCGAGGAAGTCTGGCTATCTGCCACTAATCTCAAACTTCCTTGTCCCACACGCAAGCTGGGTCCCAGATTCATAGGACCATTCAAAATCAAAAGGGTAATATATCCTGTAGCCTTTGAACTAGCTCTCCCTGAATCATACAGGATACACCCTGTTTTTCATGCCTCCCTTTTGAAGCCATTGGTTCCTAGTCCTTTTCCTGGAAGAGAAGTGCCTCCTCCTCCACCCATCAAGATCGATGGAGAAGATGAATTTGAAGTGGAAGCTTTACTAGGATGCAGGAAAGTCGGTAGACAAATACAATACCTGGTAAAATGGAAGGGGTACCCTTCAGAAGATAACTCCTGGGAACCATCCAAGAACCTTCATGCTTCCAAATTAATAAAGACTTTCCATCAGCAACATCCAGAATTGATGGCTAGCTTGGGCGTCCGGAGGCCGCCCCTCACGGGGGGGGCACTGTTATAGGATGCGCACAGGTAAAGCGCTCTGGCGCACAGCTGTGTGCAACAGGAATAAACGAAAGCACACAAGCACACACACACAGGGTGTGACCCCTCGCTGACCTATAAAGGAAGTGAGGTCATCCAAACACACTGCTGGTTTGTCTTCAGCTTCCTGTGTTTCCCACGTGTGTTCCTGTGATCTCTATTACTTGTTTTTGACCCGGATTGCCTCATCGACCTCGCTGATCTTCTCCTGACCCGACCCCTGGCTTGTCTTGGATTATCCTTCTGTCTCAGCGTTCCTGGTACTTGTTGTCTGGACTGTGTTTGACCCCTGGCCTGTCTCCTGGATTGTCTCTTTGCTTTACGGACTTGTTACCTTGCTTCTGGACCTTCCCACGGGACATCACCTTCAGCTCTGCTCAAGCTACCTGCTGACCTTCTAGCAAGTGACTGTCCTACTGGTAGCTTGTGCCTCTTGGTGCAACCACCCTCTGTGCCACCTTCAGGGGTGGTCTGCGCCGAGTCGCAACAGCGACCGCTCTCGGCATCTTGGCCTCGGTGAGTACATTTATATGATAGATAGGCCCAGAAAGGTCTTAAATTCAGAGACCGTAATTGGTCTCCAAATTCTGGCAAGGGAGGACTGGAGATTTGTGGCAATGTATTGACCAGCGTACAAATTGCTTTGGTCCACAATAGATCTATAAAGATCTTCGGTGAAAAACAGCGAATAAAAATCAAGTGAAGTAAAATTAACTGTTTCCACCTGAATGCCGGCTTGGCCAGTGAATGGGGGAAGTACGGGTGCTGAAGAAGTGATGGGTTCCCAATTAGGATTGGTGAATGCAGCAGTAAGGGCACTATGGGGACGATGGACCTGTCTTTGTCTTCTTAGTGGCAGCGTGACACTACTTGTGTTTGCCACCTCGCCAGCTTGAACTGCATTTATGGGACTCTCCATGTCACCACGTGTTACTGCAGTGCTGGATGTATTACCAGGGTGCACTAGAGCGCTGGTGCTTGCCAGTTCACCAGAAGGAATAGTGGCACTAGTACTTCTCTGCTCCATACGAGAGCCCTGTGGTTCTAGCACTTCAACAACAGAAGAAGAAGATCGTGTCTGGCACGCCTGACTTTTGGCAGGGACCAGAACTCCGTCATCAGAGATAATTGTCATGGAGAACAGGATCGTATTCTGAGCCTGAATCTGTCAGATGAGTGACTTCCTCTTCTCTATCTATCATGCTCAGAAATGTGTAGGTCTCTTCACTAGTGTACCTTCGATTTGCCATTTTGGGCTCTAAATTTAGTGGTACACTAGTGATACTCACAGATAAAAAAGCTCCTGACTGTTAGCAACTGTATCAAAACACTACCAAAAAAACTGTTAGCGATCTCAGGGATCAGACCTGACTCTGCGGACGCTGCAGTTATGGGTTTAGTGTTTTGTAAGTGACTGTGATCAATCAATACTGCACTTGGGTGGGCTGGGCTGACACCAATGCAATAATCAGTTAAAAAAAAAAAACTGCTATTGCTATCCCTGTACATTGCACACTCACATCGGTCCCTACCCCCAAGGAGTGACAGGGGGTGCAAGGGGGTGATTGGGGGTGAAATTTGTGCCTGCGTGTACTATTGTTAGTGTAGTGTTGGTGCGACTCACATTGATGTCTTCTCTCCTCCGCGCCGGAACGAAAAGACCGACACGAGGAGAGATGACATCACTTCCTCTGCCGCTGTTTACATTACAGCAGCAGAGGAAGATTCTCATTCATTAGGAGCAATCGCGAGGGGGTGGCCATGAGTTGGTTGAATCCCCCTCATCACCGATTGCTCCTGGAATGAAGCAGACCGCCGCAGGCACGGGGGGCATACGCCCATATGCCTGCCCGTGCCATTCTGCCGACTTACATCATCAAGCGGCAGTCGGCAAGTGGTTAAAATAGGAATGAAGTCATACATGTAAATGAAAAAAACTTTTAAATGGAAGGGGTCTAGAAATACAGAAATGTCATAATTAACACCAATATACAGTTGCAAAAAAAGTATGTGAACCCCTTTGGAATGATATGGATTTCTGCACAAACTGATCATAAAATGTGATCTTATCTTCATCTAAGTCACAGCAATAGACAATCACAGTCTGCTTAAACTAATAACACACAAAGAATTAAATGTTACCATGTTTTTATTGAACACACCATGTAAACATTCACAGTGCCGGTGGAAAAAAGTATGTGAACCCCATAGACTAATGAGATCTCCAAGCGCTAATTGGAGTGAGGTGTCAGCCAACTGGAGTCCAATCAATGAGATGAGATTGGAGGTGCTGGCTACAGCTGCCCTGCCCTATAAAAAAACACACACCAGTTCTGGGTTTGCTTTTCACAAGAAGCATTGCCTGATGTGAATGATGCCTCGCACAAAAGAGCTCTCAGAAGACCTACGATTAAGAATTGTTGACTTGCATAAAACTGGAAAGGGTTATAAAAGTATCTCCAAAAGCCTTGTTGTTCATCAGTCCACGGTAAGACAAATTGTCTATAAATGGAGAAAGTTCAGCACTGCTGCTACTTTCCCTAGAAGTGGGCATCCTGTAAAGATGACTGCAAGAGCACAGCACAGCTCAATGAGGTGAAGACGAATCCTAGAGTGTAACATCCCTGTTAGCAAATCTACGATACGTAACACACTAAACAAGAATGGATTTCATGAGAGGATACCACAGAGAAAGCCACTGCTGTCCAAAAAAAACATTGCTGCACGTTTACAGTTTGCACAAGAGCATGGAAGTAAATCAACAACAGAATGGCTCAAGCAGAAGAAAATACGCCTTCTGAAGTGACCCAGTCAGAGTCCTGACCTCAACCCGATTGAAATGCTGTGGCATGACCTCAAGAAAGCGATTCACACCAGATATCCCAAGAATATTGCTGAACTGAAACAGTTCTGTAAAGAGGAATGGTCAAGAATTACTCCTGACCGTTATACACAGCTGATCTGCAACTACAGGAAAGTTTGGTTGAAGTTATTGCTGCCAAAGGAGGTTCAATCAGTTTTTAAATCCAAGGGTTCACATACTTTTTCCACCGCACTGTGAATGTTTACATGGTGTGTTCAATAAAAACATGGTAACATTTAATTCTTTGTGTGTTATTAGTTTAAGGAGTCTGTGATTGTCTATTGTTGTGACTTAGATGAAGATCAGATCACATTTTATGACCAATTTGTGCAGAAATCCATATCATTCCAAAAGAGTTCACATACTTTTTTTGCAACTGTATTTGTTGTGTCATATAGAGATAATCAGGTCTATTTATTCAAAAAGGAAAACTAAAGGAGAGGCAGTTTTTTTTTTAGAGATGTAGAAATGTATTATGATGAGTCTGTGATCAAACAATTCTATTTTTTATTAGGTTGATTTTTGATGATTTTGTTTTCATCTAATATTTTGGAGAATGGTAGAAAACCAATAAGACTTTATAGTAGCAGCATGTTCTGTACAAATTAAAAATAACAATCCTATGCTGGATATAGGCACATTTCCCTGTTTTTATTTGTTTGAATCTGTTATAATTCATGCAACAGACTTGGTTAGGGAATAAAGTTCTTCCCAATGTACATTAACTTTTGGCTATGACAGCCATACATGATGTAAAGCAGCTTCCATTGTGCACTGACAAACATATTTATATTTGTTTTCACTTTGTGTAAGAAGATAATTATATTAGAGACCTATAATAGCCACAGACGAACAAGACATTTTTCATCAGTAATGATGCAATGATATGTGTGTAACATGCTTGCTTTGGCCTGTATTACAAGTGAATGAAAATTAGCTCTTTCCCAAAGCAGAAACTGATGTTTTGTATTATTATTTATGTTCCTATCAATGTATAAATCAAACAGATAGCTTTGTAAGTAGTGCCTTATAATATACCATTTCAAAACTATGTAAGGCCTAAAAGAAAACAAAATGATTTGTACAAAAGCATATTTCTTACATTTACGTCATTACTTTAACGCTAAATACCGTTGTTATGGCAGCAGCTAGCTGACATAACCTCAGTATCCTCTTGTTCTGTGGACGATTGTCTTCAAAATAAAAGTGGTCTCAGTGGTGCATTTGAAAGATCACTTTAAGAGGCGGAGGGAGAGGTACCCCCACCCCGCTTCGTCATTTCCCCTCTTACAGGAGAGATTAGAAAAGGCACAAACAGTCTTATTTGCTGGATGGATAGTAAGGAAGTTGAGTGAGGGCAAGATGACTATATGCCCTTGGGGACCGCAGTAACATCGTACGTCACTTCTGCCTGAAGATTTTTTTGTTCCTGTTACATAGTTACATAGTTAGTAAGGTTGAATAAAGACACCAGTCCAACCTGAGTGAGTGTCTACAATTGTCCCTATCCCTGTACATTGCACACTCACATCGGTCCCTACCCTCAAGGAGCCCACAATCCAAGGTCCCCATTCATATACTAGGACCAATTTTGGACAGAAGCCAATTAACCTACCTGCATGTCTTTGGAGTGTGGGAAGAAACCCACAGAGGCACAGGGAAAACATGCAAACTCCAGCCAGGTAGTGTCCTGGTTGGGATTTGAACCAGCAACCCTTCTTAATGCTAGGTGAGAGTGCTAACCACTACATCACTGTTAAATGAAACATTTTTCTTTTTCTTTTGCTGTTTTTGCTTTTAAAGGTAATGAGAGATCCAGCATCTTTTTGACCCCAGATCTCTCAATAGAGAACATGTCATCCTTCATCATCCCTTATTTTAATTACAAGAGATGTTTACAATCCTTATAATAGGATAGGAATAAAGGTGATGGGAAAAAAAAAATTATCGGACAGTGTAAAAATAAAAAGTAAAATAAATAAGAAAAAAATATATAAGAGCATATAAGAAAATAAGAGAAAAAAAATGTAAAGAGCCCCATCCCTCTGTGCTCACACAGAAGTGAAAGCATATTTAAGCCGCGCCCACATATGGAAATGGTATTCAAACCACACATGTGAGGTGTCGTCGCAATCTTATCTTTATGGAGTCTCTTATGAAACATCATGAACGCCCATTATTGACAACTGCCTTTGAGACCAGATGTCGAACCAACCCCACTACTCTTTGTTATATTCTTCTATATTGAACAATACTGAACCGTAAATCCCTATGTACTATGACAAATGGACAGCGGACCTTGGTTCTGCTTCACAATCAGGCAACTGGAAAAAAATTAGTGAGAGCAATAATTCTAGCACTAGACCTCCTCTGTAACTCTAAACAGGTAAGCTGTAAAAAATTTTAAAGTGTGGCCTATGGAGATTTTTAAGTACCATAGTTTGTTGCTTTTCCACCAGCGTGTGCAATTATAAAGCATGACATATGAGGCATCTATTTAGTTGGTATAACATCATCTTTCACATTATACAAAAATAGGGCTAACTTTACTGCTTTGTCTTTTTAATTAAAAAAAAGTGTATTTTTTCCCCAAAAATTGCGTTTGAAAGACCGCTGCGCAAATACGGTGTAGCATTAAAAAAAATTACAATGATCTCTATTTTATTCTCTAGAGTCTCTACTAAAATAAATATATATAATATAATATTTGGGGGTTCTAAGCAATTGTCCAGCAAATAATACTAATTTAAACTTCTAAACAAAAAGTTCCAGAAAAATTTGTCTTAAAGTGGTTAATGAAATATAAAAAAGTGGTAAATGAAAGACAACTTGTACATAGTGGTTATTCGGATTACATTATTTTTTTTTCCATAAGAAAAAAGGTAAAACAATTTTATATGTATTTTATGTATATATACATATATAAGGAGGCAGGAAGAATACATTTAATTTAGACAGTAGTGTTACCCAAATGTTTATATGTATTCTCACATTCTTCAGTAGTTATACCAAAATCCATATTTAAATGGTTCCCAGTCAGCTCACATCTATATATGGGGCAGAATCGCTCCCCTGTGTGAAACCTCATACTGGTAGGGGGTTCCCTTAAGAGTCATCAGAGGGCGTGCGTGCTCCGCTGGAGGGACACGTCGCACCCGCTACATGGCGGAGGACCTGATGCGCATGGCCGGAGGTCATGCTCACCACCGGCCACACACAATCCCATACATGAGTGCCAGCATGGGGATTTGTGTGTGTAAACACACAAATCCCTGTGCTGTCAGAGGAGAGGAGACATGTCATTTGTTCCTACTATGTAGCAACAGCGATAGGTCCCCTCTCCTACTTAGTCTTATCCCCATAAAGTTATAACACACTGAGAGAACACACATTTAACCCCTTGATCACCCCCTAGTAATAGCCCCTTCTCTACCAGTGTTATTTATACAGTAATCAGTGCATTTTTATAGCACTAATCGCTGTATAAATGTCAATGGTCCCAAAAATGTGTCAAAAGCGTCCGATCTGTCCGTTGCAATGCCACAATACCGAAAAAAAATTGCAGATCACCATCATTACTAGTAAAAAGAAACAAATAATAAAAATGGCATAAATCTTTCACATAGTTTGTAGACGCTATAACTTTTGTGCAAACAATTTTTTTAACCAAAAATATGTAGAATATATATTGGCCTAAACGGATGAAGAAAACGGAAAATTGTATACTCACCTTTCCGTAATTTTCCTTTCCTGACGCATCCCATGGCAGCACACACAGTGGGTTGTGACTCCGCCTCCACAACCTGATAGGACTGGTTAGCTATAAGATTTGAAGAGGAGTCCACCGTTGCATTCTCAGTAACTATCACCTTAGAGGGGTGGGATCCTGTGTGCTGCCATGGGATGCGTCAGGAAAGGAAAATTACGGAAAGGTGAGTATACAATTTTCCGTTTTCCTGACGCATCATGGCAGCACACACAGTGGGAAATAACTCGCTACATGGGAGGGTGCTTTTAAGAAGCTTTTTTATTTACTCAAGTACAAGATATAGATGAGTTTGATTGAATAATTGATCTCCCGAACTCAATCGTGGTTAATTGAGCCGGATCTATTCTATAGTGAGACATGAATGTGGTTTTTGATGACCAAGTTGCTGCCTTGCAAATAGTCTCTGGTGATACTCTGCTGTACGCTGCCCATGAGGTCGCCATCGCTCTCGTCGAATGCGCTTTCAGGTTTTCCGGTATTGGAAGGTGTTGAACTAGATATGCTTTCTTGATGACTTTAATCAACCATGAGGATATTGTTCTTGAAGAAGCCGCTTGACCTTTTTTGGCGCCATGCGGAATGACTAGGAGGTTTTCTGACTTCCTGAATGGAGCGGTAGCCTCCAGGTAGGCGGATATTGCAGACTTCACGTCCAGAGGGTGTGGATTTCCATCTGTGTTGAGAAATACGGGAAGATTGATCTCCGGATTAAAGTGGAAGCTAGATGCTACCTTTGGCACAAACCGTTCCGAAGGTCTGAGTACGACCCTGTCTGGGAAAAAAACTAGGTGTGGTTCTTTGATTAGTAGAGCTTGCAGCTCGGAGACCCTTTTGGCCGATGTGATTGCAACTAGAAACGATAGTTTTAGTGTCAAGTCCCATAGGGATATTGATCCCCCCGTCGAGAAAGGTTCTTTGGTTAAAGCTTCCAGGACGATCGATAGGTCCCAGGTCGGAAAAATTGGTTTTCTAGGAGGCCTTATTTTTAGGCATGCTTTCTGAAACTGAATGATGAGGGGGTTTAAAGCCCACTTGATTCCTGTCATTGCGGATATGGCAGAGACATGAACTTTTAAAGTGCTTGACCTTAAGCCTTTCTCTAGGCCTAGTTGTAGGAATTCTAACACCTGAGAGACTGAAGGAGAAAGGGGATTCCAGGACTGTAGTTGGGCTATTGCAGAAAATCTTTTCCAAATCTTATTATATATGTTGTTTGTCGATTTCTTCCTTGCTTGTTGTAAGGTGGATATTACTCTTAATGAACAACCCTGATCTAGTAACCTTTCCCTTTCAGTTTCCAAGCCGTCAGGTGTAGTCGTTCTGGTGACGGGTGTAGAAATTTCCCTTGTGAGAGCAAGTCTGGGAACAGTGGAAGTGGGAGAGGCTCTTCTGTGTTCAATTGCAGGATGGTCGGAAACCATGGTCTTCTGGGCCAGAAGGGCAACACTGCTATTACCGTGGAAGACGAAGTCCTCAGTCTGGCCAGAAACCTGGCTATCAAGGGCACCGGAGGGAATATGTAACCTAGGCGAAATTCCCAAGGATGGTGGAGACAGTCGATCCCTGTTGCTGCTGGATAGGCGGTCCTTGCTAAGAAGCGAGTACATTTGCGATTCGCTGGAGTCGCTGCCAGATCTATATCGTTAACACCCCATTTGTGTGTCAGCAGAGTAAAGGCCTTGTGACTGAGAGACCACTCGTTGTTTGAAATAAATATTCGACTTAGATCGTCCGCGAGTTGGAGATCCGTCAGGTAGACTTGGGCCCACTCAATTATAGGTCGTACCTCCCGCATTAGGACTTTGCTTCTTGTGCCCCCTTGCCTGTGGACATAATTCACAGCCACTGTGTTGTCCATACGCAGGAGGACATTCTTCCCTGAAAGGAGGGGACTGAAAGTTAGAAGTGCTTGCCATGCAGCCCTGAGTTCCAGAACATTCGAGACTATCCCCTGTGGACAGAAGGGCCAGCGGCCCTGTGCTCCCCGATCTAGATGATACGCACCCCAGCCAAGGTAACTGGCATCTGACGTTACTATTTCTGGGAGTGGATGAACGATAGGACGACGGCGAGTTAGATTGTTGGTTTGAGTCCACCAACGTACTGACTCCTTGACTGCTCTGGTGATTATTTGTTGTGACATGGACACCCCGTTCCATTGTTTTAGGAACGAATTCTGGAATACCCTGGAGTTCCATTGAGACCACTGAACCATTAGAAAGGTTGATGACATTGAGCCCAGAATACTTAAGCATTTTCTTGGCGATAGGTGGTCTACTGATAGTAGCTTTCTCACTTTGCGGATAAGAGGATGAAGTTTCTCCTGGGGGAGCCCTACTGTGTTGGATCTGGTGTCCAATTCGGCTCCTAGGAAGACCATCTTCTGCACTGGGACCAGGCTGCTCTTCCTCCAATTCACTATCCACCCGAATTGCTGGAGTGTGGAAATCAGAATTGAACGATGTCGTAGAAGTATTTCTCGACTGTCTGCTAGAAGAAGAATATCGTCGAGATAGTGTAGGACTCTTAGACCTCTTTCTCTCAATAGTGCTATAACCGGAAGTAACACCTTTGTGAAGGTCCTGGGTGCCGTTGATATCCCAAATGGGAGGCTTTTGAATTGAAAGTGTTGCCTGCCTATCGCAAAGCGTAGGTACTTTTGAAAGGTTTGATGCACTGGAATGTGTAGATAGGCGTCGGATAAATCGACCGAGAGCATCCAATCCTTCTCCCCTATTGCTAGTAATATTGATTGGAGACTCTCCATCCTGAATGATTCGACTAGAATCATTTGGTTTAACTTCTTTAAGTCCAACACGGGCCTCAAGTCGCCTGTTTTCTTTGACACCAAGAAAAGGGGAGAGTAAAACCCCTCTCCTCTCTGCTCCTGTGGAACTTCTATAATTGCTTGCTTCTGGAGCAACTCCATAACGTATCTGACTAACAGCTTTCGCTTCAGGCGCGAAAAGGGTAGTTTGGTAGATTTGTAGTGGTTTTTTGGCGGTTTTCGCTTGAATTTCCACCTGTGGCCTTGCTGAATGGTGGATATCGCCCAGGGTTCTTTTATTTTGTCTATCCAAGTTTGGGCAAATAGCCTCAGCCTCGCACCAACTATTGCGGGCTGGGCATGCGTGGCATCAAAAAGATTTCTGTTGGTCTCCCGGCACGGTTGTCTTCGATTTTTGGACTCTCACAAAAGAGGGTTGTGTGCTTTGCCAATTCCGTTTGAATTCTTTCCCGGGTCTATAAGACCTTACGTCCCGGTACCTTTCCGGAAGGTGACGTCTGAAGGGCGGATTTTTTTGTTGCCTGGATCTTCTGTCCGACGGTATTAGACCCGATTTTCCCCCCGTGACCTTTGATATTGCGGAATCTAATTTTGAGCCAAAAAGGTTAGTGCCATCATAAGGGATCTTACACCAGCTGGTTTTGGAAGTCGCATCAGCAACCCAAGGTTTTAGCCAGAGAGCCCTTCTGGAAGTTACTGAGGCCAGCATTGCTCTTGCTGATGACCGAATAACGTCCACCGCCGCCTCCGCTACGAAATCACCCGCAAGGCTGAGTTCCTGCAGTGCTGAAATGATTTTGTCTTGGTCCGCTGCTTCTGCGATTAATTTTTCAACTCCAGATGTCCAGGAGGTGATGGCTCTACCGACCGCTGCTAGAGCGATTGCAGGCCTACAGGCCCCCCCCGCTGCTGAGTAGGCTTTCTTAAGGTCGAGATCGATTTTGCGATCCATCACATCTTTAAATGTTACGGCGTCCTCTATTGGTAGGGTTACATGGCGCGCTAATCGCATCAGTGAAGAGTCTACCACAGGAGCGGAGATAAGAGGGTTCACTGCTGGCTCTTTTAGGGGATAGAGCTTCGCTAATCTGTTGTTTAAGCCGGATTTCTTCTCTGGTTTTTGCCATTCATCTCTTATGAGCTCTTCTAGCTCTTCGATAAAGGGGAAGACCTCAGGGTCTTTTTTTAGGTTAGGGAAGTATTTCCTTAACTTAGGCGGGACCTCTCTCTCTTCTTCCCAACCGATCGCTTCCTTAACCGATTTCGCAAAAGGGTTTATTAATGCAAAGTCGAAAACTGTAGGGGTCAGGGGATCCTCATCCTCTGGGGAGTCATCTGGATCCTGAGGAGAATGAGAGGTTGAGGCTGAGTTAGATGACCTGATTGGATCATAAGCTGTCACCTGAAGGATTGTTTCCTTAACTGAGTCTCTTATAATATTAGAGGCTTCTCTAGCGTCAGCTTCCTTGTCCCGAGTTGCTTCCTCCAGACAGACTTGGCAAACAAGCTTACTAGGTAATGCTTGTGCTCCACAGACCCAACAGGTATTAACCGCAGGACGGGTATGGTGTTCCTCTCGATGAGAGGATGGCGGTTCTCTGTGATGACGGGAAGACCTTGATCGACTTCGCCGAGAGTGAGAGTGTCTTGAGGGGGAACATTCCTTTCTTTTAGAATGGGATGACCCCGAAGACCTGCCAGAGCTACCAAAATGAAAGGGTATTAGTGGCAGAGCTCTCTTTTTTCTCCTCTTCGCTACTTACCAATCCATACGCCCCCTTACCTTACTGTTCTAGGATGGTCTACTAAGGCAGCGGTCTCCATGAGGAAGAATAGAGTACACCTGTGACCAGAGGTTTTCAGTATAAGAGCCAATGCAGAGTATGGGCAGAAGGTGCAGCAAATAAATGAATGGCAAAGTGCATAAAGATGAAAGGAAGAGGCTTACCAGAGTTCAGGAGGACTTGTCTTGCAAGGCAGCAGGCTGTGTGCAGAGATCAGGATGGTAGATGGCGTGGAAGGCACAAGCAGCACTTGCAAACGAAAATGTCATTTTTTAAATAGCCCGCCGTCGCTGGAGGAGTGACGTCACCGCCGCGCATGCGCACTGGCCGTCTGCGCCGCCCTGCGCCATCTTGGATGCTGGCAAATGCAGAGGGCAAGGGGAAAACGTCACTTCCTGAGCGCCGAACGTCCGGACGGAACCGCCATGATGGAAGGGTCACAGCGCCGTGGAACTACAGGGCTCAGCGTGCCCAAAGGGGAGAAAAAGAAGAAAAAATACCAAAAAAAAAGAAAAAGGACAACTGTGGCTGAGGACTGAAAACAGAAGGTAGGCAGAGACAAGGGGACATGCTGGGAGCACGACAGATAGGAAGGGGGAGACCGCTGCAAACATTACAACCTCTTTAAGGTTTTTTTCTTTTTAAAAGCCCGCTGCTTTATAATTTTTTTGCCCCTGAGACCACCAGAGTGGGGCTCCCTGCGTTATGGCTCCTTTAGAGACCGTACGGACAGGGACTTCCAAGTAGGAGAGGCTGAACCTAGCTGGGGTGGTGCGGTAAGGGGTTCCATGCTAACCGAACACGAAACGTAATGTCCCATACAGGTGAGGAAAAAAAGGAGAATGCAACGGTGGACTCCTCTTCAAATCTTATAGCTAACCAGTCCTATCAGGTTGTGGAGGCGGAGTCACAACCCACTGTGTGTGCTGCCATGATGCGTCAGGAAATTTGTTTTTTAAAAACATTTTTGGGGATATTTATTATAGCAAAAAGTAAAAAATATAGTTTTTTTTTTCAAAATTGTCGCTCTTTTTTTGTGTATAGCGCAAAAAATAAAAACTGCAGAGGTGATAAAATACCACCAAAAGAAAGCTCTATTTGTGGGAGAAAAGGACGCAAATTTAGTTTCTGTACAGCATTGCATGACCACGTAATTACCAGTTAAAGCGAAGCAGTGCCAAATTGTAAAAAGTGCGCTGTTCAGGAAGGGGGTAAAACCTTCCGGGGCTGGAGTGGTTAAATAGTTAAATTCACAATTTATAAAATTTATATGGGCTAAGGGTAGATCCAAACTTAAAATAACAACACTGGAATGATTGAAAACTGAAGAAGGGATGGTACTTCCAGATATATATTTATATTACCTAGCAGGGCAGTTAAAACAGCTACAGACATGGAGTGTCATGGAGTGAGGTTACCTAAAATTAAGATCCCCATGTTAACAATGGCATGAGTGGTGTGGAAGGAAACTAAGGGAATAGTAGGGTTTAGGGATACTCCCATCTGGAATAATCCAACATTTGAACAGCTGAGAGGAAATCCATATGGTTATTTCTGGAAACAGAAAGGTGTGGCTGTATTAGAGTAGTTGTATGAACATGAACTAGCAATTGTATGAACTATGCAAACCTTTGAATACCTGAATAAACGACATGACATAGCACATAAACACTTCTATAAATATTTAAAATTAAGACATGCCCTGCAGGCGCAATTTGACAAGCAGAATCTTAAAATATCAAAATACCCACTTATAGGAATTCACAGAGTCACAGAGGCCAAAGGGACTGATGTCGATATTGTACTCATTTCTATTACGAGCTAAAATAGGCAAAGAACCACTGAAAGTAAGAGACACATGGCAAGTTTTGATCCCAGAAATGACAGATAAGAAATGGGAGGAAATATGCTCCCATGTTTGTATCGCCAATAGATAATGATAAGATGACATAATTGTATATAATGCAGCAGATATATCTTAGCACTATTACTCTATATAAAATGGGTAGAAGGCCAACATCAGAATTTTTGCAATGCCATTAAGATGAAGCGGATTTCTGCCATTGGATTTGGTCATGTATGGAGGTAATGGGACACTGGAGTCAAGTAATAAAAAAATGATCTGAAATTATATAAAGACTGGGGCATTATACCCCTGGTCAGAGATGGATGCACATTATAACTCATTCTATCAGAGAATGGATGAATGCACTCAACCATATGATAGCATATGAAAACGTTATGTATGAAAGTAGGGTAAAGAAGGGGAAACCTACAGAGATATTAACCACTACAATACAGGGCACTTTCACCCCCTTCCTTCCCAGCCCAATTTTCAGCTTTCGTTGCTCTAGCGCTTTCAGTGACAATTGCGCGGTCATGCTACACTGTACCCAAATGAAATTGTTTTCATTTTGTTCGCACAAATAGAGCTTTATTTTGGTGTTATTTATTCACGACTCCGTTTTTTTTTTTTTGCGATATAAGCGCAAAAAAAGCGGAAATTTGGAAAAAAAACAATATTTTCTTTTTTCTATTTGAAAAGAAATCCAATAAAATCAAATTTTGTCATAAATTTAAGCCAAAATGTATTCTGCTACATGTTTTTGGTAAAATAAATTCCGTTAAGTGTATAATAATTGGTTTGTGTGATCACGGACATATGTACGCAAATGATCATGTACATATGTGTGCAGGTGATCACGTACATATGTGTGCAGATAATCATTGGGACATGTGATTTTAGTGGGACATATGTGGGGGACATGTTTTTATTATTAGGGACATGTGTTTTTATTATTTGGGGACATGTATGTTTTGGGGACATGTGTGTTTTGGGGACATATGTGGGGACTGTGTTTGTACTGTGTGGTGTGTTGTGTGTTTACACTACACTGATGATCAGTGAGTAAAAAGCTGTAAAAAGCAGCCCATACTCACTGATCATCAGCCGGCTGCAGCGTTCTGCTCTCCTCTCCTCAGCGGTGACTTCCGTGTGAGGAGAGGAGAGCCGATTGCCTAGCAACCGGCTGTTTGTTTACATCACATGACGGCCGTGATTGGACACGGCCGTCATGTGATCAGGAGGGCCAATCACAGAGCCCTCCTGCCGATCTGAGATGTGCCGTGTCCGGGTGACACGAGCCCAGCGGGATCGCGCCGCTGTGCGGGCACACGCGCGCGCGATCCCGCTACTCCTGAATGACGTTCCTGAACGTCCTATCAGGAGTAGACGGCTCCCACCCAGCCGTATATATGCATTGGCCGGGTGGGAAGTGGTTAAATGCAATTTTTATTATTATGTATGTTTTTGCTATGCAAAAAAGAAGAAAAAACAAAAAAGCAAATTACTTGTGTGCTGAAAAAAAACACTTTAACGTACAGGCATATTTGGAAACATTTGAGACAAAAGAACTCTCAGGCATGTCAGTCTGAGGCAGGCCTGAATCAAGACTATAAAACACATCTCTAGTTTCATGAATCAGTAAGAGTTTTCTGTCCTCTGCTATGTAACATGTGCCATCAAAACAATGCAGTGGTGTAGGCAAGCAATAACAGATTAATCAGTTAGGAAAACACTGTAATATGAATTAATGAAGTAATCTCCAAAATCCATTAGTTACTGTAAAAATTCCTAATTTGATACATTAATCTTGAGACTGAAAGTCTGAGGGTCCATTTTTTTTTTTTAAGAAACTTTGAAAAGATCAAAGTAGATAACTATCTATATTAAAAAGAGGAGGATATAGTGTAAAATATCCAAATGATTATTTTTTTTCCCAGGGAAGATAAGTTACATTTATTTCCTTCATCCTAATTCCGTACTTTCTTTTTGTCAATCAACCAACCAACTTTTGTTTAAGCAACCACTCATTGTTGAAGGACATTGATTTACATAGCAGGGCAGCCACAAATACAGTGCCTTGAAAAAGCATGCATACCTCTTGAGATTTTGTCATGTTACAACCCAAAGCATAAATGTATTTTTGGGGATTTTAAGTGATAGACCAACACAAAGTGGCACATAATTATGAATTGTAAGGAAAATTATAAATTGGTTTTAATTTTTTTTTTTTACAAATATAGATATGAAAAGTTTGGCATGCATTTGTATTCAGCCCCCTTTACTCTGATACCCCTAACTAAAATCCAGTGGAACCAATTGCCTTCAGAAGGTCTCTAATTATTTATTAGAGACTATCTGTGTTAATTTAATCTCAGTATAAATACAGCTGTTCTGTAAAGCCCTCAGAGGTTTGTTAGAGAACCTTAGTGAACAAACAGCATCATGAAGGCCAAGCGACACACCAGGCAGGTAAGGGATAAAGTTGTGGAGAAGTTTAAAGCAAGGTTAGGTTATAAAATATATCCGAACTTTGAACATCTCACAGAACACTGTTCAATCCATCATCCAAAAATGGAAAGAGTATGGTACAACTGAAAACCTACCAAGACATGGCCGTCCACCTAAACTGAGAGGCCGGGCAAGGAGACCATTAATCAGAGAAGCAACCAGGAGGCCTGTGGTAATTCTGGAGGAGCTGCAGGGATCAGGTGAGAGAATCTGTCCACAGGATAACTATAAGTCATGCACTCCACAAATCTGGCCTTTATGGAAGAGTGGCAAAAAGAAAGCCATTGTTGAAAGAAATCCATAAGAAGTCCCCTTTTCAGTTTTTGATAAGCCATGTGGGGGACACAGAAAACATGTGAAAGAAGGTTCTCTGGTCAGGTGAGACCAAATATGAACTTCTTGGCCTAAGCTATGTGTGGCGGAAAACTAACAATGCACATCACCCTAGACACACAATTAATCCATTGTAATGAAAACAGAAAGTGAATGGACCCAAAAGACATATTACATGTAGAAATACATAAATCTTTTTTTTTTTTTAAATCGTTGTAAGTGTGAATTACAAAGCACATGCACATTTCCATAACAGAAAACAAAAAGTTTCTGTTTGTGAGACTAAACCATATTTTATAAAAAGTAGTAAAAAAAGGTCAAATTGAACTGAACTGAATTTTATTAGAAACAATATATTTCTTTATTTTTTAGTGTGATGGAGGTGTAAGTGGGACAGAGCACACACACCGAGAGCAAAAGTACACACAAGGCTTTTGTTGAAAGATGGGGACCGGCAGGGAGCAGTCAAGGATCAGAGTTCAGAATAAACTGACACAACAAAGGTCAAGTACACAACACAGGGCAGCAGACCAGACACACAGCAAGGGTAGGCAGTGATCGGGTACAACATGGCTTCAGTCTTAAGCACAGGACCCAGCAAGGGGTAAGTCCTTGGCACAGGGCACAGCAAAGGGTAAGTCCCCAGTACAGGGTTGGGCACACAACAAGGATGGAGGAAGGAAGTGGTGAAGCCCTCAGTAGGAGGCAGCTCCCTGGCATCCAGCATGGAGGTTATGTGGTCTGCATGCAGGTGCTATGGAGTGCAATAGTGGAGGGCTTGACAATGTTGGGAATGGTGGGCAGGTGGGGGGGGGTAGTTTGGGGGAGCCAGGTGGGTGACCGTGACATTCAGTTTTTGCAATTAAACTCCAAAATAAATGAAAACATTTTAGTGATTGTGAGCCCTAGGCACCCCAGCATACTCTGCCTTACCATAAAATCAATTTTTTGCAGGCATAAAAGAATTGCATTTGGAAATCTTTACTGAGGAGGCGTTGATACAAATGGAGCAAACACTGTGCACAAGTTCCACAAACTAAGCTGCAAGCAAAATAAGTTAATACAAATCAATAAATAAGTGAATAAAAATATGTAAATAAATAAATAGACAATAACCAATGAACCGTGTACTGTGTTTTAATATGCGTACATCTTAGGATGGACACTTTGGAAGAGAAGATGACTACTCTTGAAAATAGGCTTTAAAAATCTAAAGTTGTGCACCGAGAAAAGGTTAATCACATAAACTATGTCATTACCACCATAGACGATCTAGAAAATAGGAATCGACAAAACAATATTATAGTAAGAGGCATGCCTGAAGCTACTAGACCTGAAGAGTTAATGCCTATGCTATGAGCTATTTTTAATACCTTATTGCAATACCCACCAATGAATGAGCTTCTCCTGGACCAATATGCCAGCTAAAGCCTCGCAATCACAGCGGGGAAAGAGAGGAGCAGCAGTGGCCATGACTAGGAAGGCTGTCAGGGCTACAGGGACCCAGATTACTGACACCAAGGAGTTTTTTTCAGCAAACTCCGGTCCTGCCCAATTTGATCAGCGGGAAAAGCCCGGTCTCAGTGGCACCTAGCAGTGTGGTGGAACCTTAAAGGTGCAGCTCCCTGCCATCCTCCCAATTAGCTCTGGTGGCAATATCAGCATTGGTGTAGGAAACATGGAACATGCAAACCTATGTTTGATCCTTGCCTACAAGAGAAAACATGGACAGGTGTGTGTGCAACAAGTGTGAAAACATCCTTACAAAGCACTCAAGATAGGATGGACACTTTGGAAGAAAAGATTACTACTCTTGAAAATAGGCTTTAAAAATCTAAAGTTATGCACCGAGAAGAGGTTAATCACGTAAACTATGTCATTACCACCATAGACGATCTAGAAAATAGGAATCGACAAAACAATATTAGAGTAAGAGGCTTGCCTGAAGCTACTGGACCTGAAGAGTTAATGACTATGCTATGAACCATTTTTAATACCTTATTGCAATACTCCCCATTGATTGAGCTTCTCCTGGATCAATTACACAGATCCTTGGGGCCCAGGAATCCTGATCCCGCCAAACCACATGATGTTATTTATAAAGTACATTAATTTGTACTTTTGTAGAAAAGATCATGACGGCTGCCTGACAGTGATGAACCATCGATTTTGATGGCGCTCAGCTTATCTTGCTAAATGATCTCTCCAGATACACTCTAGCTCTACGAAAAGTAGGCAAGCCCCTTTTGGAGGCACTAAGGGCTCATTTGCACTTGCTTCGGCTTCAACACACATTAACGGCTAGTTTACACTTGTTTCAAAACAAGGCTTTGGTCAGGCTTTGTTAAAGCTCTCTGAATGCCAATCAAAGCGCCTGCCATTAAATAAAATGGTTAGCTTACAGTCCTGTTTACACCTTGCCTTTGCTTTGCTTTGGCTTTGCTTCAAAAATTATACCCCAGGTAGCATTAGTTGTGCTTCAAAGCGTCTTCAAAGCCTTCATAGAAGTCTATGGCAAAGCTCACTTGTAGCCCCACTGAAGCCCCACCAAAGCCCCACCAAAAGCTCACTGAAGCTCCACCAAAACCCAGTGGCGGCTGTGAAGTTTTAGGATGGGGCAGACACCACCCTTCCTTTTTATACCCCTCCTACTTGGTGAAAATGGGCGTGGTTTCAGCAAAATAGTGGGCATGGCTCTAAGGTGGTGTGATTAGCGTCTGAGAAGAACGAGAGATGGAGGGAGAGGGAGAGAGGTATGGAGGGACAGCAGGCCCAGATCCTACACAACAATAGAAATATGTGTATTATAGAAAGTTTAACAATCATCAGATAAAGATACTCCAAACACCTTGTGTTAGCACTTCAATCATCCCGACACCATGGTTGTTATGGTGTCAGGATGATTGAAGCGCATTATTTCTATTATTACATTGTAATAAAAAATTAAATCATTTAACTCACCATAATGCAGAATCAGTGGGAGCCCTGAGTGTCTCAATAGCCACGTCGCCTGCCATCAGATACCATCAGGCGTCCCCAGCAAACTCTGTCCTTACATCAAGAGTCCCTCCTTACATACAGCCTATGTCCCATCAAATGCAGCCACATCAAATGCAGCCTGTGTCACATAAAATGCAGCTTCTGTCCCATCAAATGCAGCCTGTGTCCCATCAAATGCATCTTGTGTCCCACCAAATGCAGCCTGTGTCCCACCAAATACAGCCTCTGTCCCACTAAAAGCAGCCTGTGTCTCACCAAATGCAGCCTGTGTCCCGCCAAATGCAGCCTGTGTCACATCAAATCCAGCCTCTGTCCCACCAAATGCTGCCTGTGTTCCACCAAAAGCAGCCTGTGTTCCCCCAAATGCAGCCTCTGTTCCACCAAATGCAGCTTCTGTCCACCAAATGCAACCTATGTCCCACCAAATGCAACCTGTGTCCCCCAAATGCAGCCTCTGCCCCACCAAATGCAGCCTGTGTCCCCCAAATGCAGCCTGTATCCCACCAAATGTAGCCTGTGTCCCACCAAATTCAGCATCTGTCCCACCAAATGCAGCCTCTGTTTCACCAAATGCAGCCTCTGTCCCACCAAATGCAGCCTGTGTTCCACCAAATGCAGCCTGTGTCCCACCAAATGCAGCCAGTGTCCCACCAAATTCGGCCTGTGTTCCACCAAATGCAGCCTCTGTCCCACCAAATGCTGCCTGTAATCCACCAAATGTAGCCTGTGTCCCACCAAATGCAGCCTGTGTTCTATAAAATGCAGCCTGTGTCCCCCAAATGTAGGCTATGTCCCCCCAAATGCAGTCTGTGTCCCACCAAATGCAGCCTGTATCCCACCAAATACAGCCTCTGCTCCACCAAATGCAGCCTCTGTCCCACCAAATTCAGTCTGTGTCCCACCAAATGCAGCCCGTGTCTCACCAAATGCAGCCTGTGTCCCACCAAATGAAGCCTCTGTCCCACCCAATGTAACCTGTGTCCCACCAAATGCAGCCTGTATCCCCCCAAAATGCAGACTCTGTCCCGCCAAATTCAGCCTGTGTCCCCCAAATGCAGCCCCCCCAAATGCAGCCTGTGCCCCTCAAATGCTGCCTGTGTCCCCCCAAATGCAACCGGTGTCCCACCAAATGAAGCCTGTGTCCCCCTAAATGCAGCCTGCCTATGTCCCCCCAAATGCAGCCTCTGTACCCCCAAATGCAGCCTGTGTCCCCACAAATGCAGCTTGCCTGTGTCCCATTAAATGCAGCATGTGTCACTACAACCCCCCCCCGTTCTCCGCACAGCGGTATTTACCTTGCTGTTGTCCTCTCCTGCAGTGTCTCCTTCCACTGGCAGTGGCTATGGAATGACATACTTCCTGTTTCCTCTCTCCCATGCGCAATGGGAGACAGAAAACAGGAAGTGACATCAAACTGAGATTTCAATCAAACCGCCGGCCATAGTAACATACCCCATGAGTGCCGGGCGGAAGCTACAGAAAGCTTCAGAAATCCCCACAAGGCGGGCTAAATTGCCGCGAATGAAGTGCCGCGCCTACAATCTCATGATTGCATAGACGTGGCGCTTCCCATAGTGCACTGTGTCCGGCGTACGAACACAGTGCACTTAAGGACCTTTTTTTGGATTTTTTTTAAAGGGTCAGTTTTAAAAAAAAAAAATTATTGTGGCTTCCTGCCCATGCACCCCCTATGGATGGGCCACCCTGCCAAAGCCTCATCAAAGCATCATAGAAGCACCAAGCAAAAGCAAGGTGTAAACACGACTGTAAGCTAGCCACTTTATTTAGTGACAGGAGCTTTGACTGGCATTCAGAGAGCTTTAACAAACCGTGTCCGTATCATGCCAGAAATGCCAATGGCAGGCAATTCCTTCCTTCATTATAAGAGCTGTCATCATCCCCAATGTCTCAATAATATGCCCAAAAGCCAGTTTTGATGGCTTAAAAATAATTGTACCAGAAGTATGGACTATGATACCCAGAGTAAGCTTTTAAAAGATACATTTCTTGAAAAGGGTTTTCCAGCTGATATTGTGGAATCAGCTTACTCTCATTACATAGATACATCTTCCTTACCATGTCTCCCCATCCAGACAGAGATAAATAAGGACAAAATACACTTTATCCCCCAATTCCATTCTCGTTACAAACAGATGAAAAATATTGTGCATATACACTGGCCTTTGCACCCATAAGACCAGCATCTCCCCCCTACCATGTCCAATAAGCCTAAATTTGCTTATAGAAAAGCGCCTAACATCCGTTTGGGTGTCTGTGAAACCATTGTTAATGTGACGGATCAGAATATTCAGGAACTACTTAAAAAGGCAGAGGAGTATACTCTGAGCCCTTGTACACACGGTCGGAGAATCCGTCGGAATGTGTCCTATCGGACCATGTCGTTGGATAATCCGACTGTGTGTGGTATGCATCGGACTGATTCTGTCCGAATATCCGTCGGACCCAATTTTCCAACATGTTGGAAAAATTTCCCGACCAACTGGGTCGGTCGGACATACTCCGATCATGTGTAGCGAATTTTGATCGGACCAAGTACCACGCATGCTCAGATCAAATTCCTACATCAAAGCTATTAGCTACTAGCCTGAATGTAGTCCCATCGTAACGAAATTACATCATCACGTTCTGAAAGATCGGATTTTTCAACAACTTAGTCCGACCGTGTGTATGCAACAGTTTCGGACAAGATCCGACTGAGAAAATACGACGCAGAAAATCCGACGGATTTGGTTGTCGAAATCTCCGACCGTGTGTACAGGGGCTAAGAAAATCCACATTTCCCTCCACACACACACACAGGGTACAGGTGACCTCTCTAGAGGCTGGCGGAATAGATCAAGGGTCATGTTGACACAAATTGCTTTCCTTAAAATAAATTAAAATTTATAATAGAAGTGTTTTATTGTCCAGGTATCCCTAACATAAGAAGCATACCTAATTGCTCCTTTTGTGCTTATTGCGATAGGAAGAATCAGTGTTCAATGACCAACATTCTACATGATCCTGGTGATTGTCACATTACATATACCGAGCCCAAACATGAGCAGAATACCTGATGTGTTTCAAAAAAATGTCTCTTTCTTCAGGGGTATACATTAGTAGAACAGAGTCACTTCTACAAATAATCAAATAAAGATATAAATGCACTATTATTATAACAGATAAATGTCACAGTTAATTAGCTACAGTGCCTTGAAAAAGTATTCATACTCCTTGAAATTTTCCAAATTTTGTCACGTTACAACCAAAAACGTATATATGTATTTTATTGGGATTTTATGTACTATACCAACACAAAGTGGCCCATAATTGTGAAGTGGAAGGAAAATGATAAATGGTTTTCCATTTTTTTATAAATAAATATCTGAAAAGTGTGGTGTGCATTTGTATTCAGGCCCCTTTACTCTGATACACCCAACTAAAATCTAGTGGAACCAATTGCCTTCAGAAGTCACCTGATTAGAAAAACGCACAGCCTAAGGCTGGATTCACATCTATGCTTTTTTTGTGCTTTTTGCATTTTGCAGATTTGCTCTACAGAATGTGTTCCATAGGAAACAATGTTAAGCTGTCTGTAGTGCAAATCTGCAATATGCAAAAAGCACTAAAAATGCACAGGTGTGAATCCAGCCTTAGACGTATTACTTACATCAGATACTGAAAAAGCCCTTAGATGGTCTAAAGCGAGATATTTACTTAATAGCAACTCTTATGCCTTATACACACGGTCTGAGAATCTGTCGGAATGCGTCTTATCGGACCGTGTCGTCAGATAATCCGACTGTGTGTGGTATGTATCGGACTGATTCCGTCCGAATCTCCGTCCGAGCCAATTTTCCAACATGTTGGAAATATTTCCCGACCAACTGGGCCGGTCGGACCTAATCCGATCATGTGTAGAGCATTTTGATCGGACCAAGTGCCAGGCGCTCGTTCAGGTAAAACTACTGCTCGTAAGCGATATAGCACATTCGTCACGCTGCAATGTTAAAAAATCATTCATCAAGCGCATTCTCTTGATCTTTAACAATGCTGCAAGAACAAACTTCTTTTGATGCTCACACACAGTTCTCCCGAACGGATTTCATTTCTCTTTTTTAACCATTTCAGCAATACAATTTTAGTTTGCGTCACATCTACACAATGTTTGATTTGTTTTTTTATTTTTTGGATGTTTTTGAGGGGGGGGATTCCCTAAAAATCTCCTTTAAAGACACTTTGCTCATTTCTCCTTATTTTATTTTTTTATTTTTTTTTTGGGTGTAAACTTACAACAACAACATTATTGTATTTTTTATATTTTCTTTTTCTTTTTTAATCTACAGGAGGTTGTTTAGTGTTGGTACCCCTTGTTCTTTAGTTCACTTTGTATTTTGGAAATGTACCTGCCTGCTCACAAATAAACTGTACTTTTTGAAGGAAAACACATTACACAAGTATTTCATCAAACAAAAATAAAATTTATTTTGTTTGCTCGAAAATAAAACTAGGAACGCAGCACTGGAGAAACTTCTTAACTTTGGTGCAGCCTTTGGCCCCCAGGGCAGACATGACTAAATGAGATATTAAAAAATTGGTGGCCTGAGGAGTAGATATCTCAGGGAGAGAAGTCTGCTCCCGAAGTCCTAGAGAGCAGGAAATTCAGATGCCATTTCTGTCCCCAAGATGGTGATCTTCAAGAGGCTGCATCTTCTGGCACACCAGACTCAACCCAGGCCATCACTCTCTGGTCTTCCTTTGTGACTTCCCACCAGGCATCCTTCGAGGCTGTGGCTGGGCTCCTGTAGCTGGGGCAGGAGAAGGAGGGCGTTGGTGGACCTCCTGGCTGCCACTTGCCACAACCTCCCCCGACTGAGGTCTTCCTGTGTATGAAAAGGGGACATAGTTTTAGTGTTTTGATCATCAATCACAACATTTTGTGCTCCTGGCTTTTGCTAATTGAATGTTACCAAATAGAACAGACTATCATTCTGACACCAGCATTTTTCTTTCCCGTCCCAGTCATTTTTGGTCACTACTGTCTATTGAGATGTAAACCACTTGGAGAAATCTCAACTTACTGATCAATAAGAACATCTAGTTAACATCATTAAATGTAACACAAGAAATATGTTCAACAATGCAATACCTGTCTCAAGCTGGGCCCCACCACATGGTGCTGCCTGGAAGGCCCAGGTTGGACATCAGAAGCCTCAGCTGGGGGTGAAGGATACCTTGGAGGAAGCCTGGAGAGTGGTGGTCTGAGTGGTGGCCTGGGTACCCCTTGGTCTACCAGAAAATGCAGCCTGTCAAAGTGCACCATCCTGGGGTAATAAACAGCATCTGGATCTCCTGCTCTCAAGGACTCCAGGTGCTTCTTTCTCTCCCTGAAATATGTAAGCTTCATGGCCACAATTTTGTGATTCAGATAGGTCATATCTGCCGTGGGGACCCTGATCTGCACCAAAGCAAGCAGTTTCTCCAATGCTGCGTTCCTCTTTGATCTGTCATTATAAAACTTGTTGTGGAACTGCCACAGGCAGGGCATCTCCATGTAGAGCTCGAGGAATAGCCCCATAAAGTTGGCATTGTTGAATGGGCCCATTTTGTCTGCAAGACACAACACAAGACAAACCCTCAAATACTAATAATGCAATTAAAATCCCTCCTAATCTTGTCCCAACATCGGCCTAGATACAAGCAGTCTAGTCTAGTGAAGCACAAAGTTAAAAATGTTACCTTCGTTTCCACGTTCGTCGCGTCCATGACTCACACTCTCCTCCCAGATCGTACGGACGATACACATGTGTGGCGTTTTATATACAGTGCGCATGCGTGAAACTCTGCCCGCCCCTGACGGTCTTTCCAGAATATTCCCCGCCCCTTCGCACATGGCGGAGAGAACGCAAGTGTGCACTAATAGTTCCACTAACGAGGAGGAGGGTGAGGAAAGCCCGGAGCCTGAAACGTCCCGATCCAGGAAGACAAGATTTAAGGCCTCAAATATGTCTTTTGGAGAGATGTTGGAGATGGTCGACATATTGAACAGGACCGACTATGATGGGAAGTATGGACCTTACCCAAACCCAAATATCAGAAAGGCCAAGATCATGAATAAAGTTGTGAAGAGTCTTCTGAAGAATTTTGGGGTACGCCGATCCAAGGATCAACTGAGAAAACGCTGGTCAGACCTGAAACTGAGGGAGCACGAGCAGTACCTAAGGATCAAGAGTGTTCTTAAAAAAAGTAAGTAGTTGTCGTGTGTTCATATGATTATTCTTGCTTGCATACATGCTCCATGTGCTTTGATTTCATGCTGTGCATTTTAAAATGGCCACTTTCAAGGTCATGGTTTCGTTCGTTCGTATGAAACATCGTTCTGCAGAGAAGTATTCCAGCTTAACAAAGTGGCCCCAATAATGTTCTCACCTTGTAACTCGGCCCAAAAACACAATTGTACAACACTTCCAAGCAATGTTTCATATTCCTATTTCTGCCCTCTGTGTGCTAATTAATCTTTGTTTACATTCTCATAGGGGAGAGAAGACACGGCAAGTATGAGGACACCAGGGACCATGAGTACACCAGGGACCACACCCCTCCCAAAGAAGGGCAACTTCCAAAAGAAGAAACAGAGGAGCAGGAGCAGAAGCAGGAGGAGGAGGAGGAAGAAGGAGAGATTGTGGAGGTTGGACAAATTGTCACCACAACAGGTGAGTGTCGGAGAACACAGCTTCCGGTAAGCTCATCAATGTATATCACCATATTTGGATTACATGGTGTGTTTGTTTGCTTTGTTTTCTAGGTGATGTGGAGGAAGATTCCCGTTTTACCAGTGAAAGTGCCCAGATCTTGATCGGGGAGATAATGGGGTGCAATAGGTATTTGGAAATTGTACAACAAAACATCAATGATGTTAAAAATAAAATGAAGAACATCATTGATGTTTTGGGGAGAGTGTGAAAACTAAAAAACTAGATAGGGTTTTATTTTTGCTTTTTAACCTAAAAAAGTTGTATTTTGCATAATTAAAAATTTGGAAGATGCACAGAGTGTGTAAACATGCGCTATCTCCCATCATGGGGGATCAATGTACATGTTTTGTGGAAAGTGTCTGAGATGAAGGGGTTGCAGCCCCAAAGCATGTACATTGATCCCCCATGATGGGAGATAGCACATGTTCACACACTGTGTGCATCTTCCAAATTTGGATTTTTCAGGGATCACACCCCATGTGATGAAGGCAATATCAGCCCAGTTTGTACATACTCATGTCTGATATTGTCTTCACTTTTCCAAGTTGAACTTTGTAAGTTCCTGTGTTCTGTATTTTACGGTTTGATACATGCCTGTTTACACAAAAAAACAAGTAAAAAATAAATATGATTAAACTCTGTTTTGGATACCCAAAATATCTTGGTTTGTTGTAAAAACCTTTAATAAACGCACATATGAATGTGCTTGTATTAAAAAGTTGAATTCTCAACAATGTGTGGCTTCCTTTTTCATGGGGCTTAAAATGTATTTGTAGTGAAATTTGAGTTTGTGCTGAGAAGGAGTGCGATTTACTAAAGGCAACTCCACTTTGCACTCCAAGTGCAGTTTCAGGTGTACTTTTGCAGTGCACTTGTAGTGCATAGTGGATGTGCCTTTAGTAAAAAGCACCCACAGTGATGTGGAAATTTGGACAATCATGCCATTTTCCTGCCATGGTGCTGAAAATGAGCATGATTTTGATCAGTAATGCACTACATACATTAGTTACAAAAATAAGGTGTGTGTGTAGCAGACCCACAACATAATAAGATTATCTGAAGAAGAGACTGTCCCCTCATCTCGCTCTGAACTTGGGTTTGCACTGTTGGTGAAAAAGGCACAACTTTAATAAAAATGGCAAAGTAGGAGGCCACAGTCTGCCATTCCTGTGGCATTGAAGGACACTGTGTAGTGAGACAAGAAAAAAAACTAGTAATTTGACAAATCAACATTGCATGCAGATTAGACACCCACATTTTTTGGCAAAATTAGTATAACATTTTTTTAAATGAGTATTTAAAGCCTAAAGTATAAGGTCCCCTTATGAGAGTCATAACCCCCCCCCCCCATCCCCCCCCCCATCTGATGGGCCCTTGCTAAAAAATGAGGGGGGATGTTTAGGACAGTTAACGCTCTCCACTTGATTGAGAGCTGAAAGCCTAAATAATGTGTGATACTTTGTGAAGCCCCTCCTTAGTTACACTATTGGCAACCCACCGGACAGGTAAGAAGTGTCATAATAACAAAATGGAAGGACATTTTGACATTCTGCTATTACATAGCAAGAAAATTAATGTGTTTAAAAAAAAAAATAGCATTTGAAAGTATTGAGGCAGGTCCTTACACTACATGCTTTGGTGAATTTGTCCATAAATGTGATCATGAAAAAGGTATTTAGAGTGTGTATTGGGTTGGGTCAAGTCATCAGATAGAAGATTGCTATCAGCTGAGGTAGCAGTTGGGGAGAGGGGGGTTCCTAATGAGTTTGGCACAACTCCAAAAAAACAAAAAAAGGTCACTTTGCATGAATTGAAGCACACACATCACATTTGTAGGGATTTTAGGGGGTGTTTAGGGGAATGCAATACTATGGAGCTGCCAAAAGACATTGTTAAGTGACTAGACTATAGTTTTAGGGGCCAAGAAGAGCATGGTGGGGAAGTTAGTGAGGACAAAGGGGCAGAGCATTTGAATTAGAGCATATTGCAATGATGGTAATTAGGGAATGAGGAAAGAAATGCAAGACATTAGCAATCATGAAATACATAGAATGTGATGTTTAAGGCTAAAACTTAGCATAATATAGTCCTTCTGCAGGAGCTGAATGATGGCAGAACAGGTCTCTGGAATAATGATCCCCAGAGCCCGGGGGGAGATGCCTGTAGAGAACTTGAGGTCCTGAAGGCTTCTCCCTGTCGCCAAGTAGCGCAACGTGGCGATGAGCCTCTGCTCCGGAGTGATGGCTTGCCACATGCAGGTATCCTGCCTGGTGATATAAGGGGTGAGCAAAGCCAGCAGACAGTGAAAAACGGGGTCCGTCATCCTGAGAATAATCCAGAAATGATCAGGATTATTCTTGCGGATCTCACGGAGCAAAGGCATGTGGGAGAACTGGTGACGCTGGCGCAACCAATTCTTGATCCACAAACGCCTCCCCTCCCTGTTCATGGATTGGGCTTGTGTCAAAGTCAAAGTAAGAACCCCTGCACAGCACAAACTGTACGATGAGTACGTAGACGAAACATGTTTGGAAAACGGTCGGCTGGTCAGAACGGACACCAGAAAGCACCGATAAACAGCAAGGCCTGAAAGGACAACCTGAATAGCAGAAGCAAGCAGACAATAAAAAATGCCTTTCAAAGCGTACTATACCAAGATATAGTCCACAATGAGAAGCAAATACTTAATGACTGCACGCACTGATTATCAGATACGCAAAGACAAGCACAAACTGAAGAGTGGTAGCGATCTGAATCACTAATCTGAAAAGCGCGAATCGTCTCTCACCAAACTTCTACTAAAACACGAGATCAGCAGAAGGAGCCCAAAGGGTGATGCTGAACTTCCTTTTTCTAGTCCCGCCGTACATTGCTGACGTCACCGTGTTCTTGGCAACTGCTAAATCAGACAACTTGGCCCGACCGTGTGTATGCAACAGTTTCGGACACAATCCGTCGGACTAAATCCAACGGGCAAAATCCGACGGATTTGGTTGCCAAAATCTCCGACCGTGTGTACGTGGGCTTACTCGACTATGTTTGCCAGAAAACTAAATCAAACTACAAAACCTCCTCACACCTATAAATTACATAACTCATCAGGCAACTTAGTATCCCATCCCAAAGAAGTTATGAACATATTTTTAGACTTCTATAAAAAGCTGCTCTCTACTCCTCCATCCCTACCCAAACAATCTTCCCTGAACTGGCTCAATGATATTACACTACCCACTCTATCGAGTCAACAAATAGAGATGCTCAATGCTCCCTGCATGGACTTAGAAGTTAATAGAATCATAAGCTCATTAAAAACTTCTACAGCTCTAGGCCCTGATGGATATTCCTCATCATATTATAAAAAATTTGCCTCCACATTAACCCCACACCTAACAAAACTATATAATCACATTCTACAAGGAAATCTAATTCCCATCAGAAATGCTTTTAGCAAACATGTCCCTTCTTCCCAAACCAAATAAAGATCATTCCATCCCACAAAACTATCACCCTATTTCAGTTATTGACAATGATCTTAAAATATTTGGCCGTATGCTAGCTGATAGACTAGCTGCAGTTATCCCCCCACTAATTAATCCAGACCAAACAGGATTTAGCCCGAACAGACAGATAATGGATAACCTAAGATTGACCACAAACATCATTCAAGACTCTAACCAATACTCTAAATCCACACTTCTACTCAGTCTTGATATACATAAAGCATTTGACAGCGTCAGCTGGTCATATTTAGACATATTACTCCCTATATACGGCATAAACAGAGAATTCCTTCATGGTTTTAAAGCTCTATACCATAACCCACAAACACGCATCAAACTCCCCGGCTCCAATTCTGACTTTTTCCCTCTGAGCAAGGGTACTAGACAAGGATGCCCACTTTCCCTACTTCTCTTTGCCCTGGCAATAGAGTCCCTTGCCTGCGCGATTAGAAACAAGACAGATATTAAAGGATACACTAAAGGGTCCAGGGAATTTAAACTAAGCCTCTATGCCGACTACGTCCTTCTCTTTCTAACAGATCCCTTCATCTCCTTACCGAATCTGACCAAAACACTGAACATTTTTCATGACCTGACTGGCCTAAGTGTAAATTTGTCTAAATGCTCTGCCCTTCCCATTAATATCCCACCAACCATGATCACAACACTTAAAGACAAATTTCCATTCAACTGGTGCACAGACTCTTTTAAATACCTAGGAATTCATATTACACCCTCTTACAAAACACTATTCCACGCTAATTACCCTCCAATATTTAATAACATTAAAAATGTAATGAAAATATGGTCATCATACCAAATATCATTCTCTGGTAGAATAGTGGCTGTGAAAATGGTTATACTACCTAAACTTTTATTCTTTTTTAGAGCCCTTCCCCTTCCAGTGCCCAAAAACACATTCGATTCTCTCCAAAGAGAAATCAACAAATTAATTTGGTAAAACAATAAAACAAGATTCAGTTACTCCTTAATGCGTAGGCCCCAACTAAAGGGAGGTCTAAATATCCCAAATTTATGGATATACTATCTGACTACATTGGTCCAAGTCGATCTCGCCACAAAAAATAAGACCGTTGAATATAATTGTTACGCATACCTTACAACTGGACCCTCACTTCGCTTCTTTAGATTATCACCAAAACTCATTAACAATATGGAAACAACACAATCTAACAAATTTAAAAGCACGTATCCATAACAATACATTTTACTCCTTCTCTGAACTACAAATAAAATACAACCTTGCACGTACAGAACAAGAAATGTATAGGAAGATTAAACAATTCTACCAAAAATACTTCTCCCTTACTCTACGCACCCCCCCCCCCCCCCTTCACAATTTGAACAGATTTGTATTTCCTCCCCACGAGATAAAGGATTCATCTCCAAAATGTATAAAAATCTAAATGAATTCAATATGCCTGAAAAATCACACCCCATGTGTCAGAGAATCACCAGACTTCAACGTCGGCATTTCCCCGTGCGCCTGCGGGGAAGAGCTGCACAACGATGCATGCATATGCGTCGTACGATACAATGTCGTACACGCATGTGCAAACCTATGCACACGGCTATGGGCCTTACCTGATTGGCCTGACAGTCCTATAAAAGGCATCAATGTGCTCTGTGTATTTGCTGGTTTGTCTCCTCAGCTCACCTGTGTTCCTGGTTCCTGGTTCCTGGTTCCTGTTTCCTGTTTCCTGTTGACTACTTCCTGTTGTGACCCGGCTTGTTTGAAGACTACTCTGATTCTCTCCTGATCTGACCCCTGGCTTGTTTAAACTGACTTTCTGCACTTAGCCTTGCTGGCTTACGGACAGATACCTGTGCTTGACCCTCGGCCTGCCTCTGGAATATTCTTTATCTCACGGACTGTACCTGTGTTTGACCCTCGGCCTTCACTCCAGGTGTTGGAACCCCTGGCAGGCGTTTACTTCTACCAGTTCCAAGATCTTCTGCACGGGCATCTCTTCCTTCAGAAGACCTGCTGCATACAAGTCACCTGCTGGCAACCCGTGCCTCTCCGTGCCCTGTACCCACTGTTCCACCCTCAGGGGTACTGTGCACCCAGGTGCAAGGGAAGCCGCTCTCAGCACTTCGGCTTTGGTGAGTACCTGACAGTACAAACCAGCCAAATGTCAGAAGCCGACAGAGCTGGCTCACCTCTTGAGGCTCTCTGCCAGCAGGTTGCAGCCCTCACTCAGGCAGTGCAGCGACTCCAGGATGGCTACTTTCAGATTGAAGGCCGGCTACAGCACCTGGCGATCTCTCCCAATCCATCGGATCCTTCACCTTCTACAGCCAGCAGCTCTTCCGCTTTGCAGATTCAAGGCAGTGCTACACCTGCAGTAGTCATGAACTTTCCGGAACCCAGGGTCCCTACTCCTGAGCGTTTTTCAGGCAACCGAAAGAAGTTTAGGGCGTTAAAAAACGCATGCCTCCTGTACCTGGCCCTGCAGCCCCGGACTTTCCACTCTGAATCAGTGAAGGTGGGGTTCATCATCTCCCTGCTTTCCGATGAACCACAGTCCTGGGCCCATAACCTCCTGGAGCAGAAGAGCTCCCTTCTCGATTCCGTAGAGTCCTTTTTTGTAGCCATGTCACAATTGTATGATGACCCTCAACGCACCGCTACGGCCGAAGCCATCCTGCACTCCCTAACCCAGGGAAAAAGACCAGTAGAGGACTATATCGTAGAGTTTCGCAAATGCTCTGGGGACACTGACTGGAACGAGGCTGCCCTTAAATATCAATTCCGCCTAGGCCTCTCTGAGACCCTAAAGGACGAACTGGCCCGGGTAGATACCCCTGCATCTTTAGAAGACCTGGTCCAGTTGGCTACCAAGCTTGACCGACGTTTACGGGAGCGTCGCTCTGAGCGCTTTCAATCATCTAAACCCACGTGGATGCTACCCCGGGTACCCCCCTTGCCTATACCTGCTCCAGTCCCTTCCTCCTCTGCTGACAGTGAACCCATGCAGCTGGGCCTAGTCCGGGCTCCACTCACCCCTGATGAGAGACTCCGTTGGCGTCAAGCCAATCTTTGTCTGTACTGTGGTGAATCGGGCCATTTTCTGCGCAGCTGTCCTGTAAGGCCCAGTAAGTGCTGACCTCATGCTGCGGTGAATTCTCAAATTTCTGGTTTCACCCAATCTCATCTTGTCCTCCCGATTTCATTACAGGTGGCGGAAGAGGAGGTTCGGCTGGGAGCCATCATTGACTCAGGAGCCTGCAGTTGTTTCATGGACTTAACTTTAGCTCGGAAACTGCACATCCCTCTCTGCACTAAGAAACAACATCTTCAAATCCACCTGGCTGACGGCTCCCTACCCTGCTCTGGTCCCGTGACCCAAGAAACGGTACCAATCTTGACATCCACTGATTCTGGCCATCGCAAATTTCTTCGCTTCGACATTATCCATTCTCCGATGTTTCTGATCATCCTCAGGTTTCCTTGGTTACCAGCCCACGACCCACTGATTAAATGGAATAAGAAGGAAGTACGCTTTTCTTCTCCCTACTGTTCACAGCACTGTCTCCGGCCAACCTCCCACAAGTCCACCTCCTGCTTGACAATACAGACTAGTCTTGATAATCTCCCGCATGTCCCCTCAGCTTATCATGACTTTTTGGACATTTTTGACAAAAAGAAAGCTGATACTCTGCCGCCCCATCGGCCCTATGACTGCCCGATTGATCTGCTACCCGGCTCCGAAATACCATTCGGGCGGATCTTCCCATTATCGGAAACCGAATTGGAAGCTCTGCGTTCTTACATTGATGAAAACCTAGAAAAAGGATTTATCCGACCATCCTCTTCTCCAGCTGGCGCAGGCATCTTTTTCGTTGAGAAAAAGGATGGTTCACTCAGGCCCTGTGTGGACTACAGGGAACGTAATAAAATTACTATTAAGAATCGGTATCCACTTCCCCTCATCCCTGAACTCTTCCAACGCCTAAGAACTGCTAAGGTATTCACTAAACTAGACCTGCGGGGAGCATATAATTTAGTCCGAATCCACGATGGAGATGAGTGGAAAACGGCTTTCAGGTCTAGATTCGGACACTTTGAATACCTAGTGATGCCCTTCGGGCTCTGCAATGCCCCGGCCACATTCCAACACCTCGTCAACGATATTTTCCGTGAGTATCTAGACAACTTTGTAATTGTGTATCTTGACGATATTTTGATTTTCTCCAACTCACTAGAAACACACCGAACACACGTCAGGAAGATCCTCCTCATCCTCAGAGAGCACGGGCTCTACCTAAAAGGAGAGAAATGTGAGTTTGAAAGAGACACTATCCAATTCCTCGGGTTCATCATCACCACAGGGGGAATATCAATGGACCCACAAAAGGTCAAAGCTATCCAAGAATGGCCAGCACCCACAGACAAGAGATCTGTTCAGCGATTTGTTGGCTTCGCCAACTTTTATCGCAGGTTTATTCAGGGATTCTCCACGATCATTTCCCCTATTACTCAACTAACCCGTCAGCAAGTTAAATTCCAGTGGTCTCAGCAAGCTCAGGAAGCTTTTGATGAACTAAAGAGACTTTTCACATCAGCACCTATCCTCCGGCATCCCGACCCAAGTCTTTCTTATGTATTGGAGGTAGACGCCTCCGAATCCGCAGCAGGGGCGATTCTTTCCCAAAGGAGTGGCCCGAAGGCCCTCCTTCACCCAGTTGCCTTCGCCTCCCGGAAACTCAGTCCTCCAGAGAGGAATTACGATGTCGGGGACCGAGAACTTCTCGCTATAAAATTCGCCCTGGAAGAGTGGAGGTATCTATTGGAGGGTGCGTCTCAACCTATCATGATCTTCACAGACCACAGGAACCTGGAGTACCTTAGAGCTGCCAAACGCCTCAGACCCCGACAAGCACGCTGGGCCCTCTTTTTCTCCAGGTTTAATTTCCACATCACCTACCGCCCCGGTTCCAAAAATGGAAAAGCGGACGCACTCTCCCGAATGTTTCCAGAAGCAGAAGAGCCATCTGAACCTGCAACTATTCTGTCTCCACACAACTTCCTCCAAATCATTCAGCCAGACCTAGAATCAGCCATTAAACAAGCCACCGGTCAAATTTCCAAAACGACAGCATCCTCCCTAAAAAAGAAAGAGGGTTTACTATGGGCACACAACAAGATATTCATTCCTCCCTCTGTAAGGCTCCGGATTTTGCAGACCTTTCACGATCATAAGATGGCAGGACATTTTGGGGTCCAGAAGACTGCTGATCTGATCTATCGTTCTTTCTGGTGGCCAGGTTGGAGGAAGGATTGCAGGAACTATGTCCAGTCTTGTATTACCTGCCAACGAAATAAGGGGGCTAACACCAAAGCATGGGGACTTTTGAGATCCTTACCTGTTCCCGAACGTCCCTGGAGAGAGATCTCTATGGATTTTATTGTGGATCTGCCATCTTCAGACAAGTTTACCACGTTCCTAGTAGTAGTAGATCGCCTCTCGAAGATGGCACACTCCCTACCCATGTGTGGCACTCCCTCTGCTGCGACTACAGCAAATATTTTCATCAAGGAAGTTGTGAGGCTACATGGTGTCCCCTCCAATATCGTGTCTGATAGAGGAATTCAATTCACCTCCAAATTTTGGAAGAATCTCTGCAAGGCACTGGAGATCAAGACCTCTCTATCTTCCGCATACCATCCGCAAAGCAATGGGCAAACAGAAAGGACGAATCAAACGTTAGAGCAATACCTCCGCTGCTTTTGCTCCTGCTCCCAAGACGATTGGTCTTCTCTCCTGCCCTGCGCGGAATTTGCTTATAATAACTCTGTACATTCCGCTACCAACCAAACTCCATTTTGGGCGAACTATGGCTACCACCCTTCTTTCTTGCCAGATTCCGTCCCTGAAGTCTCCGCTCCTGCAGTCCAAGAACGGGTAAAGTCAATTCAGGACAATTTCCTATAGATTCAGGAGGCCATGAAGAAGGCTCAAAGAGACTATGAGGTGTACTATAATAGAGGAAGAAGGAGTTGCCCAAGTTTCAAGATCGGGGATAAGGTTTGGTTATCTTCTGCCAACCTGAGATTGCCATACCCGCCTCGGAAGCTCGGTCCCAAGTTCATTGGCCCCTTTGAAATCAAAAGGGTGGTAAACCCAGTAGCTTTTGAACTGGCGCTACCTAGTTCATACAAAATTCACCCGGTGTTCCATGCATCCCTATTAAAACCAGTGATTCCAAGCTCCTTCACCGGAAGACAAGTGGCACCACCTCCACCCGTCAAAGTCGAAGGTGAGGAAGAATTCGAGGTGGAAGCCATAATGGACTGTCGAAGAAGGGGAAGACAGACCCAATACCTGGTAAAATGGAAAGGGTATCCCCCTGAAGACAGTTCTTGGGAACCCTCCAGTAACATCCACGCTCCTCGCCTGATACGGGATTTCTACCGGAGACACCCCAAGCTACCAGCCAGATTGGGCATCCGGAGGCTGCCCCTTGGGGGGGGGCACTGTCAGAGAATCACCAGACTTCAACGTCGGCATTTCCCCGTGCGCCTGCGGGGAAGAGCTGCACAACGACGCATGCATATGCGTCGTACGATACAATGTCGTACACGCATGTGCAAACCTATGCACACGGCTATGGGCCTTACTTGATTGGCCTGACAGTCCTATAAAAGGCATCAATGTGCTCTGTGTATTTGCTGGTTTGTCTCCTCAGCTCACCTGTGTTCCTGGTTCCTGGTTCCTGGTTCCTGTTTCCTGTTTCCTGTTGACTACTTCCTGTTGTGACCCGGCTTGTTTGAAGACTACTCTGATTCTCTCCTGATCTGACCCCTGGCTTGTTTAAACGGACTTTCTGCACTTAGCCTTGCTGGCTTACAGACGGATACCTGTGCTTGACCCTCGGCCTGCCTCTGGAATATTCTTTATCTCACGGACTGTACCTGTGTTTGACCCTCGGCCTTCACTCCAGGTGTTGGAACCCCTGGCAGGCGTTTACTTCTACCAGTTCCAAGATCTTCTGCACGGGCATCTCTTCCTTCAGAAGACCTGCTGCATACAAGTCACCTGCTGGCAACCCGTGCCTCTCCGTGCCCTGTACCCACTGTTCCACCCTCAGGGGTACTGTGCACCCAGCTGCAAGGGAAGCCGCTCTCAGCACTTCGGCTTTGGTGAGTACCTGACACCATGCTTCAATGGGAATCAGACCTAAATGTTTCATTCTCCCCCGAACAATGGGATACCATATTTGAAAACCTACACAAATCTACCAAAACAACCACCATCAGGGAATCTGCCCCCAAACTGCTCTATAGGTGGTATCTTACCCCTACCAAACTCAACTCTTTCTACCCTTTAACATCTCCACTCTGTTTCAGAGGCTGCCCTACACATGGGACATTGCTACACATATTCTGGGACTGCCCTCTTGTAAAAAACATTTGGCACAATGCTAAGCTAATGATCGATCGTATTTCAGGCAGAAAGATATCACTAACACCCCAATTGTGCCTTTTATTCTTCCCTATACAAGATATTCCAATAGCAAGTTCTAGACTAATCCATACTTTATTCAGCTCTATCCACTGGACCATCGCCTCTAATTGGCGTTCCACTAACGTTCCATGGCCTCAGGTTCTCAACCGTATGGCAAATATCAAGCTGTCAGAAAGAATACACCACACCTTATATGACACTATGCATATTTACCAAAATAAATGGACTCTATGGGAAACTTCACTATTGATGTAATTTTCACTACTGTTGTTTTACTCAAGCACATCTACAGATCCTTTTCTGCTAAGATTTTATAGATCAAGTCCACTGTGTGTATCTTGTCATTTGATCTGTCATTACTCAAGTTATAATGTATTACCAAATTTAATCTTTTACTTGTAAAACTCATACCACTGTCAGCATTTTATACTATGACCTTATCCATAATAAAAAACGTTTGTAAACAAAGAAGTCACCTGATTAGTAAATAGAGTCCACCTGTGTGTAATTTAATTTCAGTATAAATACAGCTGTTCTGTGAAGCCCTCAGAGGTTTCTTAGAGAACCTTAGTGAACAAACAACATCATGAAGTCCAAGGAACACACCAGACAGGTCAGGGATAAAGTTGTGGAGAAGTCTAAAGCAGGGTTAGATTATAAAACAATATTCAAAGCTTTGAACATCTCACAGAGCATTGTTCAATACATCATCTTAAATGGAAAGAGTATGACACAACTGCAAACCTACCAAGACATGGCTGTCCACCTAAACTGACAAGCCAGGCAAGGAGAGCATTAATCAAAGAAACAGCCAAGAGGCCCATGGTAACTCTGGAGGAGCTGCAGAGATCCACAGCTCAGGTGGGAGAATCTGTCTGCAGAAAAACTATTAGTCGTGCACTCCACAAATCTGGCCTTTATGGAAGAGTGATAAGAAGAAAGCAATTGTTGAAAGAAAGCTATAAGAAGTCCTGTATGAAGTTTGCAAGAAACCATGTGGGAGACACTGCCAACATGTGGAAGAAGGTGCTCTGGTCAGATGAGTCCAAAATTAAACTTTTTGGCCTAAAAACAAACCGCTATGTATGACTGAAAGCTAAAACTGCACATCACCCTGAACACACCATCCCCACCGTGATGGTGGCAGCATCATGTTGTGGGATGCTTTTCTTCAGCAGGGACACGGAGGCTAGTTGAGGGAAGATGGATGGAGCCAAATATAGGACAATTTTAGAAGAAAACCTGTAACACACGGTCAAACTTTCTGTCGGAAAATGTACGATTGGATGTTGTTGTCGGAAAATCCGATCGTGTGTGGGCTCCATCAAACTTTTTCCGTCGGAATTTCCGACACACAAAGTTTGACAGCAGAATCTAAAATTCAATTCCGATGGACAAAGTGCCACGCATGCTCAGAATAAATTATGAGATGAAATCTATTGGCTACTGCCCTCTTTATAGTCCTGTCGTACGTGTTGCCAGTTTGTGTTGGTCTATCACATAAAATCCTAATAACATACAATTACGTGTTTGGTTGTAACATGACAAAATGAGGAAAATGTCAAGGGGTATGAATACTTTTTCAAGGCACTGTAGCTTGTATTCATTACTCTAACATGTTGTATAAAATATGCACACATTGTGCAGCAGCTGAGAAGTTAAGAACAAACAGTGCTGTCCATCCTAATGCCAGGGAGGGATGACATAACTGCAGTAACGCTCAAGAAGATCAAAGGAGGACCACCAAGGAGACATGCCAGAGATGGTATAACAAAGTTATACTCATAGGAAGCAGTCTACTGTTAAAAAATATATATAATAAATACCAATGAAACATACAACTCACAAAAGCGTAACTATATATTTAATGAGACTTCTTCTCAAAGAGTTTCAATGACAGTTTCAATGACAACAAGAAGATTTAGCAGGAACAAGCAGGTTCAGTATGCTCAAAGATAATCAAAGGCCCCTCATCACTCAGGTGACCCTTGGATGTATTTCTGTCAGCAGTCAGTAGCCTGATAACTGTCTGCAGACCAGATGGGGATGAATTAAACAGAGGCTACTCATGTATCTTATGCCCACGTGGATGCTTTGGCTCATCACCGCAGCACTGCGTTCCCTTTCTCCAGCTCCCTGAAGTTCTGCACCTTTCCCCTGTCTCACCCTATTTACACTTCCTGTGTCTAGAGTGCAGTTAATGCTCCAGTTTCTCTGCTTCTTCCATCATGAGGGCCTGCCCATCATCAACCAGGAAAGAGAGATTACCTCTATGTAGTGGCCATAACCTGTTGCAGGGCGGCCTTGACTGAATGGGCTTACCGGTTACCTTCTCCTGGCCTGCTTTTCCATGTCTAGGGGTTCCCAGGGCTGATACCCAACGACTTGTATACTGACACAGTTAAAGTCCTTTCAAAAGGTTTTATTTTGCAGTAGAACTTTCACAAAACACAGTCTCTTAGGGAACAGAGGGCACGGTGAAGAACTCAGGTACCTTGAACTGCAGGTTTAAAAAAGTCTCTACTTCCACCCAGAGAGTAGCCACTTGCAGCTGGGTACTTCAAGGCTGAACAGACCTCTAGCCAGAGATCATGGCAGTCAGCACGTTGACTCAAAACTTGAACAATCAACTGAAGATGAACAGGAACCTTTTTCCAACCATACCTGAAACGTTTCCCGCTTCCTTTGTGGTACTGGAAAAGTGTGAAATCATCAATGTCCTTCCCAACTCAGTAACCAGGCACTTCTCAGGATGCCACTTGTCGGCCCTCCTCCAAAAAGTCCTCCCCCGGTCACTTCCACGAGCTGTGGTGTCCCTCCAAGCCGAGATCACACCCGAATCCTCCCTCAGTTACAGCACCTCGGACCAGCAGGTTCCAAGACTCTGGAACAGACGGATCCCTACCCCAGACCAGACAGGTCTATCAGGGGCCACTGACAGGAACATGCTGCGGGATGTCTGACACCCCATGACCGGGACCCCTCACGGGGCTCCCCCAGTCCTGGAATCAGCACAGACCACACGGGTCTCACGAACAACTCCGGAACCCCAAACACGTGACCCACACCTGCTTAAGTACCCCCTCTCAGACTCCTCAGCAGGCCCGGCACTCCCGCTGATTGGCTCCGAGAGGGCCATACCCAAACATCCAACCAGGCCTAGTTCTAGCCTGTCATGTGCACCTCACCACTCATATGACCAGGTAGAACTTCAAACATGGCCCGGCCAGACTGGTGTCAAGGCCCATCTACACAATTAACCCTCAGTACCGTAGGGTCCTGAGGCAAAAACTAAATTTACAATGCGTGTGACATTTGATCCTAAATGTCATCCGGTACATCTAGATTACCTCTAGTGAAACTAATGATCAGTTTAAAGAGGTTGTCAACCAGTGCTACCTCAGAAAAAAACATACCAAAAAGTGCCAAGAGAGCATCAATTACAAATATACCGTATGTTTACTATATTTTATTCTTTATACATTTTTTAAATTAGCCACTGCAGCTATAAAACTGCTTTACAAAGTATTGCAGCAATCAAAGTTTTCAGTTACACTTGGATGTACAATTGAATGCCATCATAAAGCACTTAAGAAGAACACCAAAGTCTGTTGCATTTCAGCTTAATCCTAGTGATTGTGATTTATGAAGCTAAGGTCATGTTTTCCAGTTTCTGTCTGAGCAGATTTCTAAAAACTCTGACCAGTAATCTTACTGGGATTGCGAGAAAATTGAAAACTGCTAAAAATATGATTGCGTATGGCATAAAAATGAAAACAATAAAAAAAAAAATTCCATGAACTTTTTGCCTCTGTTGTGTGTAATTTAGAAAAAAAAGAATATAGAATAAAAATATAGTCAAATAATAAACATTATTATTTAACCAATTCAGCCCCGGAAGAATTTACCCCCTTCCTGACCAGAGTACTTTTTGCGATTCGGCACTGCGTCGATTGAACTGACAATTGCGCGGTCATACGACGTGGCTCTCAAACAAAATTGACATCCTTTTTTTTACCATAAATAGAGCTTTCTTTTGGTGGTATTTGATCACCCCTGCAGTTTTTATTTTTTGCGCTATAAACAAAAAAACAGCAACAATTTTGAAAAAAACACATTATTTTTTACTATAATAAATACCCCCAAAAATATATTAACCACTTTCAGACCGGACCATTTTGCTGGTAAATGACCAGAGGTCTTTTTACACTTTGGCACTGCGCTGCTTTAACTGGTAATTGCGCGGTCATGCAATGTTGTACCCAAACAAAATTTGCGTCCTTTTCTTCCCACAAATAGAGCTTTCTTTTGATGGTATTTGATTGCCTCTGCGATTTTTATTTTTTGCGATATAAACGTAAAAAGACCGCAAATTTTGAAAAAAAATGATATTTTCTACTTTTTGTTATTAGAAAAATCCAATAAACTCAATTTTAGTCATACATTTAGGCCAAAATGTATTCAGCCACATGTCTTTGGTAAAAAAAAAGTCAATAATTGTATATTTATTGGTTTGCGCAAAAGTTGTCACATCTACAAACTAAGGTACGTTTTCTGGAATTTACGCAGCTTTTAGTTTACGACTGCCTATCTCATTTCTTGAGGTGCTAAAATGACAGGGCAGTACAAAACCCCCCCAAATGACCCCATTTTGGAAAGTAGACCCCCTAAGGAAATTGATAAGAGGCATGTTGAGCCCATTGAATATTTTATTTTTTTGCCTCAAGCGATTGAATAATGACAAAAAAAAAATTTTTTTTTTTTTTTTACACAAAGTTGTCACTAAATGATATATTGCTCACACATGCTATGGGCGTATGTGAAATGACACCCCAAAATAAATTCTGCTGCTTCTCCTGAGTACGGGGATACCACATATGTGGGACTTTTTGGGAGCCTAGCCGCGTACAGGGCCCCGAAAACCAAGCACCGCCTTCAGGCTTTCTAAGGGCGTAAATTTTTGATTTCACGCCTCACTACCTATTACAGTTTTGAAGGCCATAAAATGCCAAGATGGCACAAAACCCCCACAAATGACCCCATTTTAGAAAGTAGACACCCCAAGCTATTTGCTGAGAGGCATGTTGAGTCCATGGAATATTTTATATTTTGCCACAAGTTGCGGGAAAATTACAAACTTTTTTTTTTTTTTTTTTTTTTTCACAAAGTTGTCACTAAATGATATATTGCTCATGCATGCCATGGGCATATGTGAAATGACACCCCAAAATAAATTCTGCTGCTTCTCCTGAGTACGGGGATACCACATATGTGGGACTTTTTGGGAGCCTAGCCGCGTACGGGGCCCCGAAAACCAAGCACCGCCTTCAGGCTTTCTAAGGGCGTAATTTTTTGAGTTCACTTCTCACTACCTATTACAGTTTTGAAGGCCATAAAATGCCAAGATGGCACAAAACCCCCACAAATGACCCCATTTTAGAAAGTAGACACCCCAAGCTATTTGCTGAGAGGCATGTTGAGTCCATGGAATATTTTATATTTTGCCACAAGTTGCGGGAAAATTACAAACTTTTTTTTTTTTTCACAAAGTTGTCACTAAATGATATATTGCTCACGCATGCCATGGGCATATGTGAAATGACACCCCAAAATAAATTCTGCTGCTTCTCCTGAGTACGGGGATACCACATATGTGGGACTTTTTGGGAGCCTAGCCGCGTACGGGGCCCCAAAAACCAAGCACCGCCTTCAGGCTTTCTAAGGGCGTTACAGTTTTGAAGGCCATAAAATGCCAAGATGGCACAAACCCCCCCCCCCAAATGACCCCATTTTAGAAAGTAGACACCCCTAAATTTAGGGGTACACTAGTGAGACTAGGTAATAAATGGCGGGTGCCCTGAAACTATAAAAAAATAACTAACCAACCAGCGTCACCTGTAACAGTTATATGGTGATCACTGGTGAAAGGGTTAACTAGGGGGCAATCAGGGGGCTTTATGCGGTAGTATATGGGGGTCCCTGGCGCTATAAAAAGCTGCGGCGAACCTAAATACCTACCTGCCTAACTAGCGTCACCTGTGACACTAATACAGCGATCAGAAAAACGATCGCTTATTAGGCTGGGTTCACACTGGAGCGATGCGGGAACGCCACGAATGCGCGGCGGGTTCCCGCATCGCATGCCTCCCGGCGGCAGTTCACACTGCCCTATGCGAACTGCTGGGAGTGTCAGTGAAATGTTAATGACACCCCCAGATCAGTTCGCATATCGCAGTGCGATCTGCAAACTTGGATCGCATGGTGTGAACACCCATGCGATCCGATTCTGCTGCGGACCAAAAAAAGGGTCCCGTGCGAGTTTGCGGCGGGTGCGGCGGGTGCGACACGAATTCAGCCATACTATCTGTATAGCTGAACTCGAATCGCACAGAGATCGGATGTGATTTGCACTGCAGTGCGGTGCGAATCACATCCGTTCTCATAAACCGCTGCAATGTGAACCCAGCCTTAGTGACACTGGCGACGGGGGGTGATCACGGGGTTAAACCTTTATTGGGGGGGTTAGGGGGGTACCTTAGAACTAAAGGGGGCTAACCCTAACTGCCCTAACAGTTATTAGTCACAAATGACACCTGCCGGGTGATCAGGGGGTTAAACCTTTATTAGGTAATAAATGGCGGGTGCCCTGAAACTATAAAAAAATAACTAACCAACCAGCGTCACCTGTAACAGTTATATGGTGATCACTGGTGAAAGGGTTAACTAGGGGGCAATCAGGGGGCTTTATGCGGTAGTATATGGGGGTCCCTAGCGCTATAAAAAGCTGCGGCGAACCTAAATACCTACCTGCCTAACTAGCGTCACCTGTGACACTAATACGGCGATCAGAAAAATGATCGCTTATTAGGCTGGGTTCACACTGGAGCGATGCGGAAACGCCGCGAATCCGCGGCGGGTTCCCGCATCGCATGCCTCCCGGCGGCAGTTCACACTGCCCTATGCGAACTGCTGGGAGTGTCAGTGAAATGTTACTGACACCCCCAGATCAGTTCGCATATCGCAGTGCGATCTGCAAACTCGGATCGCATGGTGTGAACACCCATGCGATCCGATTCTGCTGCGGGCCAAAAAAAGGGTCCCGTGCGAATTTGCGGCGGGTGCGGCGGGTGTGGCGGGTGCGGCGGGTGCGGCGAATGGCTGAACTCGAATCGCACAGAGATCGGATGTGATTTGCACTGCAGTGCGGTGCGAATCACATTCGTTCTCATAAACCGCTGCAATGTGAACCCAGCCTTAGTGACACTGGCGACGGGGGGTGATCACGGGGTTAAACCTTTATTGGGGGGGTTAGGGGGGTACATTAGAACTAAAGGGGGCTAACCCTAACTGCCCTAACAGTTATTACAGTCACAAATGACACCAATGCAAAAAAAAAAAAAAAAAAAAAAAAAATGACATTGGTGTCACTGTGACTGGGGGGGCAGGGGTAATTGGGGGGGTGATCGGGGGGTAAAGGGGGGGTGTGAGTGTGCCTGGCATGTTCTACTGTGTGTGGGATGTGTTGGTGCAACTCACTGATCCGCTCTCCTCCGTGTCGGAACGAAAAATACCGACACGGAGGAGAGAATACATCACTTCCTCTCCTGTGTTTACATTACAGGAGAGGAAGTGATGTCACCGGGGATTTCCATTCGTCGGGAGCGATCGCGAGGGGGTGGCCATGAATGAATGGCCGTCCCCTCGTCCGGGATCGCTCCCGAACGAAAACCGACCGCCGCAGGCACCGGGCGGGGGCCCGATCGGGCCCCCGACCCGCGGGAGGCAAATCACGTACATGTACGTGCTTATGCCTGCCCGTGCCATTCTGCCGACGTACATCGGCGTGAGGCGGTCGGCAAGTGGTTAAAAAAACTTTTTTTTTCCTCAGTTTAGGCCGATACGTATTCTTCTACATATTTTTGGCTAAAACAAAATCACAATAAGCAATTATTGATTGGTTTGTGCAAAAATTATAGCGTTTACAAAATAGGGGATAGTTTTATGGCACTTTTATTAATATATATATTTTTTTAAATGGTGGCGATCAGCAATTTTTATCATGACTGCAACATTATGGCAGACACATCGGACATTTTTGACACATTTTTGGGACCATTGTCATTCATACAGCAATCAGTGCTATACAAATGCACTGATTCCTGTGTAAATGACACTGCCAGTGATGGGGTTACACAGTTACATAGTTACATAGTTAGTCAGGTTGAAAAAAGACACAAGTCCATCTAGTTCAACCACAAAATAAAATAATATCATACAATCCCATATACCCAATTCTTTACCCACAGTTGATCCAGATGAAGGCAAAAAAAAAACAGCAGAGCATGATCCAATTTGCTAAAGCAGGAGAAAAAATTCCTTCCTGATCCCCCGAGAGGCAATCAGATTTTCCCCGGATCAACTTTACCTATAAATGCTAGTACCCAGTTATATTATGTACACTTAGGAAATGATCCAGGCCTTTCTTAAAGCAATCTACTGAGCTGACCAGAACCACCTCTGCAGGGAGTCTATTCCACATTTTCACACATTTTACTGTGAAGAAACCTTTCCGTATTTGAAGATGAAATCTAATTTCCTCTAGATGTAAAGAGTGCCTCCTTGTCCTTTTTGTTGACTGTAAAGTGAATAACTCAACACCAAGTTCATTATATGGACCCCTTATATATTTGTACATGTTGATCATATCCCCCCTTAATCTCCTCTTATCAAGAGTGAATGAATTCAGTTCCTCAAATCTATCCTCATAGCTGAGCTCCTCCATGCCTCTTATCAGTTTGGTTGCCCTTCTCTGCACTTTCTCCAGTTCCCCGATATCCTTTTTGAGAACTGGTGCCCAAAACTGAACTACATATTCCAGATGAGGTCTTACTAATGATTTGAACAGGGGCAAAATGATATCTCTCGCTCTGGAGTCCATACCTCTCTTAATACAAGAAATTACTTTGCTCGCTTTGGAAACCGCAGATTGACATTGCATGCTATTATTGAGCTTATGATCTACCAAAACCCCCAGATCCTTCTCCACTAAGGATCCCCCCAGTTGTAATTCCCCTAAAATGTATGATGCATGCATATTCTTAGCTCCCAAGTGCATAACTTTACATTTCTCAACATTAAACCTCATCTGCCACAGTCGCCCAATTAGACACAGCACAGAGCATTGAGGTTGGCTTGTAAATTGGAGACATCATGTAAGGACGTAAACGGAAATGTTACTTTTGATCCCAGACCCAATATCATTTATAAAGATATTAAAAAGTAAGGGTACCAGCACTGAGCCTTGGGGTACACCACTGATAACCTTAGACCATTCAGAGTAAGAATCATTAATCACTACTCTCTGAATTCTGTCTTTTAGCCAGTTTTCTATCCATTTACAAACTGATATTTCCAAACCTGTATACTTTACCTTACACATGTGTGCGGAACTATATCGAAGGCTTTTGCAAAATCCAAGTATACCACATACACCGCCACCTGTCATGGCCGTCCTGGTGATCCGATCGCACATGGGAGATCTGCCCGCAGGATTCCTTTGCTGAGAACTTGTCGGTATCCTTGGGTGCGCGTTAACACGAACGGACGCACGCGGGTGCGCGTTGGTACGAATGGGCGCACGCGGGTGCGCGATGGTACGAACGGGCGCACGCGGGTGCGCGGGGTCACGAACGGGTGCATAGTTACTCGCGGGGGCACGCAGACTCGCCGTACGACCGCTTTGGTGCCCTAAGGGCTACTTAAGGACTCTGCCTCTTGTCCTCCTTGCTGTCCAGTCTACAGCGTGTCCGGTGATTCTGTTGCCTGCTATCTGCTGCCTTGATTCCTGTTACCCGGCCTGTTCCTGACTACGTTTGTTTGCTACCTGCCACTGACCTCTTGCCTGTCTGACTAGGTCTCTGTCTCTTCCTGTGTACCATTGTTGCACGCCTGTTGCCGACTCGGCTTGTACCCGACCCTGCTGACTACCATCTGCTGTTCCGGTCTGATCGCCAGTGCCTGCTGCCTCCAGCTGACTACTATCTGCTTTTTCCGGTCTGATAGCCAGTACCTGCTGCCATCTGCTGACCTCCATCTGCTGTTCTGGTCCGATTGCCAGTGCCTGCTGCCATCTCCTATCTACCTTCTGCTGTCCCGGTCCGACTGCCAGTGCCTGCTGCCACCTGCTGACTGCCACCTGCCGTTCCAGTCTTCTACCTGTGCCTGCTGCTGTCGATCTGGATCTGCCTTACATCAGCCAGGCACTTGTGCCCTCTGAACTCTTGAATCCCTGTTCCCACCTTCAGGGGTTCTCAAACCAGAGGCTTACGAGAAGCCGCTCCCTGCATTCTGGGCTCTCCTACCAGGTACGTGACACCACCCCTCTGTCCAAGGTTTTACTTACCTCCTCATAAAAAGATATCAGGTTTGTCTGACAACTTCTGTCTTTCATGAATCCATGATGTCTGTTGCTTAACATATTTTTTTCCTGCAAGAACTCGTCTATGTGGTCTTTTACTAATCTCTCCAGTATCTTCCCAACTATAGACGTTAAACTAACAGGTCTATAGTTACTTGGTAAAGACTTTGCTCCACTTTTAAATATAGGCACCACATTGGCCCTGCGCTAATCCAGTGGTACTATTCCTGTCATTAATGAGTCCCCAAAAATTAGATACAATGGCTTTGACATTACAGAGCTCTATTCTTTTAGGATCCGTGGGTGGATGCCATCAGGTCCAGGTGCTTTATCCATCTTTATTCTGTCCAAATATTTCTGGACCATATCACTTTTGAGCCATTGTGGATTCGGGGCTGTGTCACTACCACCCCATTATGGACATGAGCTCCCCCATGCTCCTTTGTATACACAGAGCTGAAGAAAGTATTTAATAAATTAGCCTTCTCTTTGTCCCCAGTCACCCACTCTAGATTATTTTGTAAAGGGCCTACATGCTCAGACTTGACCTTTTTACTATTAATATATTTGAATATTTTTTTGGGGTTTGTCGTACTATCTTTTGCAATCTGTCTTTCATTTAGAATTTTTGCATCCTTGATTTCATTTTTACATATTCTGTTATATTCTTTTTAACATTTAAATTACACTAGTGTTCCTTCATTTTTATATTTTTTAAAAGCTCTTTTCTTATAGTTTATAGCTTTTTTAACTTTGGCCGTGAGCCACATAGGTTTTATTTTTAGCCTTTTAAACTTATTGTCCATGGGAATATACTTTGCAGTGAGATCACAAACAATGAATTCCCATCTCTGTTCTGTGCCCATTGATGACAATATTCTCTCCCAGTCTAGGTCCTGGAGAGCAGCCTCCATCCTTGGGAAATTTGTTCTCTTGAAATTAAGTGTTTTTATCTTTCCCGTATGCGATTTTTGCTTACAGCTAACATCAAATGAAATCATGTTATGGTCACTGCTACCCAGGTGTTCCTTTATCTGAACATTAGTAATACGCTCTGCATGGTTTAAGATTACCAGGTCCAAAAGAGCATGATTCCTAGTTGAGGCCTCAATAAACTGGACCATAAAATTGTCCTGTAGTAGGTTTATACATTTTTGCCCTTTAACTGTCCCAGCAGTGCCATTACTCCAGTCAATTTCTGGGTAGTTAAAACCCCCCATTATTATCACTGTCCCAGCCATTGCAGCCCTTTCTATCTGTGCAAGGAGCTGAGTCTGCACCTCCTCCTTAACATTGGGTGGTCTATAGCAAACTCCAATGATTAACTTTGAACTACGCACATCTGTATGCAGTTCCGCCCATAATGCTTCAGACTCATCACACTCTCTGTCCACCAGGTCCTCTTTCTCACTCGCTTTGAGATCACTTCTCACATACAGACAGACCCCTCCACCTTTCCTTTTTACTCTGTCTTTCCGAAAGAGTGCATAGCCAGGAATATTAATAGCCCAGTCATTTGAGGAATGAAGCCAAGTTTCAGCAATACCGATTACATCATAGCTCTCCTGATGCACCAGAGCTTCCAACTCACCTATTTTGCTTAGCAGACTTCTGGCATTGGTGAACAAACATTTTAATGCATTCATATATTTTGACCAGTCACATACTATCCTCTTGGGTGTTCTGAGATTGCAACTAGGACTAGGGTTAACAACTAAATGGCAGTGTAGGGGTTAAGTGTGTCCTAGGGGCGTGTTGTTAACTGTGGGGGTCGTGGCTGTGTTTTACAGATCACTGATCTCTGTTCCAATCACAGGGAGCAGAGATCAGTGTCACTCTTGCTAGGCAGAATAGGGAGATGCTTGTTTACTTTAGCATCTCCCAGTTCTTCCTCTCCGTGAGGCGATCGCAAGTATCCCCGCAGCGATCAAGTCCGCGGGACCCGCGACCGGACTCACGGAGCTTCCTGCGGGCACATGAGTGTGCCCTCGCACCTCTTAAAGGGCAACATACAGGTACGCGATTCTGCCTGTACATGCCCTTCTCCCGATGTATATCAGCGTGAGGCGGTTGGGAAGCGTTTAACCTCCTCCCGGCCATGCTATAGCTGAATGAAGGCTACAGAGTGCCCTTAATTGCCAGAAAGCCATCATATGGTGTCCTCCCATGTATGAGCTGCCAGTGCGCCCTCTGTGGGGCACACACAGTGTGCTCTGTGATCATCAAGTTTATGAGACTTACCATGTGTTCAGCTGTCAGCCAATGACAGCTGATCAAGTGATGTAAACAGAGGATTGGAAATTGTTGTTTATCCTTCGCGCTGTGAAACTGTTTTTTTGGGGGGTTTTTTTCAAAATGTTTTTTTCTCGTTTTTTTTGCACAAAACCCAACAGTGATTAAGTACCACCAAAAGAAAGCTCTATTTGTGTGAAAAAAATAAAAATAAACATGTAATTTGGTTATAGCGTTGCATGACCACACAACTGTCATTTAGCCCGGGCTCACACTATGGCACGCTGCGGATCGCACAGGAGCGATGTACATCACTATTTCCTGTCTCAGGGAAGAATCAGGGTCGATTATATGCCTGAATTTGGCCCTGAAACGGAGTCAAAGATGCACAGCATTTTTGTGCAATGTGCTCCGCAGCTGCCCCGGAGATATGTGAACCGGCTCCACATGGAGCCAGTCGCATTCTCCTGCTATGTGAATTATATGCGGGGAAACACACATCTAATTCACATAGCTGTGAACGGGGACTCAAAGTGTGAGAGCGCTGAAAGCTGAAAATTGGTCTTGGCAGGCAGGGGGTTTCAGTGCCCAGTAAGCAAGTGTTAAAAAGGTTTGTCTAACAAATTTTTGTGTACTAACAATCAGATTGTCATAAGATTGCTTCGAAAGCGGTATTTTTTGTACAATATTCTTATCGTGTGTACAGGGCTTTAGTCTTTAATAGGATTGAGCTAAACACACTTGGATTCAGTTTGAGGAGGTTGGCCATATCATCAGATCAAAAGTTTGGATGCCAAATCCAAACACTATTGTAGTCAAAGGTCTGAACATCCATCTGGTTTTGCCAGGTGGCAGCCTTGCTGAGTCTGATGGTGAAAAGTCCATGAAGCACTAACAAATATAACGGGGTTCATCTTATCAAGCAAAAGAGAAACCCTATCATTTAGACCATAGGCTTGAATGAAGACTTGTTTAATCCACTTAGCTATGGTGGAGTAAGAAAAAATGAAGCACCCTATAGTAACTCTTGGAGAGAACAAAGAAGCTGTAATGGAGAAGTAGAATGTCATATACCTGTGTTTGTCGGAATAATAAAGGGAATCTTGAAAATGGTGGCACAATTAATGGACACTGAGTCTATTGTTCAAGCAATGCAGGGCTCTACTGATCCATGGCTGCAGGCACAAATATGGGTGCTTGAGATGATTAGCTGCAAAATATTGAATAAGCGTAAGGCAAAGTATACCCTTAATTCTGCTGGTCTCTGGACAACAGAGCAATATAAATATGTGTTTCAGCACAAGCAGAAATTGGAGGAAGAGGTGGAGTTTTTAAAAGTGGAAGTTAAAAATGTGAAATTTCATGCCCAGCAGGCTGCTGCATTTCTCGCTGAGAGTAAGCATATTGCTAATGAGAATATAAAGTTGCTCAATGAGATTAAATTTGTTAAGGATTGTTTTAGTGATGTCCAGGTGCCATATGGGGTATATGCTCCAAACACGCAAAGGTTGACCATTCTTAATGTTTAGAAGATATAGTGTCTTTAGAGAAACAGAGTTCTGTTGTTACTGCGAAGAAGGTCAATGATGAATGTTTAGATAATGGTGTTGTAGCAACTGTGGAGATGGACTCAGGTGTAGAAACTGGGAATTTTGATGGCCGTTTAGTGGAAAAGGGTGATACAGCGGCAGTGGCCACATCAGATGAGTCTATTGTTGGTGAATGTTCCTCAGACGATGAGAGTGTGAGGTTTCAAGATTCCGTCTATTGTAATGTGTCTCAGCCATCATATGCTCAGAGAATGGCCTATGCAGGGAGTCCAGCTGCAAGATGTTTTGCTTGCAAAAAGTTGCGGCATATTGCACAATACTGTTTTGTGGGTAATAATAGTAATCAAAGGAACTCTTGGTACTCTAAAACTGGAAAGACTTCAGTTTATGGAGCATCTGAAAGAGCTGAAAATAGAGGTGGCTTCATTTACACAAAGACACGAGGCTGGAATGAATTACTCTTTTGTTAAAAGCCCTTACAGGGTTGGATGTGTGGTATATGTTTTTTTGGTTAATGTTCTTTGGCATGAATTAAGATTTAGGTACTGCTCTCAGAGATTCGGCCTCAGTATATGGGACATTATGGAGGACCTTTAAGTATTTGTTTTGGTACATGATTTGGTACATTTTTTAGTCAGGTGGAAAATAAACTGTAAATTCTTTTTGTATTGTGTATAGTTTTAACCCACCTGAAAGAGTTTCTGGGTAAAGCCTAAATTAGCAAATGTATCCATTTTTTTTTACTTAGAGTTGACATTAACATGATAATGTCAAGGGAGTGGGATTGCTAGCAGCCCCATCCATGGGTTTAAATACAAAATAATAATAAACTATTTGTCAACATTGTATGTATGACTCCTACAATGGTTGGGTTTGCTTTTGTGTTTTTCTTTTTGTTTTTAGATTATATTGTTATGTCAAAGTGGCAACATATTTTAATTTGTTTAACAGGCTGCATGCTTCCTGCTCTTTCTGATCAAGGCAGAAAAAATAAGATGTATAAGAGAGAAAGCTGGGCTCAGTCTGTTTTTGTTTAGTAAGTAACAAGACATTTAGATGAATCTTCGCATAAATAAATAAATACATGTTTTTGTAACATGTTATTCCTAAGTCATGGGCCCTAGGAACTGCAAAGTATTCAGGTATCAGGGCTGGCTTAGCCCTTCCTTCTCTGGGCTGGCTGCTCAGCTGTCGGCTAATTGCCAGCTCTCATCTCTCTCCACAGTTACCCAGCTGTCCCTGATCCTGCTCATCTGACCTGCCTACTTAAAGCTGTCCAGCTCACTTAATCTCTGCCTTCGCCTTGATCACATCACAAGAAACCATCTCCTGCAGTTCTGTTTAAAGACTGGTTTGCCAACATCCCTTCTGGCTCCTTATCCTGCTTGCTGTTGCTCCACTTGGATCCCTGACTTCTGGCCTGGCTGATTACCCGATCTGGTTATTGAACTCTGGACTGGCTGACTACTCTAACTGGTTACTGGACTCTGGCTATGTTTTGACTACGCTTACTCTATTTACCTTTTTATTTTTTATTAATAAACAAGTGTGATTTAACGACGGAGTTACGCTGATTACGTCACTTCCGGGTCGCCAACGGTGTTTGGAACGCAGGTGGAGCGCAAGCTGCGTGTCTACCGTACGGCATCCACGAGTGCATTGGAACTTACGCTATAAGGACTCTATCCCAAGGGGAAGTATAGCAATAGAGTCACCACCTTTCAACAGGGTAAAAATCCCGGGATACTGCCCTGAAGTGTGGGTTTTACTCGCAGAAAGTTTTTTTGTTTTCCCTGGGACAGAGAGTGTATTAGCGTTTTTTTCCTTGATTTTGCTTAATAACATGCTGTTTTTTCTGGAGCAATACCGGAACATTCGGATGCATTAACATATTAGATCTCTTGGTGGACTGCGTTTCCACAGATTTTTCTCATTATATGAGAGTTGTGGTTTTATTTATATATATTTTTTTATTTTTTTATATTTTTTCTGCTGTGTTTTTTATATGTTTTTTATCATTTTTGTGGCAATAAATTGATTTTTTTATATGGATTACACTATGGAGACTTCAATTTTTTTCCTATGAGGATATATGGAATTTTCTTCTGGATACGATCAATCACCAAATTAAGGGTTGAAGAGCCGGACATCGGGAGATTTGGTCTGAAGGCGAGCAACCCCTGCAGGGGTACTTTCTTCTGGTGAGTGGGGTTCCTTGTGGGGGAGCACGGAAGTCACGTTGAAGACTGCACAGGAAGCACTAAAGTCACTTTATGAACATTTTTTTACACATTTTTTTGGATTTACACTATTGACTATACATTTTGGACTATTGGTTATATATTTAATATATATTTTATATATATTTTTTATTCTATATTTTTTGTTTCAGTTTTTATTTAGGTTTATTAATATTATTTTTGTTTTTTATTATATTTCCATATTTTTTTATGATTATCATTAATTCTATTATTCAAGGGTATTGATGCACTCATATTATTAGGGGCTGTATTATATGATTAGTGGTTTCTTATATTAATTTTTCACATATTTTTTCGTATTTTCACCTGAAACTTTTTTATGCTCTCTTATAGAATTATTAGTAGTTGCATTCTTTCACATTCAGCTATTGGGCTGTATATTTTCACTAACATATGCTAACATACTGACACAATTGTAATCTAGCACCGATGCAATTTTAGGGGTAAAATCGCACCGAACTATATATAAGTTTGGTTACATTTTACTGATACTTTTATGCTAATTCTCCCTTTCTTTCACTGGATGTTTTCTTTACGTTACATTGGTATTTCACTATGATACTCTAGTGGGGAACTGTTGGTAAACTCTAGCACTGATGCATTTTTGCGACTAATCGCAGCTAGCATTATTATTATTTTTTCTTTCGATATTCAGCTTTTTTCACAAGATTTATGGATGGTTTGTCTGGGATTATAAGAGACTTATCACACTCACTAGGGTGGGTTTGGAGATATACTATATAACCTGTGTGACTTAATAGCTTCTGGGTGGAGCTGGTCTTGTATTCCTTCCTGGTTTCAACAGTAATAGGAGTTTATAAGCTTTGGGTCTTTCTGGCTAAAGTTTTCATTTAGGTGGAATAAGAACCTGTTTGGGTTCATGTTAAATAGGTAGCGCCATTTTCCCCGGTCGTTATATTGTTTCCATTCCTGAAAGAAACCCTATAAGGGGATTCTCTTTGTGTGGGGGGGCAGCAACCTAGTATTATATATATATAGACATATAAGACATATAGAGGATCTGTATTTAGCCGTTTTTTGTTTTTGTTTACTTACTCCTGGTGTTGAATAGCGCGGTTCTTCTATCTTGTAATTTAATTGTACTTCTGTCTCGGTCTGGTTCATGGTTTCTGACGTCAGGTTCCTGTCGAAGTTTTAAAGTTTTTTGGTTTTCCTTTTTCCTTGGTGGTTTTATATAACAATGTTTTAATTGTAGTTATGCCTTAATGTTTATCTTGTTTGTTTGAACAGATTTGCAAGTGGTGTGGAGTGGTAAGCTAGAGGTGACATAGATAACGTTAGTGATGAGACCAGAAAATGCACATTTGTGTAATAGATAGTTGAGGACCTGGAAGCCACTAATCTCATTTTGTGAACTTGCACATCCTTCTCCAAAGATGCTCTGGAAACTTCACATTGTTGAACAAAGATTGGCACTGCTAAATTTCCTGCTTGCCATGTGTTTTGTCACCTGGTGACACTAGCAAAACTACTTACAGTGAGACTACCATCAGAAATACCACCTGAGGCATATAATTGCTTCACAGTTCACTAGAAGATGACAAAACAATGGTCTTGCTGGGCTTATGGTGGCCATCAACCACTGACACACTATGAGTGACTCATTTTCCCTTTGGGTATATTTGTTAATCTTGCGTTGACTGAGAACCTGGGTTTATGTTCAGTCGATGAGGCTCAGGCTTATGGAAATGTAATGCATGTCTGGACATTACTGGATTACTATGCTTCACAAAATCAAGTAAAGAAGGAAAAAAAATTGCATTCCAACATTGAGGTAAAAAATGTTTAGGCATCAGTATCACCTCCACACCCCCTTTTAATTAGCTGAGCCCTCATTCGATCCAGCGCTGTCCCCATCTGTAGCTCTTCTCTCTCCTTACTTCCTGATTTCACTGGCTTTGCTATGGAAGTGAGAGCCATTGGTTCCCATTGATGTCAGTCAAAGCCAGTGAAGAGGGAGTGGGGACAATCTCACAAGAGTGCCCACATAGAAAGCAGCTTTCTATGGGACACTCACCAGAGTGGGGCAGGCCAGGAGGAGATCCAAGAAGAGGAGGTTCAGAGCCACTCTGAGCAATTCTAACAAATTCCATTGCACAGAGTAGGTAAGTATAAACCTGTTTTTTATTTAAAAAAAATTAAAAAACGAGCATTTAAAATGCCTTTAAGCTTTTAGACCATAGGATACTGGCAGCCCTTCAATTAGGTACTAATACTGTGCACGCATTCTGCAAATTCACACACATTCTTGCATCTGTGCTCCTGATTAAGAACTACATCAACAGCCAGGCAGAAGTAGAGGGGGTGGGAAAGAAAACCAGGAACATTTCTCTCCTGATAAAATATGTCAATTGTGGACTAATAACCCTATAGGGAATCCCCAGACATACAGTACTAACCTAACCTAAATAGCAGGTCCTGTGTAATCTGGAACACAGATGAGTAGTCACTGCCGACTGCAGGATTATTTCAGAGAGAATACCAACATAGATAATGAACTAGGAATCTGAGCTGTTTGGTCATATGGAGAGCTTTCTGTTTCTTTCTGAATCTATAAATAGCTGTAGATAACTGGAGAAACTTCCAGAATTTCAGGTCTGTCACAGAGAAAATACCAGTATAAACTGAGAAACCTGTGCTCATTGGCTTATTGGGGAGATTTCAAGGATTTGAAATATTCACCATGAATCTACCAGGGCTCACTGGCTGGCCGGATTTTTAAGCACATTTTAAGCATAAATCCACAAGCACCTGTTGACAGTAAAAAAAAAAAAAAAACGAAATGTCAAATGAATAAACAGCGGAGCTGAAGAAGACACAACCACGCTCCTCTGGAGACTTTTTTACCAGTTCCGCAAGCAGAAGAATACCCAAACGTAACAGTCTGAGATACATTCCACACAGAGTGGACTCCACCTGCACAGTAGGGAATCTGTCGGCTAATTTCTGAGCAGGCAGATGGCTGGTCCATGTCCACTCCGCTTATGCAAAGCCGACACAGACACTGTATGTTTTCCTCTATGGACGGTCGGGTTGACTGACTGTCCATTTACACCCAACTGGCATACGATCTGAACTGCTAGATGGATGGGGAACAAATCCCATCCATCTGTTTTTAGTAGATCAGATTAGATGTCTATTTATACCTTTTGCTCCATAGAGGACAATGGAAGTACCAATCATGTCCACCTGTAGGGATGAGCCGAACACCCCCCGGTTCGGTTCGCACCAGAACTTTCGAACGGACCCCGCGTTTGTTACGAACGTTAGAACCCCATTGAAGTCTATGGGACTCGAACGTTCGAAATGGAAAGTGCTAATTTTAACAGCTAATATGCAAGATACTGTCCTAAAAAGGGTTTGGGGACCTGACTCCTGCCTCAGGGGACATGGGTCAATGCAAAAAAAAGTTTTAAAAACGTCCGTTTTGGCGGGAGCACTGATTTTAATGACGATTAAAGTGAAAAAAAAAGTTAAATATTCCTTTAAATATGGTGCCTGGGGGGTGTCTGTAGTATGCCTGTGAAGTGCCACGTGTTTCCCGTGTTTAGAACAGTCCCTGCACAAAATGACATTAAACGGAAATAACACCATTTAAAACTGCTTGCGGTTTTAATGTTATATCTGGTTCCTGCAATATGGTTGAAAACCATTCAGAAAAATGGCATGGGTAGCCCTCCCTGCCCATTACCAGCCTATTTGGGTCTTGTACGCATATTAAGGGGAACCCTGTACCCATATTAAAAAAAGGAAATGCGTGTGGCCCCCAGGCCCTATATACTCAGAACAGCAGTATACAGGCGGTGCAAACAAGACAGGGACTGTGTAGGTTTGTTGTGTTAAGTTGAATCTGTTTGTAATTTTCAACTGGTACATTTTTAAAGTGTAGCTCCAGTCAAAAAAACTATTTTTAAGCTTTTTGGAAAACATAGGGAAGGGTTATCACCCCTGTATAATTTGTTTTGTCGTCCATCTTTTTTCATCTCACTTGTTGCTGTCTGATGTTTGTAAGTTGGATGTTTGAAAGTAGGGGCCTGCCCTATATGCTCTGCAGAAATGGCGGAACAAGGTGTTGGTTTTGCCACAACATTGTAAGCCCTCAAAGTGACTCTTGGTGGGCGCTGGAGCGCCCTGCTGTGAACGATTATATCAAGAATTGTAATTACATGCCATTGTTGAACAGTGGTAGAAAAATTGACCTTTGGTGGTTGTGGTGCTGGTGCCACAACACTATAAGTCCTCACCGTTACTCTGGGTGGGCACAGGAAGGGGCCCTCCTGTGAAATATTATATCAAGAGTTGTAATTACATGTCCCTGTTAAACAGGGGCAGAAAAATTTGGCCTTAGGCACTGCTGCTGGTGCCACCACACTGCAACCTCTTCCATATACTCTAGTTTTTTTGCTGGAATTAGCCCTGCTGCAAAGCATTGCATCAAAAATTGTACTTAAACGCCCCTGTTAAACAGGGGCAGAAAAATTGGGCCTTAGGCACTGGTGCTGGTGCCACCACAATGCAACCTCTGCCATATACTCTAGTTTTATTGCAGGAATTAGCCCTGCTGCAAAGCATTGCATCAAAAATTGTAATTAAACGCCCCTGTTAAACAGGGGCAGAAAAATTGGGCTGCTGGCATCACCCAGAACCAAAAAACTCCTGCAGATGCCTTTTTTATAGAACAGCAGAGATAAAGGGGTATATACAGATGTATACTGTGCTGTGCTGGAGGCACACACAACTTCCAATAACTCCTGCAGATGGCAATTGGGCTCAAATAGAGAACAGCTATGTAGGTGGATTATAGCGGTATGTACTGGGTACAGAGCACGCAGACCGCACGCACTATCTCCTAACACTACTGACTGCAAGCTCTATTATTAAAGATAGATCACTAGCTATATAGGTGAGGTGAATATAGTGGTGTATACTGCGGTCAGGGCACAGACAATAACCACTACACAAGAGCAAGATAGGAAATCAGCCAAAAACGATCGATGTGTAACTGTGTTGAAGGTACACAGAACACCCACTGCTTCAGATGTCAACACACTACACGAGGCCGCCTCAAAGGCGGCCTTATATAGTGTGGGGCGTGCACTACACAGCCTGAGCTATGATTGGCCACAGGCATCCTGCCTGTGGCCAATCATGGCTCTCCTCGCTGCTGGCGCTGCGATTGGCCAAGCATGCGGGGTCACAGTGCATGCTTGGCCAATCATGAGCCAGCAATGCACTGCGCCATCGCAGTGCATTGTGGGCCGTGCGCGCCACACGAATTTTGATGCGAACGGACCAAGAGTTTGGATTTCGACGAACAGCCAATGTTCGAGTCGAACGTATGTTCGACTCTAACACGAAGCTCATCCCTATCCACCTGTGTCAAAGGGGCTTTAGAATCCCTTTACCCCTCAATGCACAAGAAAGAGAGCAGAATTGGTGTTCAGTTTTTGCCAGTTGTAAACAACTATATGTTACTATATAATGATAGATTAGTCAGGTCAAAATATAGAGAAGCACTGTTTTTAAAATGTTTTAGTCCTATAAGCTTCAAAAAAGTTCTCTACAATCCTTTAACTACTTCCCAGACTTCCAGTTCTGGAAGGGCACCCATGGACTAACTCCTAGAACCTCGCCACCCGCGCAATCATCCAGCACTCTCCATGACCGCTGTGTTCTTGGGCCACAGCTGATCACAGAATGTCGTAAAGGACCAATCACAGCAGCTCTTCATCATGTGATCAGCTGTGTCCAATCACAGCTTATCCCATGTAAACAGATTTGTCAGTTATTGGCAGTCTTTTCCTCACTCGCTGTGTCTGTGTGAGGAAAGGATTGCTGTTAAAGTGGTTTTAAACCCTTACAGACCACTTTTACCTGCAGGTAAGCCCGAAAATAAGGCTTACCTGTTGGTACTAAAAATATCTCCTAAACATGCACAGTTTATGAGATATTTACCATATACGCTTGAGCATTCACCCTATAGAAATGGCACACTTGTTTCTATCTGGTCTGTGCCACAACGGTCCACTCCCATGCGCATGGGCGGGAGTGACGTCACGCAACTCTGGCCAGTCACAGTGCCAGAGTCCTTGACCCCGGAAGGAAGAGGGGTAAAGATGGATGCTTCCTCCAGCGGGGACATTGTGAACATTGCACGCTTCATTTGAAGGTAAGTGGCACATAATGGGCTAGTGTGGTTAGAATGAGCCAGGTGAAACTGCAAATTGATAAAACAAACATCACTCAGTACAATATTGCATATAATAAAGAAACAATGCTCTATAACACAGAATGGGATAACAAAAACATACTTTTTAAGCTTGCTAAGAGGTGATAGCAAGAGATTGGAGAAACAGCCTTACTGCCTTGCTGAAGATTCTTAAAATGGCGGGTGACTCACTTCCTCTAGAGAAATCTCCCAGAATGCACTGGTCCCTAACAACTTTATTAGCACATTCTAGGAGAATAGAATATGTAACTATGCAAAACAGTAGGTGGTGCCTGTGCTCTACTATCTTGGTATACATCAAGAAAACCAACATGTTATTTCAAGCATACAATTATTAGTAAATTCAATAGAAGCGACAGTGTGGGCAGAACACTCCCCGTCTGATGTCATGTCACTAACAGAGTCTTCTGCATTAACCAGTTCCCGACCAGCGCACGCCTATGTACGTCGGCAGAATGGCACGGGCAGGCATATTGGCGTACAGGTACGTCCAATCTTTAATGGCGCCCTGCCATCGTGAGTGCACCGCCGGCGGAGCGCTCGCATGCTGGTCGGGACCCCCGTGAGTCCGCTCGCGGGTCCCGCGGACTCGATCGCCGCGGGCATACCCGTGATCGTCTCACGGGACGTCTGAACGGAGAGATGCCGTTGAAAACAGCATCTCCCCGTTCTGCCTAGCAACTAGTGACGCTGATCTCTGCTCCATGTGATTGGAGCAGAGATCAGTGTTCACTAAATGAAAGCCCAGCCCCAACAGTTAGTAACACACCCCTAGGAACACTTAACCCCTACACTGCCACCCACTGGTTAACCCCTGTATAAATGACAATGGTCCAAAAAATGTGTCAAAAATGTCCGATGTGTCCGCAGTCGCAGTCACAATAAAAATTGCTGATCGCCGTCATTACTAGTAAAAAAAAAAATTATTAATAAAAATGCCATAAAACTATCCCCTATTTTGTAAACACTATAACTTTTGCGCAAAAAAATCAATAATCGTTTATTGTGATTTTTTTTACCAAAAATATGTAGAAGAATACGTATCGGCCTAAACTGAGGGAAAAAATGTTTTTTTTATATATTTTTGGGGGATATTTATTATAACAAAAATTAAAAAATAATGTGTTTTTTTCAAAATTGTCGCTATATTTTTGTTTATAGCGCAAAAAATAAAAACCGCAGAGGTGATCAAATACTACCAAAAGAAAGCTCTATTTGTGGGAAAAAAAGGACGTCAATTTTGTTTGGGAGCCACGTCGCATGACCGCGCAATTGTCAGTTAAAGCGACGCAGTGCCGAATCTTAAAAAGTGGTCTGGTCTTTGGCCAGCAAAATGGTCCGGGGCTGAAGTGGTTAATCAAGAGAACAAATTCGGCCACTGGTCTTAAGAATGTTTTGGCTTCATTCTGCTGGAAGATCTTGAATTCAGCTTTACAGACATGCTTGCTCTCACTTGGCAGTACTTTGGTGACCAAACCTAAAAGCCATTCATTTCTTTGTATCTGGCAATCTCTCATGGGCACAACATCACCAGGTTTAAGATTAGGTTTTTCAATGGGCCTCTTTCTCCTTTGTTGAAGAGTAGAGATATATTTTTCTTCCACTGACTCCAAAAGGTATTGGCAAGGGTTTGTACTTGTCTCCACTGACGTTTGTAAATGTCCTTTTCACGAAACTCTCCAGCTGGAGGACCAACAAGGCCAGTCTTTTGAGTGAGTAATATAGCAGGTGTGAGAATCACTGGATCCTCAGAATCACTTGAACTTGATGTCAAAGGTCTGGCATTAATGATGACTGTGACCTCTGCCATAAAAGTCACTAGGCATTCATGGTTAAGCCCTGCAGTTGCTACTTGTAAAAAGATGGAGTCCAGAATTTTGCAGGCTATGCTTATCATCTTTTCCCAAATACTTCCCATGTGAGAAGAGTGAGGTGGGTTGAAAGTCCACATACAGCTTTGCTTACTCAAATATCTTTCCACACTAAGGCCGCGTACACACGCGCGGACTGTTCGCCCAACCTTGTTCGTCAAACAGTTTGACAAACAGTCCGCTCAAAATTAGCATGAACGGACTTGACCACACACGATGAACGAACAGTCCGCTGAAACCGTGCGCGATGACGTGAACGGCACGTACGACGGGACTAGAAAACGACGTCCTATACACTGCAATGCAACCTTCGGCGTGTAAATCCTTTCTGAGTATGCACGGAACTTAGTTTGACGAACAAGCCTACACACGAGCGGACTGTCCGCTCAAACCAAGTTTCAGCGGACAGTTTTACGGAAATTCCGAAAAACTTTGTTCGTCAGACTGTCCGCTGAAACTGTCCGCTGAAGCCCACACACGAGCGGACTGTCCGCTGAAACACTGTTCAGTGGACAAAGTTGGGCGAACAGTCCGCCCGTGTGTACGTGGCCTGAGAGTGTCCAAGTTGGAAGGAATTTGCAGAGTGAATGAGTTTCACTGGGCCTCTGATTGCAATGAAGCATCTAAGAGTATTAATGAAACTTTAAGTGTCCATTGATTCTATCAAATTAAACATGGACAGCACGGATAGACATGCAAGGTGAATAGGACTGCCCAGTGTTTACTGTTTGAATGTCCCTCTTTGGTGTACCGGGTGATGACAGATTAGGGACCAAAAACATCAAGTCCAATATTAGTGAAAGGCGGATCCATTCTAAGTCTGTCTGATGGTAAATTGGCCATATTTTGTGTATGTAATAGACATGTGCAGAGTAAAATTTTTCATTTCGGAATTTTGTTTTCGTCCGAAAAATGAATTAATTTAGTTACTCCCGAAATTCGTTTTTATTTATTTCGTTTTTCGTTCAAAAATTGCATTCGTCCGAAAATCCACATGAATTATGGTCGAATCTGTCTTTGAAGGCTTATGGTGTCTGTCGAATGTATAAAGAAGATTCGACGGAGCTAGTATATAGCATACTTCATGTGAACTTTAGAACCCTATTAAAGTCTATGGGACTCCAAAATCTAAAGTGCTAATTTTAAAGGCTAATATGCAAGTTACTGTCCTAAAAAGTGTTTGGGGACCTTGGTCCTGCCTCAGGGGAAATGTATCAATGGAAAAAAAAGTTTTAAAAACGGCTGTTTTTTCGGGAGCAGTGATTTTAATAATGATTAAAGTGAAACAATAAATGTGTAATATTCCTTTAAATTTCGTAGCTGGGGGGTGGGTATAGTATGCCTATGAAGGGGCGCATGTTTCTGGTGCTTAGAACTGTCCCTGCACAAAGTGTCATTTATGCAGGAAAAAAAGTCCTTTAAAATCACTCGCAGCTATTATGAATTGTTGGCTCAGTAATACAGAGAACACTCATTGAAAGTCATTGATAAAATAAATAAATAAATAAATAGAAAAAAAGTGTGGGGGTCCCCCAAATTCAATTACCAGGCCCTTCAGGTCTGGTATGGATATTAAGGGGAACCCTGTGTCAATTTTTAAAAAATTGACGTGGGGTTCCCCCTAAATATCCATACCAGACCCTTAAGGTCTGGTATGGATATTAAAGGGAACCCCGCGTCAAATTTAAAAAAAAATTGACGTGGGGGTCCCCCTAAAAATCCATACCAGACCCTTTATCCGAGCACGTAACCTGGCAGGCTGCAGGAAAAGAGGGGGGGACGAGAGACGAGAAAAAAAGCGTCCGTTTTTAAAACTTTATTTTGCATTGATACATGTCCCCTGGGGCAAACACTTTTTAGAACAGTAACTTGCAGAATCTTTTCTCTCTGTCAAATCTTTTTCTCTGTCGAATATTTTCTCTATATAATCTTGAACTAATAGAGGTAAGGTTAGGCACATTCGACCACAGGTTCTATGGACACAGATTGTTATTGTCAGAGTCACGTCGAATCTCCTATTCTATATCGAACTGTTGTAACAAGGAAAATGAAAATAAAGCATTTATTTATGTTGGATCTTTCGTTTTTCGGATTCTGTGCTTTCGTTATCGTTTGTCAAAACGAAAACGAAAATACCTGAAATTCGTACGAAAATGCATTCGGACGAAAACGAATGCACATGTCTAGTATGTAACATTCCACAAAGTTTACGGCAGATAACACACTTGAAAAGGAGCCTGCTCACACATCTCTTAGTTCCAACGGCCCTGGTGTTTTGTTTGGTCATGGTAGTGTTGAATGAGTAAGTAGGCAACATGATGATGACCTGGAGTCACTAAAGAATGTTTCTCTGAAAACTCTAACTTGCCTTCTTTTAAACGGCCTCCTACTCTCAACAGGCCATTTACATCAAGGATTGGATTAAGCTTCCTTAAAACACTGTTTTTAGGAATAGTTTTCTGGTTGGCAATGCATTTAATTTCTTTGGTGAAGACTTCTCTCTGTACAGCTGAGATTATCCTGTTTTTAGATCTAGGTCAGCTACTATGTAGACCTTTTTACAGTGGTGCCAACCTCTGCAGTTGTCATGAGTTAGTGACTTTTGTAGGACTGAGCTATGTGGATTAGGCAAGTGACAGCTCAAACAAGTGATTTCCAGGTGGAGAATCTGCTAAAACGGTGGGTTTTAAACTGGTTGAGAAAAATTGTTGTAACTGAGGTAGAAACCTGATGGCAGATTTCCTGATCCTTGTCTATTAAATCAAATGTGGCAAAGTCATTAGTGTTGCAGTCTGGACTGTGCAGAAAGGTGGGACCTGTGAACCATGAAGTACTTTCAAGGTGACTGGTAGGGATGAGCCGAACACCTCCCCGGTTCGGTTCACACCAGAAACTTCAACCGGACCGAAAATTCCTACAAACTTTAGAACCCCATTAAAGTCTATGGGACTCGAACGTTCAAAATCAAAAGTGCTAATTTTAAAGGCTAATATGCAAATTAAAAAAGGAAAGGCGTGGGGCCCCCAGGCCCTATATACTCCGAACAGCAGTATACAGGCGGTGCAAACAAGACAGGGACTGTGTGGGTTTGTTGTGTTAAGTAGAATCTGTTTGTAATTTTGAAGTGGTACATTTTTAAAGTGTAGCTCCAGTCAAAAAATCTATTTTTAAGCTTTTTTGGAAAACATAGGGAAGGGTTATCACCCCTGTATAATTTTTTTGGCTGTCTTTTTTTTATCTCACTTCCTGTTGTCTCCTTCCATTTGCAAGTAGGAGACATTTGTAAGTTGGATGTTTGAAAGTAGGGGCCTGCCCTATATGCTCTGCAGAAATTTGGCCCTAAGGTGTTGGTGTTGCAACAAGTTAACACTGTGAACGATTATATCAAGAATTGTAATGACATGCCATTGTTGAACAGTGGTAGAAAAATTGGGCCTTTGGTGGTTATGGTGCTGGTGGTTCTGGTGCCACAACACTGTAAGTCCTCCCAGTTACTCTTGGTGGGCACAGGAACGGGCCCTGCTGTGAAATATTATATCAAGAACTGTAATTACATGCCCATGTTAAATGGGCTGAAAAATTGGGCCTTAGGCACTGGTGCCACAACACTGCAACACCTCACAGAAACTCTAGTTGGAGAGCAGGAATGAGTCCTGCTGCAAAGCATTGCATCAAAAATTGTAGTTACATGCCCCTGTTAAACAGGGGCTGAAAAATTGGGCCTTAGACACTGGTGCTGGTTAGATGTACAATATATAGGGTGCTGGTGCAGGGCTGTGCTGCAGATAACATTTAAAAAATGACAGGCAGAGGAAGAGGCAGGCCCTTCCACAGGGGTGGTAGGGGTAGGGCAGGAGCAACAGGCTTGAGCCAAAGTGGCAAATTGCAGAAGGTGCGTGCGATTACGTCAAAGGACGCACCAGACTTGGTTAAGTGGCTCACTCAGCCTTACTCTTCTGCACCCTCCTCATCCTCTCAATCTGCACCCTCTTCTTCACTCTCTGTTGTGTGCACCCCCAAAGACACTACCACCAACACTACCACCACCACCATATACCTTACGCTTGAGTCACAGGAATTATTTTCGGATCCATATTAAGACATTTCCGATGCGCAGCCATTCTTGACATTGGATCAGGAAGAGGAGGTAGCAACAACCGCCACTCAGCAGTCTGACGACAGTACCCAGATCAGCCCAAGGAGGAGGTTTGTCCCCGCTGTTGCTGCCTACTCCGAGATCTCTAATTATAGTGGTGGGGAAGGTGACGACGATGATGACGTGTTTAGTGATGTCACAGGAGGAGAGTTCAGAGGGAGATATGGACCAGCAGATAGGGAGGAGAAACAGCAAGAAATTACATTGCACAGGAGGGACAAAGCTAATGTATCAGGAGCGAGGCATCAACCATGTACGGTCACATCTGGTGCTCCCAGGACACCGGCACATGGCTCCGCAGTGTGGGCTTTTTTTAAAGGGTCCACTGCTGACAATAGTGTTGCCATCTGCAATCTTTGCAGTCAACGCATAAGTCGCGGTAAGCCCAACACTCACCTAGGGATGACCGCCTTAAGAAGGCACATGAGCTGCCATCACCGAGCCCAGTGGGAGCAACGGAACACACAAAGCCAAACTCTAGGCTCTCACCATCCAGCCTCGTCTTCTACTTCTCCTTCTCCTCTCTCCTCACAATTGTCCTCCACTCCACCTTCCATCACATTTTTCTGCAAAAAGGCAGGCTTCCATGGGCCAAATGTTCAAGCGTAAAAAAATGATGACGCCGGATAACCCTCTTGCCCAACGGTCAGAACTGATAGCCCGCCAACTACTGCCATATAAACTGGTGAACTCGGAGGACTTTCGAAAATTTGTGGCCATTGGAACACCACAATGAAAGGTCCCATGAAGGAAGTATTTCTCACAGAAGGGCATCCTAGAGCTATATGGCCATGTTCAGCGGCAAGTGAATGTATCTCTGGCACACAGTGTCGGTGCCAAGATACATCTGACCACAGACACGTGGTCTAGCAAACATGGGCAGGGAAGGTATATCACTTTTACTGCCCACTGGGTGAACCTTCTGACGGCCGTCAAGCATGTAACCCGTGGCACCCGTGTAGATTTGGTTTTACTGCCACGGATTGCATACAGGCCTGGCTGTTCTTCTCCTCCTCCTACTCCATCCTCCTCCCTCTCCTCCTCGGCTGACTCCTCCTTTTCTGCTGCTAGCGTCTCTTCCGCTGCGCTGCCCAAGCTCCGCAGAACCTATTCGACATGCCAGGTGAGACATTGCCATTCTGTGCTGCGTCTGTTGAGCCTTTTTTTTCACCCTGCCAGTGGCTGCTCCTGCACGACGCATGCCAACTTCTGCAGCCATTTGATGAGATCACCAAACTGGTCAGTTGCAGCCATGGTGCCATCAGTGACATCGTAACTTATGCCTTCTTTATGGAGCGTGCATTGCGTCGTGTCATTGATAAAGCCGTGGAGGAGCAGGAATATGCGGAAGTCACAATGCTGGATGAATTCCCAGGGGGGGCTACTCTATCTGAGACAAGTCAACAACAGGAGTCTGAAGCGGAGTCAGAGCAGGATCGTGCCGGGGCCGATGAGGAGGAGCAAGAAGAGCATGCCTTAAACCTTTCTGGGATACCTGTTGTTGTGCATGGATGGGGAGAGGAGAACGAGGAGGACGGCATTATCCTGGATGATGAGCAGGAGCCAGGCCACCACACTGCTTCCAGTTTAGTGCAAATGGGGGGCCTTCATGCTCCAGTGTTTAAACAAGGACCCCCGTATAAAAAGTATAAGGGTTAAGGACCAGTACTGGGTGTCATCGTACTTAGACCCCCCGATACAAACACAACATGGCGGAAATGTTACCACCGTCACAGAGGGCTGTCAGAATCGAGCACTTCCAGGCCTTGCTTCGAGAAATGCTGCATTCTGCTTTTGTGTGCACTGGCAGAGGAGGAATTCCCACTCCCAGAGAAAGAGTTACGGGTACCAAACCAACAGTGCCTGCAAGAAGAGGCCGGTTTGAAGATGTGTTGGTGACTTCTGATATGAGGTTATTCTTTCAGCCGACCCATCGACAGGTCTCATCCGGATCCAGCATCAGGGAACGCCTAGACTGACAGGTGTCCGACTACATCGGGTTAACGGCCGATGTGGACGCTCTGAGGAGTGATCAACTCCTGGACTACTGGGTGGGCAGGCTTGACCTCTGGCCAGAGCTTGCCCAATTTGCAATGGAACTGTTGGCTTGCCCCTCATCCAGTGTCCTGTCCGAAAGGACGTTCAGCGCAGCAGGGGGGATCGTGACCGATAAGCGCACTCGCCTAGCTCACGACAGTGTTGACTACCTCACATTTATAAAAATGAATGAGGCATGAATCTCTGAGGAATTCAACACATGTGACCAGTAGACCATGTATATCTCTATAAACAATTTATTTAATCGAGCACAAAGACCTTTTTCTACATTTGGCTCACTTCCTTGTACAAAAAAAGCACACCGTACTATATGCCCGTACCCTCCTGTTTGAAGAGGTTGAGCAGTGTCATATTTTTGGGGCCCATCAGCGAGTTTCTGGTATCAGTGCTGCTGTCAGTGCTCTCTATCTCGGTGCTGGTGTCAGTGCTCTCTCTCTATCTCGGTGCTGGTGTGGTGTCAGTGCTTTCGATCTCGGTGCTGGTGTGGTCTCAGTGCTCTCTATCTCGGTGCTGGTGTCAGTGCTTTATATCTCGGTGCTGGTGTCAGTGCTCTATATCACAGTGCTGATGTCAGTGCACTCTATCACGGTGCTGGTGTCAGTGCACTCTATCACGGTGCTGGGGTCAGTGCTCTATATCTCGGTGCTGGTGTCAGTGCTCTATATCACAGTGCTGGTGTCAGTGCACTCTATCACGGTGCTGGTGTCAGTGCACTCTATCACGGTGCTGGGGTCAGTGCTCTATATCACGGTGATGGTGTCAGTTCTCTATATCTCGGTGCTGGTGTCAGTGCTCTATATCACGGTGCTGGTGTCAGTGCACTCTATCACGGTGCTTGTGTCAGTGCACTCTATCACGGTGCTGGGGTCAGTGCTCTATATCACGGTGCTGGTGTCAGTGCTCTATATCACGGTGCTGGTGTCAGTGCTCTATATCACGGTGCTGGTGTCAGTGCTCTATATCACGGTGCGGGTGTCAGTGCTCTATATCACGGTGCTGGTGTCAGTGCTCTATATCTCAGTGCTCTATATCTTGGTGCTGGTGCCAGTGCCCTATATCACGGTGCTGATGCCAGTGCTCTATATCACGGTGCTGGTGTCAGTGCACTCTATCACGGTGCTGGTGTCAGTGCACTCTATCACGGTGCTGGTGTCAGTGCTCTATATCATGGTGCTGGTGTCAGTGCTCTATATCATGGTGCTGGTGTCAGTGCTCTCTATCACGGTGCTGGTGTCAGTGCTCTCTATCACGGTGCTGGTGTCAGTGCTCTATATCATGGTGCTGGTGTCAGTGCTCTATATCACGGTGCTGGTGTCAGTGCACTCTATCACGGTGCTGGTGTCAGTGCTCTCTGGTTGTCAAAATTTCACAGATAAAAAAAGAATGCTTGTAGTTGTCGATCCCAGATTCACTTCATGCATGTGTTATGTCAGTGGCATGTGGTGGGACTATGTGTGCACAGCTAGTAAGTATTTTGTGGCTGAAAATATGACCTGTAGGTTTTTAAGGTTCGCCTGCCATTGAAGTCAATGGGGCCCGCCGCAAACTTTGCGGTTCGTGAACTTTTGGCCGCGTTCGCGGTTCGCGTTTGCGAAACGTCCCGTCGGAAGTTCGTCTATCTCTAATGTGTACTCTCTCCTGCTCCATGTGTACTCTCTCCTGCTCTCTCTCTAGCTTCTGCCTCACCTTTTCTGCATTAAGGTGTTCATTTTCTCTTTTCATCCGCAACTCTCGTTCTACAAATGCGGCCCTGGCCCTAGCTTCTTTGGCTTTTGAATAGGCGCATTTGTGACAGATGACTTGGATGAGCTTGCTTACAATCATGGTTTGTAAGATGATGCTTGACTGTGAGACATGGCTGTGGTGAGGAAGCTGTCCTGCTTTGTAGAGACTGTTGTAGTGTCACATGCAGGGATGCTGTATGACAGAGAGCATCTCTGTAGAGCCTGGCGGCTTGCTTTACCTGCTGAAGGCCAGTTTCATTGAAGGCATCTGACTGTATGGACATGGTGTAGCCCAGGGATGTACAGTCTTTCGAACTCAGCTTATCTTCACCTGAGATGTCAGTAAAAATGTCACCGTTCTGTCTGTAGGACAGATCGCTAAACCTCAGCTCCATAAATGTCAATACCATATTTCTTTGATCTTAACCACTTAAGGACCAGCCTCGTTTTGAGATTTTGGTGTTTACATGTTTAAATCAGGTTTTTTTTGCTAGAAAATTACTTAGAACCCCCAAACATTATATATATTTTTTTCTAACACCCTAGAAAATAAAATGGCAGTCATTGCAATACTTTTTTTCACATCGTCCCTTTTTCGCAGCAGTCTTACAAGTGCACTTTTTTGGAAAAAATTCACTTTTTTGAATAAAAAAAAAGACAACAGTAAAATTAGACCAATTATTTTTTATATTGTGAAAGATAATGTTACACCGAGTAAATTGATAGCCAACATGTCACTCTTCAAAATTGCGTCCACTCATGGCCAAACTTTTACCCTTAAAAATCTCCATAGGCGACGTTTAAAAAAGTCGACAGGTTGCATGTTTTAAGTTATAGAGGAGGTCTAATGCTAGAATTATTGCTCTTGCTCTACCAATCTCGACAATATCTCACATGTGTGGTTCAAACACCGTTTTCATATGCGCAGTTCGCATAGTTCGCTTCTGCACACAAGCTAGTCGGGACGGGGTGCATTTAAAAAAATATATATTATTATTTATTTTGCCTTTTATTTTTTATTTTTACACTGTTTTTAAAAAAAAAATCACGTTTATTCCTATTACAAGGAATGTAAACATCCCTTGTAATAGAAACATGAGATCTGGGGTCAAAAAGTCCCCAGATCTCATATTTTGACTAAAATTCTATAAAAAAAAAAACAAATTGTAATTTAAAAAAATAATTAAAAAAATGTCCCTTTAATAACTTTAGCAATTGAAAGGAGATGAGTGGGGGCCCCTCTCCCACCACTGATAAAAGTGATCTTGTGGCGCATGTGCCGCAGAGACCACTTTTATCTTGTAGCAGACCTCCCGCTGAAGACGAGGATACTGGGGTTATGGCAGCTAGCTGCTGCCATAACAATGATATCCTCCTTCAAACGGCCACCGTAAAACTGCGGCGGGCGGTCCGTAAGTGGTTAGTAAAAAAGTATTTTTGTTGCGCTCAGTCCAGTCCACAGAGTCCCGAGTCGCGGTCGGATGATGCTAGTGGCGTGCACGTGCTCGGAAAAATTTGTGTTCCTTAGTCGGGCATATCGATCCTCCATTTTGAATGTGGTATAAGAGGGAAAAGGGGCAGGACGAGTAAGCCAATCAAGTCATAACACTGCCTTATCAGTAGGTCACTGGGTTTGGCTGATTCAAATGAGAGACGGGGTCCGTAAGTGGTTACATTTATTAGAATGAGCCAGGTGAAACTACAAATTGATAAAATAAACATCAATCATTACAATATTGCATATAATAAAGAAACAATGCTCTATAACACAGAATGGGATAACAAAAACATACTTTTTAAGCTCGCTAAGAGGTGATGGCCAGAGATTGGAGAAACAGCCTTACTGCCTTGCTGAAGATTCTTAAAATGATGGCTGACTCACTTCCTCTCCCAGAATGCACTGGTTCCTAACAACTTTATTAACACATTCTAGGAGAATACAATATGTAACTATGCAAAACAGCAAGCTATATCAGAAAGGGAATAGTAGGTGATGCCTGCCTTCTGTATATAATTATCTTGGTAAACATCAAGAAAACCAACATGTTATTACAAGCACATACACATAAGTAAATTGAATAGAAGCCTAGTGGGCAGAACAATCAGTGCCGTATCATCAATGCCCATCAGTGCAGCCTCCTCAGTGCCTCCTCATCAGCGCCACATTAGTGCTGCCTCTTCAGTGCCCAACAGTGCCATCTCATCAGTGCCCATCAGTGTGCATCAGTGAGGGAGAAAAAATACTTATTTGCAAAATTTTATAACAGAAACTAAGAAAAAAAAATTTGTTTTAAAAATTTTTGTTTGTTTATCAAAAAATTTAAAACACAGTGGTGATTAATTATCACTAAAAGAAAGTTCTATCTGTGTCAAAAAAAAAAAAAAAAAAAATTATTTATTTGGGTACAATGTTGAATGACCGTTCAATTGACATTCAAAGTGCGACAGTGCTGAAAGCTGAAAATTGGCCTGGGCAGGAAGGGGGTTAAAGTACTCAGTATTGAAGTGTTTAATCAGGCTCAGGTAAAATAACCTTTCCTTTTCAATATGCAGCTCTGTGATTTTCTGTAATATTCAAAGCAATATGTCAACTTGGGGGGTCTTCTGTATACAGATAGCAAACAGGAATTCCTTGGAAATGTAATTTCCTTCTTGCATGATTGGATCATTGATTTTCTTAGACATCTGCTCTAAGATACAAGTCAGATTTTAGGCATCCTCTGCAACAAAAAATTTGGGTGAGATACTATCAAATAGTTAATTACTTCTAAAGGGATCTGCATCCCTTTAGAAGTGATTAACCTTTTGATAGTATCTCACCAGAATAAATGTGTATTATAACCAATACTGGATTAATTGTCTGCTTACCCCCAATGTTCCTCATTGGAACACTGTAAAGTCCCATACATGGTATCAGATTTTCTGCAGATTTTTTCCTTCAGATTTACCAAAACCATACAATATGAGGTCAAACCTTTGGAGTTTCAATTTGTATGCAATCAGGCAGGCCCTTGCACTACATGGTTTTTGTAAATCTGAAAGAAAAAAATCAGCAGAAAATCCGATAGTGTGTATGGGGCTTAAGTGCATCAGCTAATTAATAATGAAAATGTCACTTTCGTTCAGACTAACATTAAACATTGGCAAACAAACATCTATTTTTCAGAGTGGAAAAAAAGTAGGAATCTGCAACAAAGTTTGTTAAAATTCTTGCAAAAGTGTAGTTACTCTTTAAAGTATAACTATAAGGTAACAATTTTTGTTTCGTTTTGGGCAGAGTGAAAATTAATTAGAATACCCATTTGTTTTTTATTGCTATCTGTGCCCCGGTTTGAGAGATTTACCTTCTTTATTTGTCTTTTTTACCATTCTCATTGAAAGTTAAAGTAAAGGAAAATCCCAAATTTTGGGTTGTCTCCAGAAAAGTAATAAAGGGGAAATCGTCCAGTGGGGACACTTGTTCTAGTGACCCCAAGGGGGCCTCAAGGGATTTTCTTAATTTGCAGGGATTTTCTCTAATTTCCTTTTTGGCTATGGGGCAGGACATGAATGTAAATCTCCCCAATGTGACACAGAAATAAAATAAAAATAGAAAACTAAGAGAGGTTAAAACCCTTCTGTAATCTATCAAAAAAAAAAAAAAAGTTTTACCTATAGTTATTAATGTGACTTAGACTAGATTTTTTTTTTAAAACCTAAGGATTCAATAACTTTCTCTACTAATATATTGCATACAGAGCACGTACAGGACATGAAGTGAAGGAATAGCATAAACTTTATTGTATCAATGTTTCAATGAAGCACAACTATGCTTTTTTTTAGGACATTGACAAAGATAATCTGCTGTTGAAACATTGATACAATTACCGTATTTAGCGGCGTATAACAGGCACCGGCGTATAACACACACCCCAAGTTTAGGAGGGAATTTTATAGGAAAAAACTTTTAGGCGGGAAGTTTATGAAAAAAAAAAAACTTACATTTAAATGCCCATTAATGCAGCCTTGTCAGTGTCATTTGCAGCCTTCCATTGCAGCCTTGTCAGTCATTTGCAGCCTTCCATTGCAGCCTTGCATGCCATTTGCAGCCTTCCATTGCAGCCTTGCATGTCATTAGCAGCCTTCCATTGCAGCCTTGCATGTCATTAGCAGCCTTCCATTGCAGCCTTCCATGTCATTAGCAGCCTTCCATTGCAGCCGTACATGTCATTTGCAGCCTTCCCAGTCATTTGCAGCCTTCCATTGCAGCCTTTTCAGTCATTTGCAGCCTTGTCAGTTTCTTTTGCAGGCTTTCCGTTTAAAAATGGTGCCGCCGAGATACAGAGTGGATGTCCTGTGTATCTTGGCGGCGCTCGGTAGCTCTCGGCCGTTCTTGGCTATTTTCGGCTGCACTCTGCCATTCTCTGCTATTTTCGGCCATTCTCGGCGGCTTTCGGCCATTCTCGTGGCTTCCAAAAGCCACCGAGAATGACCGAAAATAGCTGAGAGCGGCCGAAAATAGCTGAGAGCAACCGAAAATAGAGAGCTCGCAATTGGCGGGGGATCGGTGTATAACACGCACCCACGATTTTCCCCTGAGTTTAAATACGGTATGTTTATGATATGCTCTACACTTCAAGATCTGTGAGTATCTCTCCCCCCTGTTCTATACATGCTCACTGTTCAGCAGTGCACCAGGCAAAGTTCTCCCTGACCTAGATGCTATGACCACTACTGGACTGTGAACAAATACAGAGTAGACAGACAGACGTCAGAATGATGTTGTATAATTTTGAACCATAAATAGGTATTAAATGAAAAAATTGTAGCGCTACTAAACATTTACATAAACGTGCATATCTTCACTTCATGCATATATGTAGATAGCAGTCCAAAACCTGCACTCTTCCTTTTACTTTCCTGACAAATTTGAAATAATTATGTGCAAGACCATCAAGTGACTCCTCCACCAGTGTTCCTAGCAGCTCACCTCCATCCACAGACTTATATGATAATAGGTCAAAAGTGCATTTGCCCTTTAAATTGTGACCAACAAAAGAAATAGCTGAAGATTCTTATGCAGAAAGACTCACAAGGATGATAAATTAAATGACCAAACCTCTTTATTAATCCACTCTTCTCAATTGGGATATAAGATACTCAAAATAACAAAGAAGAAACGATCATCATGCAATGTACATAAAAACTCCAGGTGTATTAAAAATAAAAACTTAAAATACACTCACGTTTTTATGTGCACAATAACTATTGCTCTTAGGTGTAATGGCAGAATATGGAACACTAGCCCCTTAAGGAGTATAAACCATTGATGCGACCTCTCAGTGTTTGTTGCTACCAGGCAACATGATGAAGTCACAGGCTCTGCCCCAACATGTATACATAAATGTGTATTATAACCAATACTGGATTAATTGTCTGCTTACCCCCACCACCTAGTCATTACTACTGGCCCACCACTATTATGTTGTGTAGCAATGGGCTCCTTAAGAACACGTGTTATGTGTTTTTCAAAATTAAACTCTACCTAAACTGCAGTTAGATTTGGGTATTATTTGTCTAAATTTGACTTCTGTATCAGTCTGACTGGACTGTGAAATGTTCAGCCTGGCCACAGGGGACACTGTCTCTTCTGGCAGGCATGGAACTAGGGTCTGGTCAGGTGTGTAAATTAGTCTCTCCCTTGGAGTCAGGTCAGCGGGAGTGGCCCTCTCGCTGTGACCTCTGGGAGAGGGTATTTAAGATGCGGATGTCAAGTGGTTCGGGATTCCGGTCCAGTATGATGTGCTGACTACTTGGTCCTGGTCCTCCTGACCAGCCCCCAGGAAGGCTATGGCCTGGGGTGCGGATCCACCCAACTGTAATGCCTCGGGGCTGGCTAGCCCAGGGCAAGGAAACTAAAGAAGCATTCTGAGGTGCCGTCTCCGGTTCGGGAGAGACCCATTGTACTTCGAGCATTCCGGGGGGGACTCTTTAGAAGAACACCACGTATGGGTTGGTTTTCTTAACAAGAGCCTGGAAGGGCTGAAGTTACCGAAAGAATCCGGTCTTGTGGATATCGCCAAGCAGGCTGAAAGAACCAGGTATCCTACAAGTGTTCTAAAGCTTAGTTTCCCTACTTGTTCTGCAATAGGGATGAGCTTCGAGTTCGAGTCGAACTCATGTTCTACTCGAACATTGCCTGTTCGCCTGTTCAGCGAACAGTGAACAATTTGGGCTGTTCGCAGCAAATTCGAAAAGCCGGAACACCCTATACAAGTCTATGGGAGAAATCTAAAGTGCTAATTTTAAAGGGTAATATGCAGGTTACTGTCCTAAAAAGTGTTTGGGGACCCGAGTCCTGCCCCAGGGGACATGGATCAATGCAAAAAAAAGTTTTAAAAACAACCGTTTTTTCAGGAGCAGTGATTTTAATAATGATTAAAGTGAAACAATAAAAGTGTAATATTCCTTTAAATTTCGTAGCTTGGGGGTATCTATAGTATGCCTGTGAAGGGGCGCATGTTTCTGGTGCTTAGAACTGTCCCTGCACAAAGTGTCATTTGTGCAGGAAAAAAAGTCTTTTAAAATCACTTGCGGCTAAATTGTCGGGTCTCGGGGGCGTGGCTTGGAGCTCGGAGCGGATGGCAGCAGACTAGGTGAGCTCCGCTAAACCCTCAGCCCCGACAGCACGTTTACCTCCGTAACCACCGGCAAACATGAGCAGGCTCACCCGCCACAACTCAGGCAGCCGCCCGAACCGTCGCACACCGACCTCCGGAGCCAGGAACATCCCGAACATTTTTAAATCACAGCCTCGCCGCACTAAGGCCTTGCCCAAGATGGCGCTGCCTCGTGGAGAGGACGAGCTCAGTGATGATTCGCAATCCGCTTATGAGGAGGAGGTAAGGGAAGCGCAAGCCGAGCACCCCCTTACACTGACTGACATGATGAAAATAGCGGCGGACATAAAGGGCACATTTTCATCCGCCATTACCGAGCTGAAGGCAGACATTCTCTCCATATCAGAGAAGCTGGAGGGGGTAGAGAGGGCAGGCTCCAAACGGGACAAAGCTATCACGCGCCTGGAAAGAATATCGGATTCCCACACAGCCCATCTCATTGCGATGAACAGGCAATTAGAGGACTTGGATAACAGGGGGAGGAGGAACAACGTTAGGGTGAGAGGCATACCAGAATCGGTGGAGCCCGATAACATCCCCTCCGCCCTTCAATATGTATTCAACGACCTACTAGAGAGACAAACCGACACGCCAATAGACTTTGTTCGGGCACACCGTGCCCTGAGGGCACGACCCGCAGACACAGCACCACCGAGGGACGTAATATGCTGTCTCTCTGACTTCAAGCTGAAGGAGGACATTATGGCCAAAGCAAGGAATGCTGCACATATTTCGTTTAATGAAACTGAACTTTCCATTTTTCAAGACCTCTCGCCCATAACTCTGAGTAACAGGCGTGCGCTGCGTCCCCTGCTGGAAGCCCTACGCAGGCAAAATATCCCATACAAATGGAAGTTTCCCTTTGCCCTACATGTCACTTTCATGGGCAGGCAGCTGTTCTTACGCACACCGGATGACTTACCGGATTTTTGCCAGGCAGTTCAAATTCCACCGATCGATCTCCCGGATTGGTACAAGGACTTTCACTATGTCCCAGCAACTCAGCCCTCACCGGATTCCCCCAATTCCACGCCCTCTAAGCCCCCACACAAGAAGGGGAAGTTCCAGAGGTTACCGACACCGGGCCGGAGCACCACACCCAGGCGCTCCTCCGCTCCGAGGGCCTTACAGATGAATCCACCTCAGGAAGGATGAACGGTCGGTAAGATGACCTCTTATATCACCCTTAGGATCTTACAGGCGGTTATGCTTGGAATGGAGTCGTGGTCCGAACGGCCCTCCTTCTCTTCTTTTGTACATCGTTCGTTGGTCCGCTTCGTACCCAGTTTATACCTTTAAGTTGTTGCGGTACCTACATGTTTTTTCGGACCTTACACGGACGCGCCCCTGCGATGGATTGGACGGATCAGCCGATCGATTTCTACGCCTCCTTCTTTGTTAAGGTGTCTACAGGCTTCTTCGGAACTCACGCGGACGCGCTCCTGCTACAGACCGGGCGGACCGTCTGACCGGTTGTTATGTTCCCCTTTACCTTTTTACTCATCGCAGGAGGACAATGGCTGGCATGTAGCTGTGACTGAACTGCTTTATTCTAGATAAGTACTAACACTGTGATATAAGGTTTCTCTTTTTACACCCAATGAATGGGTTGGTTACGGTTGTTAATTTTATTATGCACGAATATAATTAGGCTTCATATTAAGGGGCTGGGGGGATGCGGAGAATGATTGGCAATTGCAGACGGATTAATCACCCCGGGTTGACTGGGTTTCTGTCTGTTGGCATTGCTTTGAGTGCTCTCCCACTTCCCCCGCAAGGGGTTTCGTGGCTTGGTACCCTGGGTGGCCTCACTGGGGCTCTTTTTTGCCCTGGGGATTGTCGCTGGGGGGGCCAATCTACGGCCCCACTTTTGGATATTGCCTCTGGGGGACACCCCCCTGGAGGTTGTTAACTGAATTTTCTTGACCCACTCTCTTGGTGTCAGTTAGTGGGCTTTTCTACCCCCCTTCTCCCCCACTTCCTTCCCTTTTCCTTTCCCTCTCCCTCCCCCCTCCCCCCCTCTCTCTCCCCCCAATCCCTCGTGCCTCTCTTGGCCTCCCCTAAACCCACTCCCTTTCTTGTTCCTATTCTGTTCTATTCCCTCTTCTTTCCCCTCCCTCCTCTATCTATTACATAATGATTTACTCTGCTCTAGGCCAGAACCCGACTGTGGTTTCACACAATGTGCGCGGTCTCAATATACCGCATAAAAGAACGCAACTGCTCCGCCACTTGAGGAAGGGGAGGCCGTCCTTCGTGTTTCTGCAAGAAACTCATTTTAGGGCTGATTCCATTCCTAAAATGACTGACAAATTTTTCCCTAAAGCCTTTCATGCGGCTAACCCTGACTCGAAGACTAAAGGGGTCTCGATATTGTTAGGGAGAGACTCTGGATTCGAGCTCACACAGCAGCTGGCGGATCCGGGGGGACGGTACCTATTCCTCAAGGGCACAGTCGGGAAGCTCCCTGTTACGTTAGCATGCGTTTATTTTCCAAATACAGCACATGTGAGTTTTTGCCAAACCATGATTGATGAACTTGCTGGGTTTGCCGCCGGGTGCATAATCCTGGGTGGGGATTTCAATGTTCCGTTGGATCCCCTCCAGGATACCTCGGACGGCAAGTCCGCTATCACTTATCGTAAGCTCAAAAAGATTAGAACTATCTTGAACTCTCTAACATTGCCGGACTCATGGCGAGTTTTGCACCCACTGGACAGAGATTACACCTACTTTTCCACTGTACACGACAAGTATACCCGTATCGACTTTCTATTTGTGACACAAAGGGACTTGAACAACCTTAAAGAGGCGCATATCGGGGCGAGATCGATCTCGAATCACGCACCGATATCTTTGAACCTCGCATTACAACCTTCACGCCCACAGTCGAGCGGTTGGAGACTTAACCCAACATTACTGACGGATCCTACAATCCTAGACCAGATTAGAGAAACTATACAACACTACTTTAGTGAGAACACCACCGAGGATGTTTCCCATTTAACTATATGGGAGGCACACAAGTGCGTGCTCAGGGGCAGGCTGATAGGCTTGGCGGCACAAAAGAAAAGAGCGACGGAACAGGACTTGAAAGAGGCTTTTATAAAAGTGAGGGATTTAGAAGCTCAACACAAACGATCGATGGCGATTGCTCGGGCTGATGACCTGCTTCTTGCGCGCAAGGCGCTCCAGGATAAACTGGACTTACAGGCTAAACGGATATTATTTTTTCGGCGAGGATTCTTTTATGAACACGGGAACAAAAATGGCAAGTTTTTGGCACGAGCTTTGAGGGGCGTACGGTCTTCTAACACCATTATCCAGATTAGAAACAAGGAAAACAGGCTAATACACGATACGGAAGGCATTGCGGCGGAATTCCATAGGTTTTACTCTAAGCTTTACAACATTCCACCCTCACACAAACCGGCGACGGTGGATGGGCCGAGATGTGCGATCATAGACCAATATCTACGTAACAGCGGCATGCCAGGCCTATCAGTGGACGACGCTACAGAACTAGATAAACCCATTGAAGAATCGGAACTAATCCGGGCTATTAAATCCTTGAAAACGGGCAAGAGTCCGGGCCCAGATGGCTTTTCCGCTATTTACTATAAGACCTTTATACCCTTATTGACGAAACCATTGCTCCGCGCTTTAAATTCCCTCTCAGCACACCAGGAACCCTCACCTTCCTTTAATTTAGCGCACATCACAGTGCTCCCTAAACCTGGGAAAGACCCCAACTCCTGCTCCAGTTACCGACCGATTTCGTTGCTCAATTTAGACATAAAGCTCTTATCGAAAATTATTGCTACCAGGTTGAACACTCTGCTACCCGATCTAATCGGGCCGACACAGGCGGGTTTTATGCCAGGGAGGGAGGCGCGGGATAATGTGGTTAAGGCGATAAACCTTCTCCATTGTATGAAGGGGGATGCTGTCGAGGGCCTTCTCCTGTCTACGGACGCGGAGAAGGCCTTCGACAGAGTGGCATGGGACTTCATGTTTGCAGTATGCAGGTGGGTGGGTTTCCAACCAAAATTGATGGCCTGGATCTCCGCACTCTATCGAAGCCCGACGGCCCGGCTCAAAATCAATGGAACCCTTTCGGAACCAGTACTTATACGAAACGGCACGCGTCAAGGGTGCCCTCTATCCCCTATATTATTTATCCTAGCATTGGAACCCTACATCCGCACAATCAATGCCAATCTGTCGATCAAGGGCCTTACGTTGGGACAAACGCAATTCAAAATAGCCGCTTACGCGGATGATCTCCTATTTGTCATAACCCAACCCCACACTTCAATCCCTAACCTCTTGAAGGAATTTGAGCTATTTGGATACATCTCCAACTTTAAAATTAATTACGAAAAATCTGAGGCTCTGAATATCTCCCTAAACCCTACCCGCCTGCTGTCTGCCAAATCTAACTGCCCCTTCAAGTGGGTGGACCACAGACTTAAATACCTGGGGATCTGGCTAACACCCGACCTGGACAACCTTTATGTACAAAATTTCCAACCCCTCCTAAATGAACTCCGCACAGATCTTCAGGACTGGCACCGTCACCCACTGTCATGGTTCGGAAGGGCGGCGGCGGTCAAGATGACGGTTTTGCCACGGGTACTGTACCTTTTCCACACTCTGCCCATCAAACTACCTAGGCGGTTTTTCGCACATCTGACAGCGTTAATAAGGGATTTCATTTGGGCCGGGAAGAAACCCCGAATTAGCTTATCGACCTTGACTTTGCCAAAAGTTAAGGGGGGGATTAATCTACCGAACTTCAAATATTACTACTATGCGGCACACCTGGTTCGTATTCTAGACTGGAATTGCCATGCAGCATCCAAAGACTGGGTGGGACTGGAGGGACGACTGACAGAGACTCCCTTGCGGTTTCTGCCTTGGGTCACCAGGGAGGCCCGTTCGGCCTCACTGTCCTCACACCCCCTGATAGGGCCCACCCTGGAGGTCTTTGGAGAGGCTTCACGCCAATGTGGACTGGCCTCCGATCCGGGCCCTTTGACACCCTTAGCCCACAACCCTAGCTTTGCATCAGGACACACTACAGTTTCGTTCCCGCACAGAAATGATGGGACGCCTGTGACAATAGCACACTGCGTAGAGGCAGGCAAGCTTAAGTCTTTTCAGGACCTCTCTAGAGACTTAAGAGCAAAACATTTTACACACTGGCAATACCGACAACTGCACGACTTTGTACACTGCCCGACTAACAGACCGCATGTTTTGAGGGAACAGACATGGTTTGAGCAGCTGTGCATCACGGGAGAACCGGTTCGGAAGGCGACCTCTCTGATTTACAGTTGGTTACAGGCGACCAGGACAGACCACTCGACCAAACATAAACGAGACTGGGAGAGGTTCCTCTCCACAACCTTCACTGATGAGCAGTGGAAGCATGCCTGCATATTGGCGCATAAGTGCTCCATAAGCACTAGTTCCCAAGAAACAGCATACAAGGTCTTGTCAAACTGGTATTTTACACCAGTCAGACTTAGCAAATGGTATCCAGGCACGTCAGAACTCTGCTGGAGATGTGGAGGGGCAGGGGGTGATATGATACATATTTGGTGGGATTGTCCACAGTTGCGGAATTTCTGGATTGAGATCTGTGCACAGATCAGGGCCATCACCGAAACCAAAATTACTCTCACACCTGAGTGCTGCTTGCTCCACATCTCCAACTACTCTTTGGGCAGGTACAAAAGATCAGTGGTACGCCATATGCTGAATGCGGCTAAGACAATCATTCCTCGGCACTGGAAATCGCCTCACCCCCCTTCACTGCGGGAATGGCTCTTAGAAGTAGACTTCCTATATAAGCTAGAAGAAACCGTGGCGATGGCCTCGGAAAAAAACGATAAATTTCACACACTATGGAGACCCTGGTTTATTTTTAAACTTACAGATGGTTATGCAAAACTCTGTACTGGTTGATTTGTGACAATCAGCTCGTCTACCTATCTCTCTGACTAATTGTAAATGTGATTTTACCGAAGCTGGTTATTATGATGTTCGAATATGCAAAATGGTATCTCTGTCCACCCCTCGGGTTCGGGGCCAATGGAATTGGTACCCCTCAAACTACCCCCCCTCCCCTCTATCACCTATCCTCCTGTCTTGATCCTTTACTTCCCTCTTCTAACCCTTTTTCAGACACTTCAAAAATTCCTACCCCCACAAATGAAAATATTATTCTGCACGAGTTTCAGGGGGTTTTTGACTTTGACACTGATGTTTTATGTTGAGATTCACGTTTCTATGGAGACCTTCCTATGGTTTGTTTTTCTTATGTACCAACTCATAACACTGGATTGTGCGGTGCTCTATAGCGAACTTATGTAATAGAACAACATGTTTTTTCTTTTTTTCAATGCCATGTGGGCTGAATGTTGATGGATATACTTGTTCTATTCCTGCAATGTATCAAGCTGTCAATTGTTCAATAAACTATATTGTTCAAAAAAAAAAAATTGTCGGGTCTCCGTAATACAGAGAACACTCAATGAGTGTTCTCTGTATTAGCCGACAATTCATTCATTCATTGATTAAAAAAAAAAAAAAGCGTGGGGGTTCCCCTAAACTCAATTACCAGGCCCTTCAGGTCTGACATGGATATTAAGGGGAACCCCGTGTCAAATTAAAAAAAAAAATTGACGTGGGGGTCCCCCCAAATATCCATACCAGACCCTTCAGGTCTGATATGGATATTAAGGGGAACCCCGCATCAAATTTTTAAAAAAAATTGACGTGGGGGTCCCCCTAAAAATCCATATCAGACCCTTTATCCGAGCACGCAACCTGGCAGGCCGCAGGAAAAGAGGGGGGGACGAGAGAGCGGCCCCCCCTCCCTCCTGAACCGTACCAGGCCACATACCCTCAACATTGGGAGGATGCTTTGGGGGTCTGTGACCCCTCAAAGCACCTTGTCCCCATGTTGATAAGGACAAGGGCTTCATCCTCACAACCCTGGCCGTTGGTTGTGAGGGTCTGCGGGCGGGGGGCTTATCAGAATCTGGAAGCCCCCTTTAACAAGGGGACCCCCAGATCCCGCCCCCCCCCCTGTTTGAAATGGTAAGGGGGTACAAAAGTACCCCTACCATTTCACAAAGAAAGTGTCAAAATGGTTAAATAAGACAAACACACTTTTGAAAAATTCCTTTATTAAAAATGAAAAAAATAAAAAAAAAGATTCCAGCGGTGCTAATCCACTCTTGCTATCCAGCGACGGATCTCCGGGGTCCAGCGATGGATGACCCCCACGTCAATTTTTTTTTTTAATTTGACACGGGGTTCCCCTTAATATCCATGTCAGACCTGAAGGGCCTGGTAATTGAATTTAGGGGAACCCCCACGCTTTTTTTTTTTTTTTTTTTTTTTTTAATCAATGAATGAATGAATTGTCGGCTAATACAGAGAACACTCATTGAGTGTTCTCTGTATTACGGAGACCCGACAATTTAGCCGCAAGTGATTTTAAAAGACTTTTTTTCCTGCACAAATGACACTTTGTGCAGGGACAGTTCTAAGCACCAGAAACATGCGCCCCTTCACAGGCATACTATAGATACCCCCCCAGCTACGAAATTTAAAGGAATATTACACTTTTATTGTTTCACTTTAATCATTATTAAAATCACTGCTCCTGAAAAAACGGCTGTTTTTAAAACTTTTTTTTGCATTGATCCATGTCCCCTGGGGCAGGACCCGGGTCCCCAAACACTTTTTAGGACAGTAACCTGCATATTACCCTTTAAAATGAGCACTTTAGATTGTGAACGTTAGAGTCCCATAGACTTTAATAGGGTTCTAAAGTTCACACGAAGTTTAGGTCTGTTCGCAGGTTCTGGTGCGAACCGAACAGGGGGGTGTTCGGCTCATCCCTATTCTGCAACAACGTCTGTGACAAAGACTTTGTTCCTGAGTAAGCACCTTGTTGGCTGCTAGGCCTTGTGAGAGAGGTACTGTCCAACCTGAGTGCTCATCCAGCGAATGGCTATTCTCTGGATGCAGTCAAAGTAAGCAAGTTCTTTAACATTTTTGGACTTTGACATTGAGAGTACCTGAACATCCCTTTCCAACCCTCTGATTCCAAGTTGAAAGACTGTTCAATAGTTTGAGTTTTGCAAATAAAATCCATTCAAGCGGATCTATTGTCAGTCTCAAGTTACTGGGTCATCTACCACGGGACATTCCCTAGTCGTGTCACAAGGAGAATGGAAGGTAACGGTAAGCCCAAAAATAACCAGCAGCTCCTTCGGGGGGTTAGTGCTACAGTTGTTTTTTTTTTTTTTAATGGCAAGTTTGTTCTAAGACAATTAAGGGAAGGAGTTTTCCTACACAGAAGTGGCTTCCAGTGGTTAATGTGATTGAAGCACTTTTGATACAATGTATTCTTCTAGTCTTCTATAGAGTTAATTATTTGGAGCACATGAAAACATAATAGTGCAGGGTATATGTGGGCAAATTTTTTTTAAGCACCCATATACCTCACAAACATGGGTCCATAAATAGAGTAAAGAGCAATAGACATCTTTGTTTGCTCTAGGACCAACCCTTTGCACCTATCCAATTTGATCTCATTACAGTTAACAGTCAATGAAGTGAGGAAAGGCAGTGTCATGCTTTTCAGCAAATGCGTCTTATCTAGTTTTGTTAATTATTCAATGTGCTAATGTTATGTAAACTTAAATTGTAATATTGCCATCTTTTTTTTTTTTTTTAAATCTTCTTTATTATTTTCTTATATAAAATACAACAAACCATTGCTTTCGATCTTAAGGCATTGGGGTTTACACATATCCCCCAATGTCTTCACATTTACATTCATACTTATCCTTTACAAATCCATAATAATATTGTATGGTGGCTCTAGAGGGGGGTTGTCGGAGTAGAGATATCCTGTGGAGAGAAAAAAAAGGGGGGCAGAAAAGTTTAATTTTACCCCCTGTGTTATTTCCTCTCTTTATGTGTTCTTATTGTGCCCTTGTGATTCCTTTTAATAAGATTAAAAAAAAGGGGGGGGGGGAAATTGTGTTTATCCTTTCTCTTTATTTATTGGCCATCGACCATTATTTATTATTAGGTGAATTTGTTCCTTTTATGGCCTTCCTTTGGTGCATTATTTATGCTTTGTGCTTAGAAAAATCCTTAACCTTCCTTTGTGAAGGAAAAAAAAAAAAAAAAAAAAAAATGTGATTGTGTTATTTATTTTGGTGTCTCCACATATGGTCATCTCCCCTCTTCCCCCCCCCCCCCGCCTCCCAAGCCCTTCCTCCCTTTACATTCCAACACTCTTTCACTTCCCATTTACCTTAAAACATACTACAAACAATAACAAAACAACAAGACAACAGAATTTAAAGGTTGTGGTTCGGTTCTCATTTCTTTCTCTTTTTTCTTTCCTGCTCCTTTCTCTTCCCCTTTACCCTTTCTACGGTGCACCTTTGGAGGATACGAGCTTACGCAGCAACTTCTTGATTTTTCTCTCCCTTCCCTCCCCCCCCCCTTTAGAGATCTCTAGGGGGGGGGGCTTAGGAGGGATTGTCAGAATTTTTGATCTGGAATGGCTTACTCTTACTCTATTTCTCGGGAATAGTGCTTCCAGCCTGCCCACATATTTTTATATTTTTCTTGTTGTTCTTTTATAGCGTATATCCATTTTTCAGCTTCCATTATTTTATCTACCTCTCCCTTCCATTCCAATAGAGTGGGACATGCTGTCTGCCTCCAATATCTAGGTATTAATATTTTGGCTGCATTCAACAAATGTGGTATGACACCCTTTTTATAAGATTTGATGGATCCTTCTGTCCCATGAAACAGATATTGTAGGGGTGTCATTTCTATAGGTTTTGCTGTTATCCTCCCTATCCATTTAGCTACTCCCTCCCAAAAATTCCCAATTTTTGGGCATTCCCACCATAAATGAAGATATGTCCCCCTATCCTTACATCCTCTCCAGCACTGCCCGTCCGCTGTTGGATATATCTCTGCTATTCTAGCTGGGGTTCGGTACCATCTGGCTATAAACTTATATGACATTTCTTGTATTGCTGCACTTATTGATGTCCCATGTATCATTTCCATGATTTTTTTTACTTGTGTTGGTTTAAATGTGCATCTTAGTTCCTTCTCCCACTCTCTTATAAAGTAAGGGGTTGTGCTGCTTTGTTCACTAAGAACTAATTTATACATCTGGGATAGTAAATTACTTGGTTTTTCTAATTTCAAGCACATCTTCTCATATATCGTAAGGGAGCTCAGAGGTCTTACTTGGGGTTCTAATTTATTGAAAAAGTCTCTCATTTGATAATATCTCCATCTCAACATATGTATGTCTCCTTGTGTTGATATTAATTCTATTAATGGGAGTAAACTTCCCAATGGAGCATATCTTAAACACCTTGTATTCCCCCCTGACCCACAGGAACCTAATGCTCCCTTTTCTTCCCCCGGTGGAAACCATGGGTATCTCCCTAGTGGAGCTAGTGGTGATGTACGTGGGGCATATTTTTCATTTTTATTCATTCTGTCCCATACTGCTAACGTATTCCGTGTTAATAAAAGCTCTGTTCGTGGCCTATATCCATGGAGCCCCTGCTAGATTTCTACCCGCCATACTTTCTTCTACTGAAACCCATGCTTTATTTAAGGAGTCATGGCACCAGTTTAATATTCGTACCATAGCCATTGCTTTATAATACATAAAGACATCTGGGAGCCCTATTCCTCCTTCCTTCTTATTTCTGCGCAGGATATCATATGCTATCCTAGGATTTTTATCCTTCCATATAAAAGATATAAACATTTTACCTATTCTCTTGAAAAAGACCTGAGGCACTGCTATAGGAACAGTATTTATGATATATATTATTCTAGGTAATATATTCATTTTCAAAGTGTTTATCCTTCCGAACCATGTCAGTGAATGACCCTTCCACCTATTTAAATCTTTGGTTATTTCTGTTATTAGGGTTCCATAATTCAATTCATATAAAGATTTAGCCTCTGCCGTTATATGTACTCCTAAATAATATAATGATTTCTTTTCCCATCTGAATGGCAGGTTATTCTTCATTGACATTGACATCGATAGAGGGACATGACAGGGTAATAATATGGAATTTTCCATGTTTATTTTAAAGTTGGACATTCTTCCATATCTCTGGACTTCCTCCATCAGTGCCATTATTGATCCCTGTGGTTCTGAAAGATAAAATAGGTCATCAGCATATGCTGATACCTTGTGCTCTTCAGATCCTATTCTAATTCCTTTTATTCCCTTATTTTTTTCTCACCCTGCACAGAAATGGTTCAAGAGTTAAGGCAAACAGTATTGGGGACAGGGGACACCCCTGTCTTGTGCCATTTCGTATATCAAAGCATCCTGATAGAGTACCGTTTACCTTCACTCTTGCCCTAGGTTTTGCGTATAGGGCTACTATCCATCCCATCATTCGGTCTCCCATACCTATTGCTCTCAGCACTTCTTTCATAAAGTCCCAGTCCACTCTATCAAATGCCTTTTTGGCATCCATTGATAGCATTGTCCTGGGTAATCTATCTGGGCCATTTTGCATCCAATAAAGTATATGTAGAGCTCGAATGGTGTTATCTTTGGTTTCTCTACCTTTCACGAAACCCGTTTGGTCACGATGGACCAGTTGTGTTACCTCTTCTTGTATTCTAGTAGCTATGATTTTTTCTATTAGTTTAGTATCTGAATTAAGCAATGATATGGGTCTGTAGTTAGCACATTCCTGTGGGTCCTTCCCCGGTTTCGGTAAAACTGTTATGTATGCTAGCAGTGCTTCTGGGGACATTGTGTTAGAGGCAGAAATATTATTGAAATATCTGCATAAAGGTGTTTCTAAGATTTGAGCAAACTTTTTATAATATGCATTAGTTAACCCGTCGGGTCCTGGGCTTTTCCCCCTCGGCAGGTTCTCTATTGCTTTTCTTATTTCCTCTTTAGTTATTGGTTCTTCTAGTAATATTGCCATCTAGTGGCTCTTTTGTATACTTATAGCTCTGTAGATTACTGTAGGTAGACAGCTTGTTGCTTGAAAGCCACCGTAGCTTCCCATCATCCTAGTGGACTAGACCATGAGATCTTAGAGACAGCTTCCAGTAACCATCTTGTTTGTTCATTAAAAACACTCTTTATAATGTAAAAATGCCTAAAAATGTCAACCGCAGCTTGACACATTTAGCCACATTTAGATGCACTTAGCCGTGTTTAAATGCGGTTTTTGACATTTTTACAGCTGGTTTTTACTGCTCCTGGAAGCACAGGCTGTGTTTTTTTTTTCTACTGCCCCTAAACACTTATGCTTCCAAATGCCTCTGACACCGCCTACACATGACCGGTCCTTCCGGCAGACTAGGTCTGACAGTCTTCCCAACGGACTTTCAGCGGAGAACAGACTTTCCGAATGAACGGACTTGGCGACACACGAAAGTCTGTTCATTTTGAATGTGATGACCTAAGACGGGACTAAAATGGGAAGTTCAATAGCCAGTAGCCAATAGCTTCCCTTGCGTCGTATTTCGTCCGTCGGACCAGCATACAGACGAATGGTTTTCCCGATAGGAATTGAGTCCAGAAGACAGATTTGAAACATGTTCTATTTCTAGGTCTGTCTGATTTTTTTTTTAATGAAAAACAATCGGATTAGCCCACACACGATTGCATTGTCCGACAGACTGATTCCGTCGGAACTAGTCTGCCGGAAAGTCCAGTCATGTGTACGCGGCATGACAGTTTATGTGTGTATCGACACATAGGCTAACATGGAGGGGCTTTTGGAGGCAGTTAAAAAAAAATCAAATGCCCCTAAATGTCCCAGCTGTAAAAACATCCTGTATTCATGAGCCCTGCGCTTTAAAGCACAGTGTGTCATATACATTTTTTTTTTTTAATAAAATACTGTTTTCATCCTTTTTACCCTTTAATGGACACATCTCATTTACATGTATCAATTATTCAGCATTGGCTGTGCATGACTGCTTTGGACTTGCCTCCTGATAGTGATAGTGAAATAAGTATTGGCAAAGCTACCTGTAGATTCAAACCAGGGATGTAGGTGACAGGGGGGTTACCTAAGGAACATATTTAGAAAGTACCTTAACAAGGAACTTTGTAGCATGTATTTTGTTAATGAAAGCTAAAGACTGAAAACATCTCTGGTATTTTATTATTAAAGAGATGTTCATTATTTTTATTTATTTTTTGCATTGGAGCCTACACAGCAGTGTAGACACAAATCATGGGTTCAAAGCTCTGGTTCCTGCAGGCTATTAAGGTACAGGGCCAGAGGAAGTATGAATGGACTACAAGTGTGGGACTTGTAGTTTTTTAATTTGCTGATTCCTGTGAATGAATAATTCCTGCGAATGATTAATGGATAGCCACGCTGCATTAAAATAATGACAGGATGCTGTGGGCAGAAGAACCCCCGAATTCTGTAAGGGGAGTCAGCTTTGGGATGAGGGACGACAGGCTGTCACCATCTTTCACCCTAAATAAAGATGTAACATGAAACATGGTCAGATACATAGGTGGCCACCTTTATTAAAGTTTATATGAGATTTTAGCTACTGAGTTTACCTTTACTTAATGTGCTGCAAAGCCTTGCAAAGCTGAAACTGACTTACTTTAAAAAGTGCTGAACTTTATTTTCATAACCTCCCTTCCCCCCCTCCCCCAAAAAACTCTGCCGCTGCTTATTGCGCTACGTGCCTGCTAAAAATGACTACACACTGAGCAAAAAAGATGGGTTTTTACTACAGTACTAAACTAATAATTGCCAATCCTGAGAAATTTACTGGAAACTGGGAATTTAACGTTGATTATATGAATAAGCAAAGAGAATGTGAAGCTAGTGTCTAATAACATGACATGTATAAGATATATAAGATAAGATATGCTGAAGGCTCTATTTTATTTTATTCAATGAGAATTGTTATGTATCTCGACATAACTCCTTGTCTGCGTGTATTGTGATAAAGTGTTCTTTTATCCTGTCTTTTGGTGAACTCATATAGGGCTATTTCATCTGTTTAAAGAACAGACACATTTCCTGATGGATTTTAAATTACAGAAAATGCTTTTTGCGGACAATACACTGAGGAGAAAGGGATTCCAATGGGGATCTGGAGCTCATGATAAGAGCTGCAAGGGAACGAAGGACATAAACCAGGGTATTGATAGCTCTGAGCATTGTACTGAGAGAAAGCAAGAATATACTACTGTATATCTCAAAACCTGGGAGACACAATAGCTTGGATACAACTACATAGCAATAAAAATAGATTATGCTTTATACTTTGCTATAATAGGATTGCCACTTTTCTTTGTGCCCTGTCATTTTAGATATTGATTAAGCTTTATGCTGTGTTGAAAAATCCAATGTGTTGTTTATAGAATGTCAGATTTAGTGTTCCCTTTTCCTAATCGTGCACTTTCAACAAAAAGTAAAAAAAAAAGGCATAGACCAATCATGCCCAGATGGAGACCAATATCGACTCATGGCAGGACCTCATGCTTTGGAAATTCCTTATGACTTTTTTTATCACATATACAGCCCCTGGATTGGGCATTATTGAGGGTACTGTACTGTACTGATAAGTTATCTGCTCTGTGCTATTCACAGAGTGGCCCAGAATCTCCTCTTTTGTGGTCCGTTGCCAGTGCTCTAGACTTGTGGTTCTCAACCTCAGTCCTCAAGTAACCTCAACAGGTCATAAATTAGAAACCACCAAATTAAGTAAATTAGAGCCCGCCAAAGCACCACATATCTACACACCACCACTACTTTGCAAAAATGAAAAATGAATTGTCTATGTCTCTCTCCTCATAAAGGTGATGGCCATTTGTGGATGGGAGTAGAGCGAGAGAAATGCCTCTAATTGTTTTAAAGATAATTTTTAAGGTGCTGAGAGAACAAAATACATTTTAATCAAAGAGTGAGTGGCCAGCTATCTATGAATAAAGATACAAAGGGCAGAAGCCTGATATGTTTTAATGCCGAGAGCCACACCCAGTCATTTTTCCACCCGCTATCACACATTTTTATGGTTTGGGTTTTTGAAATGTACAAATTTTACTTTATAAAATTCAATTTTAAAATTTTTTCAGTTCTTCACAGAAGTTTATTTTTATTTTCCTGATTAAAAGGTCCTTGCCCTGGTCAAGTAAAAGTGGGCAGAGATGGGAAGGCTATAACTAAAACATACAAGCATTGTATCTATGCAATAATAGGTGTCAATAATGAATTACTGTGCAGAGTTGCTATGATATGAATATGAGGTACTACACTACCCTGTTGCACGTGTCATGTCAGAGAAAGTCTTCAGTTCAGTGAGGGAAATTTGTGAGTAAAAAGCTGATTCGTGATATAATGGAGTGCAGAGCTGCTGATAGAAATCACTGAGCCCCATACAGACTACCTGACAGTAACCCCCCCACCAAGAACATAATAAAGCTATATTCTGCTAAAAATACAATAAAATTATTAGCAGGCACAAATGCTACATAACTCGCATAATTCCTGCTAAATCTAAAAGATAAAAATTAAGTTGAGATGGAAAAAATACCCAGGCTGGGCAGTTGGAGCTAACGGATCAGAGAGACAGAGGGAGAGAAACAAAGTTAGGCTTCATGCACATTGGGCTTAAAAAAAAAAAAACTCCAGTTCCTTCGGCAGAGAAAAAAAAAGACTCATGCAGAGCATTTTTTGTACGAAGTTTAGATGAGCTTAGGAGAGTTTTGTGATTTTTCTGCCAGAAATCTCCAATCAGAAATGCAAACCAGAAGTTTTTTTTTTTGTTTTTTTTACCAGCCTCTAATAGCTGAGCTGAGAATATGGCTGTAATTGTCCTAATGTGCATGGGCACATAGGATAGCATTAAGCTGCTTCTACAGACAGAACACAAAACTCCTGTAGAAGCAGACATTATTAAGCCAGTGTGCATGCAGCCTTACATGGATAACAAACTCAGGAGCAGAGCTAACATTGGTGCCAGTGCTGAGAGGGGGCGCACAGAGAGGGGGATTAGTGAGGGACGACTGTCTTTTTCTCAGTAGATAAAAGCTGGCAGCAGGGAGAGGGGGAGAGACCAGCTTTAAACTGCTGGAGGAAGAAAGACAAACATGTCATCCATCACTAATCTCCATCCCTGTGTGAGTCCCCCTGTGTACTTGGGCCCCCTACAAGAGGACCGGTGCCCCCCCCCCCCATCAGAAACCCTGATGGGGTGAGGGTGTTTGGGGGGCACAGGGTTTTCTCTTTTCTTCAGAGGTTACATTGAGGGGACACACAAAAAAAAGACAGTACTTGAATGGACTGTCAGCAAAAACTTCCTAATCTGCAAGAAATTGTTACTGAGGAAAAATTGCCTCATATGTACCAGAGACCAAGTACAGGCAAGGCTAGGCTCAATGAGCTAGGGACAAAGAGCACAGGGAAGATCTTGATAACTACAATTAAGATACCATGGAGGTTACAGCAGTGTAAAAGCAGGGCAGTTCTAATCAGGGAGCATTATCCAAAATTTGTTAGAGAGACTAAATGTATAGTCAAGTGTTTTACTATAATAATTTAATCACCTTTAATGACCCAGCAGTGCAAAAGTGGTCAGCATCAAGTCATTTTTAAATAGAAAAGCTAGGCCCAATTTACTAGAGACAGGAGCAAAGGCTGGAGATTTACTAGTGAAAATAAGGTGCTTTTTCAGGTTTTTAATCATACAATGGTCTTCATATAGCTCTGGATGGTTGCAAAGTCTTTTTTTCCATTATCTTGGATTTGATCTTGTACCAAAAAATCATGTTTATAAATTGTTTTAACTCTGTGATTTGAGCCTTGTACCATACATTGTATGCTATTAAGGATTAGGCACACGTACTCAGCAGTGGTGCTACTAATAATTCCTTTTTATATCAATGCATACAGCAAGGGCTGTGAATCTGAAATGTAAATACATTTGTAGAAATAGCAATTATGAAATGTACACAGGCTAGAGAGAACAAACTGTGCTGTAATTTTTATCTACGGTATATATCTTATCAAAGGGACAGATAGATTATAAATGAATTGTAGAAATAAAAATAAATAAAATGTCCACACATGAAAATACAACATGTATGAACTGTGTGTGCACATGTGCAATTCCCATATATATATATATATATATATATATATATATATATATATATATATATATATACACACACACACACACACACACACACACACACACACACACACACACACACACACACACACACACACACACACACACACACACACACACACACACACACACACACACACATACACAAACACAGCTTTCTTCAGCATCAATACAGTCCATCCACTTCTGGTATAAATCCTTCAGCTCACCACCAGCAAAATGTTATCCCGCACAATTTTTCCAGCTTCCCATGTACCAATATTATGTATTTTATTACAGGTACTTATAGAGCTCTGAGAATTTTACGCAGCACTTTACTTATACATTCACATCAGTCCCTGCCCTCTAGGAGCTTACAGTCTACAGTTCCTAACTCACATTTACACATACACATACTAGGGCCAATTTAGACAGGGGCCAATTAACCTACCAGCATGTCTTTGGAGTGTGGGAGGAAACCGGAGTACCCGGAGGAAACCCATGTAGTCATAGGGAGAATATGCAAACTCCATGCAGGTAGTCCCAATATATCACTGTACATCTGTTGCGAAAAAGAAAATAATTTCTCTGTATTCTAGTGCTGGCTTTACCTTAGCCTACAGGAGAGTGTACCCGCCAACTTCTACATTTAAATGCAATCGTTGCTAGTGAGCACCATGCTAACTGAATACACAGCCAGTGTCTTCTTCTGCTTATTGATTGTTTTGTACCCAACCTTTATCTTGCATAGAGAATTAATATAGCAGAGTGTGCAGGAACTGAGCAATCCCATATGCTGTGTGACGCACAGCAGTAGAATTGAGAAAAAGGAGAATGGTGTCCCTGGAGGGCTGTAAACTAACCATACACTATGCAATCTGATTGCACAATATCCTTTAGATCTACCTTCAACTATGTAGTGTAAGGGTCTGACAGATTGTATACAAAGTGATTGTATGTGTTGTAGATAGGTGTGTCCTACTATTATATAATTTTGGTAAATCTAAAGGAGATTGCACAATCAGATTGTATAGGGTATAGCCACCTTAATACACCTAAAATGAACTAGTCATGTTTCCAATGCCATCAATTGTTAATGACCTCCCCCAAATGTGGCAAAACGAGCAGTAAAAAACATACAAACCACAACATGTCAAATTGCCCATGAACTACTTTGTCACTTATATGGCAGCCTTTTGAAATCAATGGATGCCTTATGTTTGTCAGAGGAAAAACGTGCTAGAAAACAATGAGCTCCAATTACGCTAGGTGGGAATGGGGCCTGAAAATGAAATTGGTGTGTTTACATATGAACAATACCAACTGAGTGTCTCCATCCATGCCCTCCCATGTATTTGTATAAAGCTGGCCATGCAATCTAAAATGTACAATCTCTGTATAAATTATTTTAGATTTACCAAAACTATGTAATAGAAGGAAATTGAGTACTGCCCGTGATGCTTTTTTTTATTTGCACTAACATACAATTTTTCAGGACATACTTTCGGGGTATGTCCCCTTCTTCAAGGTCCAAGCAGTACTGATTTACAAATTTTTAAGCAGAATGTAAAAACAAAACAAAAAAACAAAACAAAATAGGAGGACCAACCTGAACAATCTATTCAATTTGTAGCAAATCAGGCAGGCTCTTGCACTACATATTTGAGAGTGGATCTAATGGAAATTGTGCAACCTACTGTAATTGTACTTTGTAAGGAAAGTGGATATAAAAAAAAGAGTAGCGAGGTGTGATCCAGAGAGGTAAAACACAATCTGTTGCAGTAAGGCAGTGCACAATGGGATATGATGCTTCCTTGATGGTCACGTGATGCTACAGGAAGAGGTTCAGATTTAAAGCTGCCATAGACTAATTAAGTGAGAGATAAGCACACTGGAATGGCTCTACATATATATATATATATATATATATATATATATATATATATATATATATTCCAGTTCATTTGTAATGTCTTGGTATCTCACAGTCTCAGGCACAACCATTCATATGATAGTACCTTTCTTTTTGCCTATTTACTCACCAGCTCGGGAAAGACACATCTGATGATGAAGAGGTGGAAGACTCCATGTTTTTGCAACTTTCATATATTTCCGTCGCTTTAATTTTTGCAGTGCATTTTATTTTGCTATCTTAAACATGTTTTGCCTTATTGCTTTTGCACTTGCATCTATTTGATAAACTTTAAGTTACAGTTACTCTGTCAGATCATGCAGACAGTTCCCCAGTTTGTTAAAATACCTTTCAGACTGGTTTATTGCATAGAAAACTGTCATTAGGCAGTTTAAATGACGCTGCTTTGTTAAAAATAGTTGTTTGGTGGTGCAGCAGACAGCTGGCCTAGAAAGAAGGAAGTATAAATCTGGCCCTGGACTTACGGCTTACACTTACACTTTATAATGTGATTTTACCTAGATTGAGCTGCCCAAGGTGTAAGGCTTACTCACACCTTGGGCAGCTCAATCTAGGTACAAGGTGAGAGGCTAAATTACCAGTGGGAGTACTGTAATCTCTGTGAGTTAAACAAAAATGTGTTAGTGATACACTTACACATTACTTTGCATGCATTTCAAGTAAATCTGGGTAAAATCTAAAAAGAACATATTCAGCCCAACACTCCAATATATGGACAATTTAAGCAAGTACTGAATATTAAGCCGAATGATCCTGCCAGAAATACAATCAGCTCTAACTTCCTGACACTGCCATTTTCTGTGCTGAAATAGCGGGGGACAGAAAGACAGCTTGTAAAGGAAGATGGAAAGAACTGAGCATGTAAGTGAGAAGCTGTTATGAAGAAGAGGAGTGGCTGAAATAGTCCAGCAGAAAAGAACTGAGGCAAGACTGCCAAGGCTGTTTGGGATTTCAGTTCCATACCACTGCTAAGAGATCCAGATATTCCTTTATTCCAAGAAAATCAAGGGTACAATCCAAAAAGAAGCAAATTCATTTTGGGGTCCAAGAGCATCCCCTCCAACAGGACTTCATTGACAACAATACAAATAGACTAGAAGTGACCTGGACCTCCGGGCAAATAAAAATGTTCTCACATGCAGCCTTTCTCGCACTGCCTGAGTCAACTGTTAATTTTGTCTAGGGGTGAGGAGAAAGATTACACTCATCACCCAATCTTTAATTTCACTGAAAAACAGCCCTCCTCCACACTGTCCAGCGGAGTCAGGAACAGCCCACAATTTAAGACCACTGGAGCATGGGGGTGATGGATCGAAGAATTAGCCAATTAAATCTCCTTTCTCCTCTCCCCTAGACAAAGTTTTTCTTGTCTGGAGTTGGGCTTTAATGTTATTTTTCCAGTGTGATTGCAGCATAGACCTTGTCAACATCTGGTTTGGTAGCCAATATACTGTATTTGGACCACTAGGAGTAGTGTGGTGCTTCAATTTTAATTTTTGTTACATTACATTACAAGCCAAGGAGACCGTGGAGTGTAGAAGTTGCTTGGCCAGGAACCAGATCATTTACATCAACACTTTAGACACCAATACTAGTGATATAATCCTATGGATCCAGTGCTATTTTTCCATATTCATCAATTGATATTTTAGTGCAGCAGTGACAGTGTTGTCAGCCCACTACAGGAAATTAGGAGCTCACTGCACACATTGAGGAGACTGCACACATTTTTTTTTTTTAAATTTGCCCATTTAAGATGAAAAATGTATCCTTTTAGATGAAAAATATATCTAATACTAAATCTGCTTTAAATATAGACAATGCAAGCCTAACTTTTGTTTATTATGATTACTGTAGATGGTAAGAACATTCTATATGAAGCAAACAATATACTGTATTGGTGAGCTGCACTATATTTCTCTATTACAAGTCATTTGTGCTGGTTACTGATCACCCACAGTCTATTAGGACTGATAAATATTTTCCTTTGAACATATTTTGATACCTTTGTACTATTACAGAATAGGTACACCAAAATCAAGTTCTTTGTGTATTACAGACACAGTCACATCTAAGAAAAACATGACCCTGGCAGAGTTCTGACAGCCTTATAGCATGAGACTATGAAAACCATAGCTCGTTTGTTTAATCTCAGTGACTTTTTGCTGAATCCCAAGTGGTGTGTTCAGTGTTATGAGCTACGTGCATGAAATTAATTGTCAGCATTCATTTCCATGCTTGCCAATCTCAACATTCCCCACAGAAGAACATGTTAAATCATTTTGGATAATTGTGATCAGTTTAAACTAAGCAACTTTCCAAATTGCTTTTGCTAAAAGGGTAGAATTAATGCGATTTTTCTGATGAATACTCAGTCAATCAATTTAGATTAGCCAATTTTTTTTCCGATATAAACTGTATTCTTTTAAAAAATAACATAAAGATACTTGTTATATTTTCCTCATTGTCACTAAAGTAAAATAAATCATCCATGATAAGTGTAATTTGACTGTTTTACTGTGGTCTTTAATGATTGATTAATGTAGTTTTTGCCTCCATTGTAGTGAATGAAGCAGTGATTCATTGTGTAGGTCTGCTCAGTATTTCCTGAGCTGAGAGTTTGATTACTCTCCCCTGCCTCTGGGAGAAGTTTCCAGAACACAGGGCTAGGAGAGTTCAATGATTGGTTGCATATGTATCATGCCCCAGCCAATCTCTGAAAGGAGGCATCCAAAAGGTGGCTGGGGAGGTGATAAATGTGCAGGAGGCCTGAACAGATTGTCCTTTCCACTTCAGGGAGGGTTTCAGTCTCCTGGGGGCCATTTCTCATGGAATTTAGCCAGAAAAACAAGGAAATTGAAGTCTGGATCACAACAGCTGCTGGTTTGGGGGCCTGAAGAAGATTTATAATGGATATTTGCTGGAGGGCACTACATTTGGTCTGGAGAAAGAACTGGTTATCTCTCTCACTGAGAGTCTAACTGTGGCTGTTAGGTGGCAGAAGGCTCCTGGGACACTGTGAGTAAAGACCTTGCTATTGACTATTTGTTGTGCAAGTGCCAGGAGGGAACAAAGTGCCAGAGGTTGATCTAGGGACTGGGACTGCTACTATAGGGCCATAGATAAACTGGCCATTCACTGTTACCTCCAGGAAAAGCTACTATTAGAAGATTAGTGAGAAGTCTGTCCTCACATTACTTGTTAATAATCATTTTGGAGTATCCTGTGACCCTAAACCTCCTTTTAAAATTTTTCATCAATAAATACTAAGAAGACATCCCCTAGATTGAGACTAAATTATCAGTGTGTGTGGGACTGTACTTGTGTAACTGGCAGCCTGTGTTCCACTATAGAAGACCTGGGTATATTATTAGCAGCTCTTTCATAGGTACAGTATCTCACAAAAGTGAGTACACCCCTCACATTTTTGTAAATATTTTTTTTTTTTATGTGACAACACTGAGGAAGTTACACTTTGCTACAATGTAAAGTAGTGAGTGTACAGCTTGTATAACTTGTGTACATTTACTTTCCCCTCAAAATGTCTAAACCGCTGGCAACAAAAGTGAGTACACCTTTAAATGAAAAATGTCCAAATTGGGCCCAAAGTGTCAATATTTTATGTGGCCACCATTATTTTCCAGCACTGCCTTAACCCTCTTAGGCATGGGGTTCACCAGAGCTTCACAGGTTGCCATTGGAGTCCTCTTCCACTCCTCCATGACGACATCACAGAGCTGGTGCATGTTACTGACCTTGTGCTCCTCCACCTTCTGTTTGAGGATGTCCCACAGATACTCAATGTGGTTTAGGTCTGGACACATGCTTTGCCAGTCAATCATCTTTACCCTCAGCTTCTTTACCAAGGCAGTTGTCATCTTGGAGGTGTGTTTGGGGTCATTATCATGCTGGAATAGTCCCCTGCTGCCAAGTCTCCAAAGGGAGGGGATCATGCTCTGCTTCATTATGTCACAGTACATGCTGGCATTCATGGTTCCGTCAATGAACTGTAGCTCCCCAGTGCGGTTAGCACTCATGCAGCCCCAGACCATGACACTCTCACCACCATGCTTGACTGTAGGCAAAACACAATTTCCTTTGTACTCCTCACCTGGTTGCCGCCACGCACGCTGGACATCATCTGAATCAAATACATTTATCTTAGTCTCAGGACCTCACATGGTTCCAGTAATCCATGTCCTTAGTCTGCTTTTCTTCAGCAAACTGTTTATGGGCTTGTTTATGGGCTTTCTTGTGAATCATCTTTAGAAGAGGCTTCCTTCTCGGATTACAGCCATGCAGACCAATTTGATGTAGTGTGCGGCGCATGGTCTGAGCATTGAAAGGCTGACCCCCCACCCCTTCAACCTCTGCAACGATGATGGCAGCACTCATACATCTTTTCCAAAAGACAACCTCTGGATATGAAGCTGAGCATGTGCACTCAACTTCTTTAGTTGACCATGGTGAGGCCCGTTCTGAGTGGAACCTGTCTTGTTAAACCACTGTATGATCTTGGCCACCATGCTGCAGCTCAGTATTAGGGTCTTAGCAATCTTCTTATAGCCTAGGCCATCTTTATGTAGAGCAACAATTCTTTTTTTCAGATCCTCAGAGAGTTCTTTGCCATGAGGTACCATGTTGAACTTCCAGTCACCAGTATGATAGAGTGAGAGCGATAACACCAAATTTAACACACCTGCTCCCCATTAACACCTGAGACCTTGTAACACTAACGAGTCACATGACACTGTGGAAGGGAAATGGCTAATTGGGCCAAGTTTGGACATTTTCACTAAGGGGTGTACTCACTTTTGTTGCCAGCAGTTTAGACATTAATGGCTGTGTGTTGAGTTATTTTGAGGGGACAACAAATTTACACTGTTATACAAGCTATACACTCACTACTTTACATTGTAGCAAAGTAATTTCTTCAGTGTTGTCACATGAAAAGATATAATAAAATATTTACAAAAACGTGAGGGGTGTACTCACGTTTGTGAGATACTGTAAGTGCTACACATAGTAAGTGCAGAGAAAGTGTAGTGAGTCAGCAGCATGTTTCTGACACAGGCTTTGAAATTTGTTTAGAAAGGAAAATAATTGGGGCATTACATATTTTATATTCTGTTGCTAGAGCTTATTTTTATTCCAGAGTCAGCAGCATGTTCGACACAAAGCTGGCATTTTTTTCAGAATTTCACTGCATACCTGTGAGGTACAGTAGCGTCCATCAAAGCACCGCATATTTATCCTCCTCTATTCCCATAGCTGCCATTATGTTTAAACAATCCCCTTTATTTAAAAAAAAAGTTAGGCAGACTTAAAATGACAATCAGAAGTTCTGTATATGGTAGTAGATAGTAGGGGCAAGCAGGTTCTGTACAGGTTCTGTATGACAAAGAGGTGATCAGGCTACACAATCTAGAGGCAAGGCACATCTGCCTTTTCTTTCTCAGATTGGCCATGTTATACAGCCACAGCAAACTCAGGAGGTAACTAAGTGGATAACACAGCCTCCCTCATCTTCCTCCCAGATGCATAACAGTCAGTTGTCTGCAACTGCTGCTAATGTTTTTCCTCTGCCTCTTTTTGCTGCTGATCCCAGCATAGCCTCGCAAACTGGCAATTAGGAGACACTAGAATTGTTTGAAGACATGATCGCTGATTAGCTGCAGGAAGATCATCGTGGTTATGATGCACAAACATTCTTGCTTTTAGATAGTGAGGATGGGTAAGGGGATCTCCCTCAGGGTTGGTGGGTGCTACACCTTAATCAGACAAGGAGGCAGCAAAAGGGCTACCTGGCTCCTCTCCCTCATTCCTCACTTTGCACATCCCTCTGCCCTCCACAAAATTATCATGCTGCATTAATTACAGCATATGTGGCTTCTAGTGACAGTGAGGGAAGTCTCAAAGGTTTTTAGAGGCTTAGAATATGTCAAATCATTTGAGAAAAAGGGTCATGGGGCCACGCTGAGAAAAGTCAAGCAAAGGCTTGAACATCTGCACAATTATCTTACACCCACCCTGCTATCTCCAGCATCATCCTTCCCGAGGCAGGTGTCACAGTTGCTGGAAAGGAAATCTAAAAATATCCCCAAATAACCCCAATGCCCAGCATCTTAATGTCAGCTTAGAAAAGCTGCAGGTTTTGCAGCTGCTCCTTTACAAGCTCATGGATTTAGCCCCCCCGTTCGTAACGTGATGACGTAATTTAGTTACGACTGGACTACTTTCAGCCTAGTAGCCAATGGCTTTGGTCTAGGAATTTGATCTGAGCATGCGTGGCACTTTGTCCGATTGGAATTCTCTACAAACGATCCGACAAAGTCCGATTGGATCATGTTGTCGGAAATTTTTTATATCCAGCTCTCAAACTTTGTTGGTCGGACATTCCGACGGAAAAAGTCAGATGAAGCCAACACACGGTCGGATTATCCGACAACACGGCCTGATCGGACATTTTTCGTCGGAATGTCCGACCATGTGTACAAGGGCTTAGGGTGGAAGGTCTGTGAGTCCCTGGGAGAGGAGGTCAGGTTCTCTGTAGTTAAATACCCCTCAACCAGATCCACAAGCTTGTCAGCCATTTCTGGGTCTCCATGGCTTACCCACTTTTGGAGGGCAGTAGGAAGAGATCTCAGGAATCAATCTATCACAACACATTCCACAATCATTGGTGCGGTCAAAGTACGTCCTTAAAGCAACTGATGATGGAGAATCTTGTCTCTTGTTACTGCTGGACCTCAGTGCAGCGTTCGACACAGTGGACCACAATACTCTTCTCATCCGCCTCAAAGAAGTAGTAGGAGTTACAGATTCAGATCTACCATGGTTCGCATCCTTCTTAGGAAATCGTTTACGGACAGTGAAACTAGGAGACTTCACCTCTGAAACTCAGGCAATTTCTTATGGAGTCCCTCAAGGATCACCCTTGTCACCAGTGCTCTTCAACATCTACATCCGTCCACTCCTCAAAATCATCAGCAAATCGGATCTATCCTTCCCTTCATACACTGACGACACTCAACTCTACTTCCGCATCACCGGACAAAAAGACCAATATCAGAAACTAGAAAAATGCCTCACATTGATAGATGACTGGATGACCACAAGCTCCCTCAAACTCAATGGATCAAAAACAGAGCTTCTGCTCCTTAACGCAAACCGAAATACAAAAACTAAGACACCATGGACACCACCCACCATCCTTGGACAGACCATCTTCACAAGCACCAGTTTATCTTTGACTCAGAGATGTCTATGGATGCATAAATAGGATCAGTAGTCAGTGGATCCCACCATATTCTCCGCCGGCTACGTAGACTCATCCCCTTCATTCCAGAAAAGGAGAAAGCGGCAGTAGTTGGAACAATCATCAATTCGCGACTCGGCTACGCAAATTCCCTCTACATAGGACTACCTAAATACTAGATTGCACGCCTAAAAGTCATCCAAAACAGCAGTAAGACTAGTCACAGGAAAAAAAAAACTGGGATGCCCTCTCCCCATCCCTAAGGACCCTACATTGGCAAACAGTAAAGGATAGGATCACATTCAAGACCCTCTGCCTCACCCACAAATGCACACAAGGAAACGCTCCTTGATACCTCTGCCTCCTCAAGTCCTGCTACAAATCTAAGGGAGAACGAAGATTTGCAGTCTAAGTACCATGGCTATGGAAAGCTCTACCCACGAACATCCACATGGAAGAAAACCATCGGGCCTTTAGAAAAAAACTCAAGACCCACCTCTTCTAAGAAGCAGGACAACAAATGCGCTTACCAGACGGTAAAGCATAAGGAGCGTTTATGATCTCAAGCTATTGATAGCTCCCCGCCTCCACCGAATTGAAAACGTCACGTATGACGAAACGCGTATGGGAGGCACGCTGCGACGTCACCATGTGTTGCAAGAGGAGGACGGGCTCTCGTTTTGCCGGCCGGCTTGTTTTTCATGTGCGATCATTCTGGTTTTATGTAAGTGTATTTCTATTTGCAATTAAACGAGTACTAAAGTTTTTTACACTATGGGAAGCTTCTTTCTTTCTACATTTTGAACATGTATACCGGGTACCAATGAAAAGTACGGAGTGTCATAAGAATCCACAATATATGGATCATTTGTCCCTGATTGGCAAAGCATTCGGTGGAGGCGGGGAGCTATCAATAGGACAGATCAAGCGCCTTGAGGCGATTCAGTTTGCATTTGCAGCACTATACAAATCATGTATTCATTCATTCATTTAAAGTCTCTGGCTGCAGCCATTTCCTGCTCAGGTGAATGAGATCATACATTTGAGACCTGGGGGGGGGGGGGGTTTCCAAGCCAGAAAGTCCAGTTATGCACACGCTGAGCCAGGACAGCCAGAGTGACACCCAGACGTGCCAATATTTCTTAGCACAACATAGTCTTTTGCTTGGTCATGCTCTAGGTCATAATAAGCTTTCTGCGATTCACCTGATAATAGTGGGGCCACCAGTCCAGCCCACTGCTCCTTAGGCCACTTTTTCCTTTCAGCAGTCCTTTCAAATGTGATCAAAAACACCTCATTATCATCCTCTCCAGTCGTTATTGCCAGTAAACGGCTCACACAAAATGATTTGGTATTAGTAGAACCACTTGCCTCACTGGTCTGCGGACATTGCTGCATTAATGTCTCCCCTTGTTGTTGGAATTTCTGCTTCTGCAACAGGTCTATGAAGCGGGCCTCAGATTGCTGCTGGACTTGTTGCCCAGTTTCCAGACTCCACTGAACTTGTTCATTTGCACACCTTTGCTCGAGGTTTGCTTGTTGTTGATTGGCCTTTGCCATAACAAGCTGTCTCAGCAACTCTACCATGCTGGCCTTTATTAAAAGAAAACTGCCCCTGGCTTCCTCCACCAACTGTGAGGGGGTTAGCTTGACAGCGTGTGTGTGTGGCCCCCTGGATGAGTTCACTGCACAAAATTAGGTGCTGTTTATTTACACTATATACAGTGGACAAATACCAGCAAAACAAAAAGAAACATGAAAATAAATCCTTGCCAACTGTGCCACTTACTACAAATGCAAGTTCCCTATCTGTCAACTAGGTACAGCCTTATGCTGGATACAGCACCTATCTCCCTGTTTTTGAGGTTGACCACACAGGCTTTGTCTCACAGCACAGGACAGGTATCACGCTCCCCAGTCTACACAGACACAGAACTAGTTCCAGGATGGAGCATCCTCTCTAAGCATAGAGCCTGAATCTAGGACAGACATACCTGCCATCCTGGATGCCACCAGGCAATTTTACCTGCCTGCTGTCACAGCAGTGATTGAATGAACATGAAAATTGGAATCTGGTTTTCACCAGCCATACGCTGCCAATTTGTCATACCCCTTACAGACCAAAATCAGTCTTTAATCCCATACATGTGAAAGGATTGTTTCTTGAGCCTTTTTACTATGTAGGAATTGCAGGCCCAAAAAAGTCTCACTGGTAATAAGAATTTAATTGTAAGGCTTCAGATAAGGGAGGTAATACAGGACAGATCAGCCTACCTAAGGAAACTCATATACTTTTTTCAGACAGTAATGCTTACAGGAAATGAATTAAAGACCCATTGGATGGTTTTAAAGTGGAGTTGAAATCTGAAGCCTTAGGCCGCGTACACACGGGCGGATTGTCTGGCCAACTAAGTCCGTCAGACAATCCGACAGACAGTCCGTCCTACTTTTGAATGAACGGACTTGACCACACACGGTGAACAAACAGTCCATTGAAAGCTTGCGCGATGACGTGTACAGCACATACGACGGGACTAGAAATACAACGTCCAATACACTGCAATGCAACCTTCGGCCGTGTAAATCCTTTCTGAGCATGCGCCGTACTTAGTCCGTCCAACTAGCCTACTCACGAGCGGACTGTCCACTGAAACCAAGTTTGGACGGACTGTATTATGGAAATTCCGAAAGACTTAGTCCGCCAGACTGTCCGCTGAAAAAGTCAGTTGAAGCCCACACACGAGCGGATTGTCCGCTGAAACACGTTTCAGCGGACTAAGTTGGACAGACAGTCCGCCCGTGTGTACGCGGCCTTAGAAGACAATTTCTTAATCATACCTGTCAGCACTTTTTACAGACTGTTGCGTTTGGCATATGTTGCAGATAGCTTTTTTTGCCATGTTCCCTATATCCTCATTGTTACATTTAAAGGGAAACCATAATGGTTTTGTGTTAATTTTTTTAGCTTATAAATGTTTAAATTGATATATTATACCATTGCTTTGAAACTAACTTTTCTTTATTAAAACCTGTTACTAAACTTTCTGAAGTTTCTGGTAGAGCCACACAAATAAAAACCATGAAAAAGCAGGGAATATATGAAAAACCAATGCAAGAGAGGAAGTCTTCAAAGGTGTTGTGCCTCCTTGCTTATATAATTTATCATTACACTAACAGTATACTTCTAAAGTGTGTAATATTAACAAGCACAAGTTGTCAAAAGTTATGCTGCACAGAACAGACCTTGACTTTTAAACTCATAGTGGGTCCCAGCAATTAAAATGTTGAGGTACATGCCAAGTGGTGAAGGACTCTAGAATATATATTGCACATATTAAGGTAATATACATGTAGCACTAACCCCCCGAAGTAGCTGCTAGATTTGATTCAGGCCTGCACTCTGCTAATGAACCCCCCCTGAATTGTCTCAGTCCCCTTGACACAGCTGTGGTGCAATACAGTACAGTACAATAAAATATAATACAATATACCTGTATTTAACCTCAGGATCCACTGGCTCCACCTGCTGGGAGAAAACAACACTCCACACAACTGGATACTTAACCAAATATATTTTAAGTGCGACTATGTTTCAAAAGGTGGTTACAGTAACTGTGCTGTCATCCCAACATAGAACAACAGCACAATGGATTTTAACATAAACAATTGCAAAAAATATATATATATATATATATATATATATATATATATATATATATATATATATATATATATATAGATATATATAGATATAGATATATATAGATATATATAGATATAGATATATATATTTATATATTTACCTGGGAGCTCCCCCTACTTTTAAAGCTATACATGAGATCTCACTTAAAGTACTTGATCTTCTTGTCTTCGCTAGCTAAAGTAACTCTTTGTGATTTGTAATCCACAGATTAAAGTAAGTTAAGTTGAGGGAAAGGTGCTCCTGGTGTGATTTCAGTAACTATGTTACAAGGCCCAGAATGTCAGTATATATAGGCCTCAAGTCTGCTCAGTGTCAGTTGCTCTGCTCCTCCTCCATGGAACTATAAATCCCAATGAGGCCTGTGTATGAGTCAAACTGAGTGTGAAAGTTAACAAACTGTGGGCCTCAACCTGCTCACCAACTGGATCGGAACTCCGTGTAATAGCTCTGGTCCAGTGACTGCAGCTTGCTTCTCTGTCAACTGGCTCCCTCACTCCGTTCCGCTATGCTGAGTGAACCTGGTCCTCCGATGCTCAAAACGTGTGTCTCTGGATTTCTCAAATTCGGTCACTGTGTCTCCGACACTGTCAGGTCACTCACACAAACTGTAGGAGTTGCGCTCTGTGCTGGCTGTAGGCCCCTTCTCATGGGAGGCCTCCTCATAGATCCTCACAGGCAGGCCACGCAATCCCAAGAGAACTAAAATGGCTTCTCGGGTTCCTTGTATGTCCTACCCAGCATGCACTGCTAGAGAAAGTGTTCATGGGTAGGTCATCAAGCCTCCTGGGTAAAAGGGTCAACCTTCTAATCAAAACAACAGTCACTTCCTGTCTATGTATTTTGTGGTTTATTCAAAGCAATAAACATTCAAGTTCACTACTAGTATTTGGCCGTTAGATGGCGCCAAATACTAAGTACTAAGCCAAAGACTTCTGATGCAGTTCTGCTGTCCCACCACTTTCTGCAGCAACAGATCGCTTATGATAGTGATCCATTTCTTACGGATAGCTGTGAGCAGTAGAACACCATTGTAAGTAAACTTTTGCTGTCAAGAAAATTAAATGATAACACTATTAAACAACAATTAAATACATCAGGAATATATATATATATATATATAATTATGAATGGCTTGCATATAATTGCTTAAATATTTGATGCTCATACAGTAAGTGAAGAATGTATTTAATTTGTCGTATATATATATATATATACATACGACAAATTAAATACATTCTTCACTTACTGTATGAGCATCAAATATTTAAGCAATTATATGCAAGCCATTCATAATTTCTATGATTGCACACCTATGAGGATTACACTGTCATGCTAATTATTGTAATGCAAGCATGACTTATTCATATATTACTGTTACAGTTGTAATTTAACACACAAATCATTTTTTTTCTTTAAAAATGCTTTCTTAAATTAAAAGTAAATGTTATTTTGAGCTTTACCATTCCGCTGTGTCACAAAAAAATTGCAGATAAATTCATCTTTTTAGTCAGAAGACATTGATCATATATTGCTGTAAATATGTGGCTATGAGAATTTCATAAATATAATCTATGGTGCCAAAAACAGCTCCAAAATTAAAAAAATAATGCTATTCAAACTTAGAGTGTATCTGAAGCCAAGACATTTTTTTTAAGCTTTAGCTTTAGATTGAGTGGTGAGGAGTTAGAAAGACAGTCAGTTTTTCATTGCTATCTGTGTCTCTGTTAGCCAGATTCACTGTCTCAGTTTGTTCTAATGATTATTGTCACTGGGGCTCAAAGTGAGAAAGAAAGTGAAAATTGTTATCAGAACATTAACCACTGGGCACTTAAACCCCCTTTCTAACCAGACCAATTTTCAGCTTTCGGTGCTCTCACACTTTGAAATTACTCAGTCATGCAACACTGTACCCAAATGAAATTGTTGTCCTTTTTTCACACAAATAGAGCTTTCTTTTGGTGGTATTTAATCAACGCTATTTTTTGGGGGTTTTTTTGCGCTATTAATCAAAAAAGACTGAAAATTTGGAAAAAATAAATATATTTGTTTCTTTTAAAATTTATTGCAGAGCATTGGCAGAATATTGGCGAGTATTGTCAGAGTATTGGCGAGTATTGGCAGAGTATTGCAGTGTGGTAGAGTATTGGCAGAGTATAGCACAGTATTGCAGAGTATTGGCAGAGTATTACACAGTATTGCACAGTATGGGCAGAATACTAAAGATTAGTGGCATAGAGCAGCGCTGTGGGCACTTCACATCCAGCGCACAGCGCTGCTGCCATCTCTCCCCCTCTCCCCCTCTCCCCTCGCACTGTACCGATTGGTACAGAGAGGGGAGGGAGGAACCGGCATCATGGTGTGATGCCAGTTTGTTTACAAGTGATCGCTGCATCATTTGACGGAGTGATCACGTGGTAAGCGCCCGTTATCCTCCAAGAATCTTTCTCCCGCGTGCCCCCGGGAACATCCGTGACCGGACCCAGCGCATCACGAATCACGGTAAACGGTATTATCGGCCATTTACCGTGATCCGTGATGCGCCAGGGTTCGGTCACGGATGTTCCCGGGGGCATGCGGGAGCAAGATTCTTGGAGGGCGTCCCACGGACGTCCACCCAGAATAAGCCGACCGCGCTGTAGCTGTCTTTTGGCTATAGCCTGGTCGGCATGTGGTTAATTGAGGGAATTTTTTCCAATGGAGACAATTGTTTTAATAACAACTGTCTAAAGCCCCATACACACTATCAGATTTTCTGCAGATTTTTGTCTTCAGATTTACCAAAACCATATAATATGATGTCAAACCTTAGGAGTTTCAATTTGTATGCAATCAAGCAGGCCTTTGCACTACATGGTTTTGGTAAATCTGAAGACAAAAATCAGCAGAAAATCTGATAGTGTATATGGAGCTTAACTCTATAACAAGTGGTTTTGTTAGGTGGTTGGAAATAATTTATTCTTTGCAGTAGAGCTATTGAATAAAGATCAGCTGGGAATTATTCATTACATTTTTTTTTATTTTACTACCCATATAGAGTAAAACTATTTTGCCTTCCATTTTGTCCATGGATACAGGCTGCTGGCTAAGATCCTAATAATGCTAAGCTTAGTTAAACTAGCTGCAGACAAACCAATGAATGCAAGGTATGTTAGAACTGTTCTGGCAGACTTGCTGGTCTCTGCCAAACAGTGGAGAGTCTAAAACCACTTAGCTTCAACACAATGTCTCTGCCTGACCCCCCATCCACCAGATTGCTACATATTATCTGAGAGAGGGAGTGGTTATAATTTGTCACAGATCAACAACAAATCTGATCTGCAACTCTGTGTAGGTCTATCACCATGTGATCTCTCTTGTTTTATGATAGTATACTACTCTGATCCTCAGGACTGGATTGTATAGGTTTTGCCTGATTCCACTGAATAATAAAGCAAATACCCAGACAGCCCCCTCCCAGACTACCAATCAACTTCACTATTTAGCTTTGCACAGACCAACACCCATTCTCTGACCAATATGTCCTAGCCCAAGACTCCTGTGGTTCTGCATTCTAACATCTCTATTTACGACCTTCAGCTTGTACTTGAGTATGCTTGTGCACTGCTTTCCTTGGCCTGCCCTTTTTTTCTGAATCTGTCTGTCGACTTTGTACAATGCTCTAGTTTCAACCCTAGGTAAGCTGCCATATGCACAGGTGTGACTGCAGGCTGCTAACTGGCATACCCTCTAGTAAATTCCTTCACCCCTCGCAGGGTGCTCTGCTAAAGTTCTGGAGGTATGTACTTAGACTCTGTTCCTCAACTCTTTTAAAGGCTCACACTTTCTCCAAAGTGTCTATAGCATAGAGGGTCCACTATCTGTTATTCTACACGACAGAATAATTCTATCTATGTCTTTTTCTTATTCTTGAACCATAGTCCAAGTAGAAGTAGAGTGTTTTTCTAGAATTGTTGCTGACTTTAGGGTAAACAGAGACTAGAAGAAAAAAACACTTGGACTGGACCCTGCTGCTGTCTCAAGGTGGTAATTCTAAGGTCAGACTATTGGTCAATACTTTTTATAACATCATCTTTGCAATCCTGCATAAAATGGTTTTGCTAGCACCGAGAGAGGCTTTGTGTTTTTTTTGCTATCGTCTTGTGGGGATATACGTAGGTTCTTAGGCAAGTATATATTTAGTTAAAAACAAAAATAAGAACAGAAGGAAAAAGAAAAACAAACTCTGTTGCACTTAATAGCTCTCAGCTATTATTTACTACCCAATAGTTACAATTTCTCGTGCACAGCGGGGATTATAATTATGAGTCGTACATGTAGTACAATAACGAAAGCTTGTTAAATATCAAATAATGTGCAGATGGTACACTATACTTTGTGTATTCTACTTCTGTATTTGTTGCAAAATACAACTGACCTTTACTGATACAATGCTGAAACAGGCTACTCTGCCTGCAGTGTCCTGAAAACAGAATATTTCTGTAACAATCCAATTCTTTGGAGAAAAGAGAAAGAATACTCTCCATAGACATAACGCAAAAAACTGCAATTAAAGTTCAGAATTTGAATTGTAAAAACTTTGGAACAGATGCATTTACATTCAGAATAAGCTCGGCTACTATGGATACTTTTTTTTCTCTAAAGAAATGCACTCCCTGTATCATTTGCTGACACCAACAGCCAGGGCATGAGAGCAAAGAAGAAAGTAAGAAAGTATGAAGAAAAAAGGCCATAGTTTTGACAGTTAAAAAAAAAGAAATGTGGCAAAGGTCTGGGTCACATAATGATCTGTTCTAAAAGTCCACAGCTATAAAAAGTTTATTGGATCATAGGAAAATTGCAGATGCAGCTACAAAATGTTTGATTTTCTTTTTCCAAAAAATCATTATAGGGATATATATATATATACTGGGCTGACTCCCTGCACCTGTGTGACAACACTGGGCCAATCACCATGCACAAGCACTGTCGAATGGAGTGAAATACATGTTATGTCATACCCAAAAGTAACTGATATGTTCTTTATTACAAGTGGAGCAAAAGAAAGATGAGTATCTGTTACTGAGGGATTAGGCTTTAAAGAGATCCTGGCACTTGAAGAAAAATAAAAAGCTGCTGAAGTGAAGGCACTTGAGGTGTATATACACACTTGCAGTCACTTTATGTATCAACTCTGCTGCCTCTCCAAGTAGTAACTCCAGCCTCCTAGTTCAATATAATCACAAAACAGTAGTATACATGGGAGGGGATATACAGGTTCACTTTAACCACTTGCCGACCGGGCCATAGCTGAATGATGGCTACAGTGCGGTCGGCTAGTTCTGGGAGGGTGTACTATGACATCCAGAGGACCCGACACATCACAGATTGGGGTAAAGGGCCAATGACAGCAGCCCTTTACCACGTGATTGATCTGTCCAATGATAGAGCGATCACTTGTCAACAAACAGGTGCATGTCCGGTTCAGCTCTCTCCTTACACACACTCGGTACAGCATGTGAGTAGAGGAGGAAGCTCGTGCAGAAGTACGAGTGGGCTGGATGGGAAGTGCCCACAGTGCTGATCAGTGCCCGTTCATGCCTCATACGTGCCTCATCCATGCCTCATACATACCCATCCATGTCCTTCCTTGCCTCATACACGCCCATTTATGCCTCAACCGTGCTTCATCTGTGTCTCATACATGCCCATCCATGCCTCATCCGTGCCTCACACAAGCCCATCTGTTTCTCACCCGTGCCTCATACATGCCCATCCATGCCTCATACATACTCACCCGTGCCTTATACATGTCCATCTGTGCCTCATACATGCCCATTCATGCCATATCTGTGCCTCATGCATGCCCATCAATGCCCATCCGTGCCTCATACATGCCTCATTCATGCCCATCCATGCCAATCCGTGCCTCATACATGCCCATCCATGCCGATCCGTGCCTCATACATGCCCACCCATGCCCATATGTGCCTCAACCCTGCCTCATACATGCCCAACCTGTGCCTCAACCATGCCGATCTCTGCCCATCCGTTTGTCATCTGTGCCCATCCCTGCCCAACCATGCCTCATCCATTCCCATGCCTGCCTCATCTGCAACTCATATACATGCCCATCTATGCTTCATCTGTGCTTCATCCATGCCTCATCCATGTCCCTCCATGCCTCACCTGTGCCTCATACATGCCAAACCATACCTCATCTGTGGCCATCCATTCCTCATCCATGCCCATCCATGCCTCATCCGTGCCCACCTATGCCTCATCTATTGCTCATGTTGCCCATTCATGCCTCATCCATGCCCACTCATGCCCATCCTCGCCTCATACATGCCCATCCATGCCTCATACATGCCCATCTGGGCCTCATAAATGCCTCATACAAGCCCATCTATGCCACATATATGCTTATTATAATTTCTGAATTACTTACTATTATAACGGTGCCAACAAATGATAATGAAGGTAAGAAATAATTAAAACATGAAATTAATTTTAGACATGATTAAAATTGGATTATATAAAAACCATTAAGTATCATTATACATCTCCATTAGGGTGATCACACTTAAAGGATTCCAATTAATCAGTGGTTACAAGAAGGTATGTTTTCCCAATTAATCGGTGGTTAGAAAATGGTGTGTTTTCCCAACATGTTTCACCAACATTGGCTTCTTCAGGGGATTACAAGCTACCAAAAGTGTATGTAGAACTGCACAAGGGATATACTACTGCGCTATGAGTAAGCACTACCGTAAGTGCAAAATGTGTCAGTTCCCCTGTCTGCTGTGGCACGTATCTTTGATTTTCATGTTTCATGTCTTTGAACAAAAAGGCAATTTCTTCAGAGTGTGGCTGTCCAGAACCAATTCCTGTTACAGGGGAAATACTACTTTTGTATATCCCTTGTGCAGTTCTACCCTTTTGGTGAATTTCAACCCCTGAAGAAGCCAATGTTGGTGAAACATGTTGGGAAAACACAACATCTTGTAACCATTGGTTAATTTGGAAAACATACCTTCTTGTAACCACGGATTAATTGGAATACTTTAAGCGTGATCACCCTAATGGAGATGTATAGGATACATAATGGTTTTTATCTGATCCAATTTTAAACATGTTTAAAATGTATTTTATGTTTTAATTATTAAATTGTCTTTTTTTAATTTATAGCGCAAAAAATAAAAAACCCAGTGGTGATTAAATACCACTAAAAGAAAGCTCTATTTGTATGGAAAAAGGACAAAATTTCATATGGGTACAGTATTGCATGACTTAATAATTGTCATTCAAAATGTGAGAGCATGGAAAGCTCAAAATTGGCCTAGTTAGGAAGGGAATATAAGTGCTTGCCCAGTGGACAAGTGGTTAAATATGTCAGAATTTCTGAAAAAAAATATAATTTCTGAATTATTTACTATTATAATCTCTTGGATCTGTGAGAGACCAAGAGTCCTTTGCAGCTTGATTTTGACCCATGTTTTTTGTTGTCACTATAACAAAAAATGTTAATATGGCTTAAATTTCAGTTGTAACCCCTCAGGTGCTCTAAAACAAAGCACATAATTGGGAAAGGACTCAGGTCCAATAACACATTTCATTTATATACAGGCAGCACAAAAGCAAAATATGTTTTAAAAAAAAAATAATATTAAATACAACCAATAACAGTTAAATTGCCAATTATAACTATTATAATTATTACATTAAAATAATGAAAACACTAACACCAGCCCAGTCCAACAATGTGGAATCTATAACAGTAGGATATTTGGTTGAATTCCCTAGGAGTGCATTGTTTATTTACATAAAAGCTACTCTAAAGAGTGCCAATTACCAGATAATCAGTAATCTTTTGAATATTTACAGAGACCTAAATGCCAAATATATTATATATTATTATTTGTGAGTTAAAAAAATTATACAACATAGTTATTATTGCAGGCTAATAATAAACATGCTATCCTAATTGATATTTGTATGGAGCCAAACATGTTATACTATGATGAGTGGCTTGCTATTTACTGTAGTTGTTTGTGAAATGATTTTCTTTTTTCAGATTGTCATCCATATTATTTATACTTTCTTCTTAGGCATTTAATCTATTCCTGTTCTTCATTTTCAAAACCCAGTTGTGTGTCAAATATTGCAACAGAAAATGTGCTATGATGAAATTTACATTTATAACTTTAAGGGTACAGGAGGTGAATAATGTAATTAAAGGAGTTAGGATTTGGTCTTATCTTACCACTCTCAGAGTTGATTTTGCTGTTTTGTGAGGACTCCTCTTAAATGTAACGAAAGACCAAATTGAAAAGGTCTTGGGTTAGAAATTGGTTCTACTCTCAAGCAGTCTGCAAGAAAACTGAAGTCTGGTGCTTGTTGACTCTATTTCAGACAAAAAATTGTAGATATATTCTGGTTATAATTAAGATTGTCAAGTGACTATACACTTTAGAAAAGCCCAAATGCCAAACTCCAGAAGGGAAAAATGTTTCCCTCATTGTCACCAATAACTAACTACTAGATTCAGATTTTTAGGAGGGGATTTAATTAATGGGCGCCCTAGTGGGATACTGAATTTGACGCTATTGTGTAATCAGCTGAATCCAGTCAACTTTTTGTGATTATTTACTCCAAATGAGAATTTGTTTTTCTAGTTTATTTATTACAGGTACTTATTCTGTATAGCAGTGTCAATTTATATAGCACTTCACATGCATATTGTATATTCTCATCAGTCCCTGCCCTCAAAGAGCTTACAATCTAAGGTTCCTAATTTGGGTTCACATATTAAGGCCAATTTAGACAGGATCCAGTTAACCTACCAGCATGTCTTTGGCATGTGGACGGAGGAAACCCACGTAGGCACAGTGAGATCATGCAAACTCCAGTCAGGTAATGTCATGGTTGGGCTTTAAACTGGCGACCCTAGTGCTGCTAAGCAGAAGTGCTAAACACTTAGCCTAATTTCTGTCTTCTTTTTTGTTAATAAAAACTGCAAATATCTCTGCACAATGACCCTAGTTTTAACAAAAATGTGTTTGTTCTTAAATTAGATCAGAAAAAGAGCTGGAAATTCCAGGAAAATTACGCCAAGTGCCCTCATTTTACTGGTAGTGCAAAGGATATATAGAAGGTTTTCAGAGTTTAAAAACAATTCAGGAACTATTCCCACTAGATTATGGAATCACAGACCACATAGTGATTACGTGATTTATATAAAAAGAGTTATATAAAAATGTATTAAAGACCATTCAGTAATGAAAAAAATGTTTCCACTCAAAAGACACTGCTTTATGTAAATGTGGTATTTGAGAGAATTTGTATCACTTGAATAAAGCAAAAAAAACTTGCTACTTGACTTTTTAAGATTGAGCTGGGTAGTGAGAACACGGTCAGATTAGATTAAATAAAGGTATAAGTGTTCAAGAATCACTTCTCTGAGTTCTAGAGAAAAAAAAACTGATCTCTTCCAACTGTTATATTATTAGCTAAATTAAACATTCCCTGCTTGTCTGCAAACTATGTAGAATTCCTGGATAGAACAGTAAACATGGAAGATGTTTTTAAAGATTAAAACAATTTGAATCCTAGTAAGGCTTTTGACCTAGACAGTTACAGATCCATATTTTAAAAATGATTAATATTGGTGGGCACTTTTAATTATGTTAAAAAAGCTTTTTCTTTTACACATTTACTCATATACATACCTAATTACTTAAAAATAGAAAAACCCTTTACTCCAAAGTCCTTTCAGTCTATTGTTCTTTTAAAAAAGGGTCATTAATGTAAAGACTTGCTTTATTATAGATAATATCTAGACACATAAATTGTGCCTGAAAATGTACCCTTTATTATTGTTTCCTGAAAAAATATCAGTTCACTTCCTGATGTGTGAACTTTCCTAGGCACTTATGCTTGCAGCCTCATAGCTGTATACCTGCAGTGTGTAAAGCACTTTTCCCAGAAGCAACGAGCAGCGATCGAGAGCCGGCCGGCTCAAGCATTATACGAATGCGCTTTTATACCCACCGCTAAATTGTAAGTGCAATATAGTTGGTTTTTAATTAATAAACATTTTTAAGAATTACACTATGGAAGCCTTTCTATTCTTACATGGGGAATGAGCGAATACCATTCATTCTGTGAATATCTTGAGTGGAGTATCTGGAAACACCTTGCTTTCTAAGCACAGAGACCCGGGGCTGGGGAAAATGCCACAGGCATATGTGATCTCCTTAAAGAGGAAGTAAACCCTGATGAGTTTACTTCCTCTTTCATTTCCTGCAAAGGTAAAGCATAATTGACTACTATGCATCGCATAGTAGTCCATTATGTGTCACTTACCTGACACAGGAGCCAGCGAAGTCACTGCTGTCCCCTGTAGTCCGGCACATCCATCCTCTCGGTGGGTCTCGCTGCTCCCCCACTGTCATTCGGCAAAGCCGCGATGACGTCACTCCCACGCATGTGCACGGGAGCTGCCACTCGCGGCATATCTGCGCCGTAGACAGCGGTGCCTGTCTTTTGCCAAATATCTCCTAAACTGTGTAGGCTTAGGAGATATATCTTGGACCTACAGGTAAGTCTTAATCTAGGCTTACCTGTAGGTCAAAGTTGGTTGTAAGGGTTTACAACCACTTTAAACAAGAGATCTAGCAAGCTGGTAAGCGGCAGTATTATGAGTGGTGGAGGATCTTTCCTGTTGTACCCTGTCACATCTTCTTGGGTGACGTGGTTTTATGTCACTATGGAATAGAGGGTGGAGGCACCATTGTTTTACTTTGAACTATACATTCTGTGGAATATCTGTTCAGAAATTCACTGGAGTTAATTGGACAGTCAGGGAGCTCTTGTAGTTTTTCATTGTGTTTTTTTTTTCTGTATGTTACACCACTGTATCTTATCATATTGACATAGCATTGGGTTATATGAAGTATTCATCACCTTGATTTTTTCTGAAGCATAGTTTAAATAGTTTATTCACAGTATTCATTCAGTGCAACTTTTTATTTTATTCTGTTTATTGTGTGTGTCTCACGTTAAGTTGCAGCAGATGTTTGTCATTTTTTTATATCACTCTATGATTGATACAAGGACTGCACAGTAATATATTTTTACATTTTGCACATGTAAAGCACTGTTGCTTGTGACTGCTGGCCCCAGGAGATGTAGTATGAGATGTGGTGTAATATTTGGTGATATCACTGCCATATTGTTTACCAGAGAAGAATTTGTATCTAGGGGCCTGTACTACATACATGTCCCTACTTTCTATAATTTATTCTATGGATCTGTGATTACTCATTACCTCTTTTGATACTTTTGGAGCTACCAGTAATCTGATCACTAATCATGGGATGGGGGGCAGCAATGACATAAGGAGGCAAAGTCCTGTTCCTCTACCAAGATGTTAAAATATTAAAAAGTCATGTTAAATCAGTACCAGGGACAAGATCAGCTGCAGGGAGCTTATAGTCAAATGTGATAATTAGTCTTTACCAACTGAAGTAGAATAATGACATATTGAACCAAGCAGGACTTCAGTGATGCAGGTTTATGAACAACAGCTGGGAACATACAGGTTCATGTTCAAAGTGTTACAAGATGCAGGTCTAATTTATACAGTTTCTTACAATGCAAGCATATTAGATACAACATGATTGGTTCCTAAGATCTACATCAATGTAACTAACCATAAATCTGACACCTGCCATACAACCAGACAAACATATTCATTCCCACAATTCCTATATGTTTATTAAAATAATTTGTAACTGTTTTGTCTATGGTTGTACCCATTAAAATACATGTGTAGAGACAATATGGAACCTTAGTTATGTTAAAGAGGAGGGCCACCCTAAAAAAAACAAAAAAACAAAAAAACAAAACAGCATTAATACTCTTAAAAAAAAAAAGGAAAAACCTTTTACCTTACCAGAAACCCCTGTTGCTAGGCAGTCTTCCTAATCTGCCTCTTCCTACTCTGCGGTGATCTTCGGTCTTCTCTCCTCCTCGCATTGTCTTCTGGGTAATGGGGCGTGCTGTGTTCTGGGAACTGTGTGTTTCCTAACACAGCGCGTCCCATTCACAAAGTGCCACGCGACTCACGCATGCGCAGTAGGAAATGGGCAGTGAAGGCACAAGGCTCCACTGCCTGTTTCCCTTAGTGAGGATGATGGCGCTGGGACTCGTGAGCCGATGGACGGGTCGGCCTCGGGCGTCTGACATCGCGGGCACCCTGGAAAGGTAAGTGTCCTTATTAAAAGTCAGCAGCTACTTTTTTTTAGCTGCTGACTTTTTAAAAAAAAACATTTTCCAGCTGGAACACCCCTTTAAATCAAACCCATCTTGATTTGGTAAGGCACCAACTCAAGGATGACATATTTACGACTTTTCAGAAAATGGACTTGCAACAACCCCACCTTATATGTTTAAATGTCTTATATTTTTTAACTATACAATCCTATATGTATGTATTCAATACAATACAAAAACGTATTGTATTATCTACATAATTACATATATATATCTATAACTATAACAGAACTAACTGCTTTATTCAATGTATTTTAACAGTTTTAATGAGGACACAAGCAGAATTAAACTTAATTAACGTACATAACTTTCCCATATTCCACATATTTACTTTTAAACCACCAGTATAAGAAGTTTTATCACTTATTCTTGACAATGATTGTTTTATTACCTTCAATGAATATTATCTTATCAGGCTGTAGTTTAACTGCTGTTAAAGTGTTTCTCTTCTAAGTAGTTGACTTAAAACCCAAAAAATGCCAGCATCAAGCAGAGGTCATCTAAAGTTCAAAATGTAAAAATTAAGACTTTCTATATTTATGGGATAACATAGTATACATGAATAAAGACTAATAACTATTGCTTTACTATTGAATAATAATACTGATAGGACCACTACTATATAATAATAATAATAATAATAATAATAATAATAATAATAATAACAATAATAACAATAATAATATGAACAATAGTATGAATAATAATTATATTATCAATAAAACATATGCACATCATTTCTAAGGATAACATATTTTCAAAGGTCAGTAAGGCACTAAAAATGTTTGACAAGCAGCAAAATCTATTGGACCATGTTTTGCTTTCAGGGTTTTACTGGAGCAGTGCATGATGACTAGAGTTCACACTGTTTTTCTGCAGTAACCACAACATGCTATTTGAGTGTTGGTGTACTGTGGTGCCATTCATTTATAGAGTAACATGATATGAACTTTGCCAAAGGACATGTGTCAGCGTGCACCACAATGTAAGGTACTACTACTACTAAGAACTACCTTGTGAAGTGCTGCATTAAAAAAATAAAAGCATGAACCCTTTTACTACCATTTGGTGTGTTAGGCAGTCTATTCATTGGGCATTCATGTTAATGTGTGATATAATGCTCCAAAGATGTGCAAACCCAACCTTAGGGTCTCTGGCCTCACCTCTGGAAAAAAAATGATTTAAAGAACATGTGTATGAGTTTCCCTTATTCCATGTACCTTTATGCTTTAGTCTTGGGACCCCTAATATTAACTTAAACACTTCCCGACCGCCTCACGCAGATATACTGTGGCAGAAGGGCATGTACAGGCAGATTAACGTACATGTACATTGCCCTTTAAGAAGCAGCTTGCGGGCGTGCATGACCATGATCGTGGGTCCCGCGAACTCGATGATTGCGGGTCCTGCGGACTCGATGTCTGCACGATTATCTCACAGTGAGGAAGAACGGGGAGATGCTGCTGTAAACAAGCATCTCCCTGTTCTGCCTAATGACGCTGTCACTGATTAGCGCTCCCTGTAATCGGGAACGGTGACACACAGCCCCTCCCCCCACAGTTAGAATCACTCCCTAGGACACACTTAACCCCTACAGTTAGGACACACTTAACCCCTACAGTGCCAACATTACTAGAAAAACAAAAACAAAAAAACAATAAGAATGGCATAAAACTATCCCCTATTTTGTAGACACTATAACTTTTGCACAAACCAATCAATAAACGCTTATTGCGATTTTTTTTACCAAAAATGTGTAGAAGAATACGTATTGGCCTAAACTGAGGAAAAAAATGTTTCTCTATATATTTTTTGGGGATATTTATTATAGCAAAAAGTAAAAAATAATGCATTTTTTTCAAAAACCACAGAGGTGATCAAATACCACCAAAAGAAAGCTCTATTTGTGGGGAAAAAAATTTGTTTGGGAATCACGTCGCACGACCGCCCAATTGTCAGTTAAAGCTATGCAGTGCCAAAACGCAAAAAGTGCTCTGGTCAGGAAGGGGGTAAATTCTTCCGGGGCTGAAGTGGTTAAAATATCGCTCCTCTTCCAGTGCTGGGGAATGGCAGGTGACATACACTCTATTATACAGCTGACATACTTCATACCATAAACATTGTCAAGTTTCTTAGGCTATAAGGTTAACAACCCAAATACAATGCTGAAGGGCCATCATAAGGTGAGTTTGACTACAGATATGTGATTAAAGGTCACTATGAACTCAGTCGAGTACCTAGGAAATAGTATTCTTTATAGCTGTTTTGTAATTTGTTATTTGTAATTATAATAATATGTTATTTGTAATTATAGATGGCAAAAAAGATGGCTAAGTTCTATGTCATGTTGATTAAAACTACTTTCAATCTTCCATATCCTATATAAACAAAAGATTCAAAACAAATCTGATGCTATGGTATGGACTGGTTATTTGATATATATACTTATTTTATAGTCCAAACTCTTGGTGTGAAGCTTGGTACTTTACCAAATAATACAAATAACATGTATCTGATCGAAGACATGTAAGTAACGTACAGCTTGGGAAACAGCGATCACAGGGTAATTAAATTGAAAGTAAATCATAGTAAAAGGAGGCACAAATGTAGTGCAAATACACAAAATTTTAAAAGAGTAAATTTTTTAAAACTGCGCTCCAAACTACAAGATATTAAATTTGATCAAATCCTAAAAACATTAAACACTGGGTGGTTAAACTTTAGCGTAAAAAAATATATAAAAGAGAAAAAAATTAGGTCAGATAAAATAGACCACGAAAGGCAGATAGTGGAGGACAGTAAAAAAAATCCCCCATTTTTTTTTAAATAGATAGTATTAACAGTAAAAAAGCAAGGCCAGAGCATATAGGTCCCATAAAGGATGATTAGGGAAAGTTAGTTACAAATGAGAAGAAGAAGGCAACAGTTCTAAATGCATTCTTCTCCTCAATGTACCCTTGTGGCTAACAGAGCATCCTCAAATAACTTAGCCAAGTAATAGCCAGAACATCATTCCTAATTTTTCATGCACAGTTTAAGGTGTGGAATGTTACCAGCTGATTGGCGAAAGTCAAACTTGGTACCAATATTTAAAAAAGGGCAAATATTTACCTGGAAACTAAAGACCAGTCAGTATAACATCAATAGTTTGTAAACTATTGGAGAGGATGTTAAGGGACTATAGCCAAGAATTTGTACATGATAACAGTATCATTAGTAGTAATTTGCACGGATTTATGAAAGATTGTTCTTGCCAGGCTACTAACACTATATGAGGAAGTGAGCTGCCATTTAGATAAGGGAAGGCCAGTGGATGTGATATATCTAGATTTTGCAAAAGCATTCAATACAGTCCCGTATAAACGTTAATTTACAGATTGAAGTCTGTTGGCTTAGACCATAGTGTATGTACCAGAATAGAAAACTGGTTACAGAAGCGTGCCTAAAGAGTGGTGATAAATAGTACTCAGAATGGTCTGGAGTGATAAGTGGGGTACCCAAGGCCCTATCCTAGGTCCAATTCTGTTTAATGTCTTCATAAATGATAAAGAAGCTGCATAAATAACTTAGTCTCAGTGGTTGCTATTTATACAAAGCTAAGCAGGGAAATAACTTCACAATAGGATATAGAAATATTACAGAAAGACCTTCATAAAATTAAGGGGTGGGCAACTACATGGCAAATGAGGTTCAATGTTGAAAAATTTAAAGTAATACACTTGGGGGCCAAGAATATAAACAAGTTACTTGCTAGAAGTTGAACCATAGGGGATCTCAGGATGGGAAAAGATCTGGTGGTCCTAGTAGGTCACAAGCTCAGCAAATGGCATGCATTAAACATGCATTAAAAAGGGGATACAACTATAATTTTACAACTTCACAAAACTCTGCTCTGGCTGCAACTTGAGTATTCCATCTAGTTCTAGTCAACAATCCTCAGAAAGGATGCGCTGGAACTGAAAAGTGTCTAGAGATAGGCAACAAAGGTAACAAAGTTTCAGGGGTAGTTCAGTTACAAGGAATGACTACAAACACTAAACTTATTCTCCTTGGAGAAGCAACACTTGAGAGGAGATATGATAGTGATATACAAATACCTTAATGTTGATTCTATACATAGGGAAAAAAATATTCAGTTTAAGGGAGAGTAAAGTGATTGTAAATGATCACCTTGTAAAACAACCCATTCAATTTAAAATAGAAATTAAATGCAAAACATTTTGGTATAGATATACGGGGTCATTTACTATAGCGCTGCAGTGCTAATTACTGCAAATTAGCTCTAATTAGCGCTAATCGTTCAATTAGCGCAAAAATAGTATTCAATTGAGTTTCCTGAAACCAAATAGCTCCCAAACCCACTCTGCTAACACATAGAGTAGTGCACATGGAAATAATGTTTAGGGCATGATATAATTTCCTAAATTGTATTGAAATATGCAGTATATCATTTAAAGATAATCTGCTTTTAAACCATGTAAACAAGTGATTTTGACACTGAAATATCTTTAAACGTCTGAGAAGATATACATTCTCTGTTTTTTGTACAACTAGGTGCCAACACAACTGAGCATGCTCAGACCTGTAAATTGCTCTCATTTAAGCTCCAGTGTCTTTTTTACATGGTGCTATAGTAAATACCAAAATGAGAGCTGTGTTAAAGAGCATTTTTTGTGAGTGAAAAACTGTGCTATTATAGTACAATGCAAGTTTTAGCCATTGATTATAATGGTACAATTGTAACTTCCCCGAATAAATCCTTTTTAAAGTTGAGATGAAATGTATCTTTCTCTGAAATAAATCTTCCTTTGACACATTGTTACTTCTACTTCAAATATTTTGTTTTTAAGAATGCTAGAATGTGAAATGTTTTGATAAATTATATTTTTCTCTGTTACTTTCACTTGTTACTGTCCATCTCACTACAATCTTTACCCAAACTGACACAGGTGTCTTTACAAAGCACAAACAATACCAATGCTGATGCAAATTTGAAATGAGTCACAATTTTTTTGTGCTTTTTATTATTTCCAAATAATCATAATTTGAGCCCAAAAAATGTGATAAGTGTACCAACATCAGAAATCAAATTGTAATTCACAAAAATTTGAGGGTAATATCACTATTCTACACTGACCCACAAAGAACCACCAAATATCACAGAATAGATCAAGAATAACTCCTGATTAATGTAATTCCATCCCCTGTATGTCCAAAGAAATGCAGTATTTATGTGTATTTATGTGTAGGAGGTTCTCACATGTGGCAGCTCTTTGGCATAGAGGTTAGAACTTCAAACTTCTGCTTAGCATCCCTGAGCGTCTGGGTTCAAATTCCAAACATGCCGCTTCACCTAGAGAAGTTTCATCTTCCAGGTCATAAAACTATGTCTAAACGTAGTATTTATCTGTTGAAGAGTTCTACTGCTATTTGAAATCTTACCAAATACATTATCTAGCCAAAAGTATTGGGACACCTGTGTTGACACATACATGAATTTTAATGACAGCCCAGTCTTAGTCTGTAGGGTTAAAATTTTATTTGACCCACCCTTTGCAGCTATAACAGGTTCTGAGAAGGCTAGGAAGGCTGTCCACAAGGTTTAGTGTATCTATGGGAATGTTTGAATATTCTTTTAGAAGTGCATTTGTGAGGGAAGGCACTGATGTTTGATGAGAAGGCCTGGCTCACAGTCTCTGCTCTAATTCAGCCAAAAGGTGCTCTATCGGGTTGAGGTCAGGACTCTGTGCAGGTCAGCCAAGTTCCTCCACCCCAAAGTCGCTAATCCATGTCTTTATGGACCTTGCTTTGTGCACTGGCGTACAGTCATGTTGGAACAGGAAGGGGCCATCCCCAAACTGTTCCCACACAGTTGGGAGCATAAAATTGTCCAAAATGTCTTGGTATGCTGATGCCTTAAGAGTTCCCTTCACTGGAACTAAGAGGCCAAGCCCAACCCCTGAAAAAAAAGCCCACATCATAATTCCCCCCTCCACCAAATGATTTGAACCAGTGCACAGAGCAAGGTCGATAAAGACATTGATGAGTAAGTTTGGGGTGGAGGAACTTAACTGGCCTGAACAGAATCCTGACCTCAACACAATAGAACACCTTAGGGATGAATTAGAGTGGAGACTGTAAACCAGGCCTTCTCATCCAACATCAGTGCTTGACCTCACAAATGCACTTGGAAGAATGATCAAACATTCCAATAGACACACTCCTAAACCTTGTAGACAGCCTTCCCAGAAGAGTTAAATCTGTTATAGCTGCAAAGGATGGGCCAAATGAATTTTGAACCTTACGGACTAAGACTGGGATGGAATTACAGTTCACATGTTTTTAAAGGCAGGCGTCCCAATACTTGGGTCAATATATTGTTTGTCTCCTGTCGAAATAGTCTCTAATGTAAGAAAGTTAGTTATGGACTTTAGATTGGAAGCTCATCACTGATGTTAATGTCTGTTAGCACTAATCATGTCCAGGATCTTGGACATTTAAAGTTGTAGGGTTTATACTGCACAGGTACATATGCTTGGAAAACTGTTGCTTTATTTATGTGCATGCAAATGAACTTCGATCTTTGGGCCTGTAGTTGGAGATTTGATGCACATAGCCAAGGGCTAACACAGTTGTAAATAGTATTGTGTTCCTGCTCATCAGGTGCAATTACTTTAGACATACATGAAAAGACCGATTGAAAGATACTGGTGGGTGTGTACTTCTAGTGGGCGTGTGTAAGTGTGCTTGAACCTTTGAAGGTAACAGGGTATACCACTACGTTATGGAGCTGAGCACAATCATACGTAGAAAATACTATTACTAATGTTTGACTCTTTTCATTCTATACAATAATGTTTGGCATTTGAGGCATTAATTAAAAAGGCCTTGATTTTTGTTCAAAAATTTTATTTTATGTTAAAATAAATTACATGTACAGAATATAAGACAAATTATGTGATACCAGAAATAAAAAGTAGACATATTGAAGTACGGATGTGTCACGTACCTGGTGGTGAGCCTGGAATGCAGGAAGCGGCCCCTCGTATCCCCTGGCTATCGGACCCCTGAAGGTGGAGACAGGTATTCGACAGTCCAGAGGGCACAAGTGCCTGGTAGATGGTATTGGTCCGGAAGGTCAGCTGGGCACAGATAACAGACTGGTATAGCGGATGGTGCTTGACTGTCCCTGGCAGGCACAAGTGCGGGAACTGGCTGGTAAGCAGATGTTCTGTAATGCAGGAACTCAGGTAGGTAGCAGGAACAGCGGAGTCAGATACAGGCCGGGTCAGCAGGAGAGGATCAGCACGGTACAAAGGGATGAGGCAGAAAACGTAGTCAAACAGGCAGAAGTCGTAGGCAGGCAGCAATCAATCAGAGTCAAGGGAACAAGCCGGAGGTCAGGAATCAGATAACAGGTTCAGATGCAAACAACACGGATCACGGACACGCTGTAGGCCGGACAGCACGGATGGAAGGGAGCCTGTGACTTAAGAAGGCCTTAGGGCGCCAAACGGACGTACGACGGGTCAGCGCGCCCTCGCACGTAGACGTGCACCCGTTCGTGACCCGCGTGCGTGTGCGTTCGTGTTGACGCGAACGCGTTCGTTGGCTTTAGCGCGCGTCAACGGGAAACGACGAGATCTCCACGACGGATCTCTACGGGTGAGTCTCTTGAATACGACCGGAGTGCCCGAGTGGCCATGACATTGCCCCCCCCCCAAGGGGCAGCCTCCGGATGCCTAATCGAGCCAACTTATTCGGGTAGGATTTCTTGAAGGCGCGGATGAGTCTTTTGGCGTGGATATTGGTCTCCGGCTCCCAGGAGTTCTCCTCAGGTCCATATCCTTTCCATTTGACTAGGAATTGAGTCTGGTTCTGCCTTTTCCTACAGTCCAGAATAGCCTCTACCTCGAACTCCATTTCCCCATTGATCAGTACGGGTTCCGGAGGGTTGGAGATTCTGTCGGTGAAGAGGTCCGTGACGGTGGGTTTGAGGAGTGAGACATGAAAAACTGGGTGGATTCGGAAGGATTCCGGGAGCTTGAGTTCAAACGCCACATCGTTAAGTTTCCTCTTAATTGGAAAAGGACCTATGAATTTTGGGCCCAGCTTCTTAGAAGGGCAGGAGAGTTTAAGGTTCAGGGTAGACAGCCAGACCCGATCCCCAACCTTAAGGTCCAGCTCCCCTCTTCTCTTACGGTCAAATACGTCCTTATTATGCTCCTGTGACCTGGCCAGGGTTTCCTGTAGGAGCTTGTTATTCTCCTCAAAGAAATTCAGGTTCTTCTGAACCGCTGGCACGGAAGATTCAGGAAGGTCGCCAGACAGGAACAACGGGTGAAAACCAAAGTTTGCGTAGAACGGGGATTGCTTGGTGGCCGAATGAACAGTATTATTGTATGCAAACTCCGCCATTGGTAACAGAGAAGCCCAATCGTCTTGGGAGAAAGACGAAAAGCAGCGAAGATATTGTTCCAATGTTTGGTTTGTTCTTTCGGTCTGGCCGTTGGTCTGCGGGTGGTAGGCTGAGGATAGGCGAAGGTCAATTTTCAATGCTTCGCAGAGCGCCCTCCAAAATCTTGAGGTGAACTGCACCCCCCTGTCGGACGTGATGTTGGCAGGGATGCCGTGAAGCCTCACAATTTCCTTTATAAAAGTGTTAGCTGTCTCCGCGGCTGAAGGGGTGCCCTTCATGGGCAAGAAGTGCGCCATCTTGGTGAGCCGGTCAACCACAACGAAGATCGTGGAATGGTTTTCTGAAGGGGGGAGTTCAACGATGAAGTCCATGGAGATCATTCTCCATGGTCTGTCAGGGACGGGTAGTGGTTTCAGAAGGCCCCAGGCTTTTAATTTGTCGCCCTTACTTCGGATGCAAGTGGTGCAGGCTTGTACGTAATTTCTACAGTCATCTTTCATCCGAGGCCACCAGAAGGTGCGTCTGAGTAGTTCCAGGGTCTTGAATGATCCAAAGTGGCCAGCCAAGGGATGGTCATGACAGGAGGCCAAAACCAGAGTTTGGGCTGCCTGGGGGGACGAAAATCCTGCTCTCATGCCAAAGAAGGCCATCACTGGAGGATAACGGAATGCCAGATGGAGGAATGGCGCCTATGGACGCCTGCTTAAGCTGAGAGATCACGTCTCCCTGGAGAAGAAGGAAGTTCCCAGCCGAGAGAATGGTGTCAGAAGATGGTAAGTTCTCCGGCTGACTGAACATACGGGACAAAGCATCCGGCTTGGTGTTCTTGGATCCAGGACGGTACGTTATATGGAATACAAATCGGGAAAAGAAGAGTGCCCACCTGGCCTGACGAGGCTTAAGTCTCTTGGCTGTCTTCAGGTACTCTAGGTTTTTATGATCTGTGTAGATCAAGATTGGATGGGTAGCCCCTTCTAGTAAATAACGCCACTCTTCGAGGGCGGACTTGATGGCTAAAAGCTCACGGTCTCCAACGTCATAGTTTCTTTCAGCCTCTGATAACTTGCGGGAGAAATAGGCGACTGGATGGAGTACGGACTTGGGTCCCTGCCTTTGGGAGAGTATTGCTCCTACTGCTATTTCCGAGGCGTCCACCTCAAGGGTATACGGTAGAGCAGGATCGGGATGTTTCAAGACCGATGCGGAGACGAATAGGTCCTTCAGAGACTGGAAGGCCTTTTGTGCTTCGGGAGTCCACTGGAACCTTCGGTTCTGTCTGGTCAGCTCAGTGATGGGGGCGATGATAGCAGAAAAACCTTTTATGAATTTGCGGTAAAAATTAGCAAAGCCCACGAATCGCTGGACTCCCTTTCTATCTGAAGGAGCAGGCCAATCTTGGATGGCTGAGATCTTCTGTGGGTCCATCTCTACTCCTCTTACCGAGATGATCAAGCCGAGGAACTGAATGCTCTGCTGTTCAAAGATACATTTGTCTGGTTTGGCATACAAACCGTGGAGGCGGAGACGGGTCAGTACCTTCTTCACGTGTTCCCGATGAATGGCTAGAGTGGAGGAGAAAATTAGAATATCATCCAAGTAAATTATTACAAACAGATCTAGATAGTCCCTAAAAATATCATTAACAAAATGTTGGAAGGTGGCCGGGGCATTGCATAGTCCAAAAGGCATCACCAAATATTCGTAATGCCCAAAGCGGGTACGGAAGGCAGTCTTCCATTCGTCCCCCTTCCTGATGCGTACAAGGTTATAAGCACCCCGAAGATCTAACTTTGAGAAGAACCTAGCAGATCCTAGTCTTTGGAAGAGTTCAGGTACCAATGGCAGGGGATAGCGATTTTTGATGGTAATCTTATTCAGGGCCCGATAGTCCACACAAGGGCGTAATGAGTGATCCTTCTTTTCAACAAAGAAGATGCCAGCGCCTGCCGGGGAGGTGGAAGGCCGAATAAACCCCTTCTCCAGACTGTCATCTAGATATGATTTCAGGGCACTCAGCTCAGACTCAGAAAGGGGGAAAATTCTGCCGAAGGGGATTTCTGCCCCCGGGAGTAGTTCTATTGGGCAGTCATATGGCCTATGAGGAGGAAGGGTCTCTGCACCCTTTTTGCTAAAAACATCTAAGAAGGCGTGGTATTCCTTGGGTACCGCTAGTCGGGTATCATCATCAGATTCGGAACAGAGAAGAATCGAGGAGTCCCCGTCAGGATTCTGGCAGCAATGCCGGTGGCAGTAGTCCGAGGGGAATTCGATGGTTCCGGTGGTCCAATCAATCCGTGGGTTATGTGCCCTCAACCAGGGCATGCCAAGGATGATTGGAAACAGCGGGGACTGAATAACATCCAGGCACAGAAGTTCTTGATGAGTCCCGGCAATGACAGCAGGTAAAGGACTAGTCTCCAAAGTCACCGGTCCTGAGCCCAAGGTAGATCCGTCGGCCAGGTATACAGAGAGCCCCTTCTCCCTTGGTCTGAGGGGAATCCTATTTCTTCGGGCGAAGGACGAGTCGACAAAGCCACTGCAAGCCCCGGAATCAATAACCGCGTGGGTTTGGATAGTCCTTCCTGGGAGCTGCAAAAGGACGGGAATGGCCAGATGAGAAGTGTTATCAGGCAGCACAGAAGAAGGAACAGGAGGAACAAGAAGGCACTTGCGTAACTTGGCTGGGCAGGCACGAACAAAATGTCCTGGCTCTCCGCAATACAGGCAAAGGTTATTGGCCCGGCGACGTTGACGTTCTTCTGGCGTCAGAGACGGGCGCAGGAGCCCCAGCTGCATAGGCTCTGAGGTGTCCGGAGTGGATGCAGGTGGAGCAGGGGGAGTAGGGTGACTAGGCACCCGTGGTAGCATCCAGATTGGACGGGTAGCCGTGGAAGAGCGTTCCTGGCGGCGTTCTCTCAAGCGCCTGTCGATCTGGATGGAGGTGTCTATTAGAGCTTCTAATGTCCCGGGGATGCCTACACGGGCCAACTCGTCTTTCAAGGCCTCAGAAAGGCCCAGGCGGAACTGAAAACGCAGAGCCGCGTTGTTCCACTCTGTGTCCGCACTCCAACGCCGGAATTCAGAGACATAGTCCTCCACTGGTCTATGACCCTGCTGCAGGGCACGTAGGGCTGCTTCTGCGGTAGCAGCCAGTTGGGGATCTTCATAGAGCTTGGACATTGCCTGAAAGAAGGTATCCACAGAGTCTAGAGAAGGGTCTTTACGCTCTAACAGACGGTGTGCCCAGGTCTGAGGTTCATCTGTCAACAAGGAGATGATGAATCCCACCTTCGTTGCTTCAAGGGAAAAGGTCCGGGGTTGCAAAGCAAAATACAGCTCGCAGGAATTGCGGAAGGCCCTAAACTTGCTTCGGACTCCCGTGAATCGTTCCGGGGTTGGCACCCTGGGTTCCGGTGGCAACATAACTACTGAGGGCGAAGCATGGGCCCCTGGGGCGGCTGGTGCTGAAGCAGATAGTGCCTGGACTTGTTCTTCCAGTCTTCCGTAGCCCTCCTGCAGACTCTTGACTGCTTGAGTAAGGCCGGCCAGATGATGGCAGAGTTCGTCCATGGAGGAGGCTCCCTGCGCAGGCTCGGACAGGGCTGTCCGGTACTGTCACGTACCTGGTGGTGAGCCTGGAATGCAGGAAGCGGCCCCTCGTATCCCCTGGCTATCGGACCCCTGAAGGTGGAGACAGGTATTCGACAGTCCAGAGGGCACAAGTGCCTGGTAGATGGTATTGGTCCGGAAGGTCAGCTGGGCACAGATAACAGACTGGTATAGCGGATGGTGCTTGACTGTCCCTGGCAGGCACAAGTGCGGGAACTGGCTGGTAAGCAGATGTTCTGTAATGCAGGAACTCAGGTAGGTAGCAGGAACAGCGGAGTCAGATACAGGCCGGGTCAGCAGGAGAGGATCAGCACGGTACAAAGGGATGAGGCAGAAAACGTAGTCAAACAGGCAGAAGTCGTAGGCAGGCAGCAATCAATCAGAGTCAAGGGAACAAGCCGGAGGTCAGGAATCAGATAACAGGTTCAGATGCAAACAACACGGATCACGGACACGCTGTAGGCCGGACAGCACGGATGGAAGGGAGCCTGTGACTTAAGAAGGCCTTAGGGCGCCAAACGGACGTACGACGGGTCAGCGCGCCCTCGCACGTAGACGTGCACCCGTTCGTGACCCGCGTGCGTGTGCGTTCGTGTTGACGCGAACGCGTTCGTTGGCTTTAGCGCGCGTCAACGGGAAACGACGAGATCTCCACGACGGATCTCTACGGGTGAGTCTCTTGAATACGACCGGAGTGCCCGAGTGGCCATGACAGGATGATACAAAGCAAAGAAGAATTTCAAGATATTCTCGTGGGAATGACAATAAATGGCCTTTATATATTTTAGAATTTGAAAACATTCTTATAGCTGAGTTTTAAACATTTTATTCCCAAGAAAATATAAATATGTCTAAAAGAAAATATATGATTTTAAAGTTTTGACCATAACTTCTAAAGTATGTTTATAGTAAGTATTATATAGTAAGGGAAGAACATAAAAGGTATATAGGAGGGGAAGGGAAGGGAATAATTCTCCGGAGGAGGTTTTATATATCATCTAATGTTGTAATTCTATAAAAAATCTTAATCACCATAATAAACAAACTCGGTTGTCAATATTATCTGACGTATAATATTTAATCCAGGGTTTCCATATGATATCAAACTTTGTCATCTGGTTTTTATCTATAGCGTCCATTTTAGCATGGATAAAAGATTGATTCATTCTACGTTTGGTTTCTACAATATTCACCACATCTGTTTTCCACGCATTGGCTATAGTCTGCTTTGCGGCTATCAGGAGTGTAAGAACTAATTTGAATTGTTTCTGATTCAGAAAGGCTGGTTTTAAATTAAGGAGAGCTATAATAGGGTCTGGAAAAATTGGACGATCAAAAAATTTTGTAATTATCAGAAAGATCTTTTTCCAAAATGATTGTACATTTGAGCAATGCCACCAGGTATGTATATAGGTACCTTTTTCTGGACAGCCACGAAAGCAGAGGCCAGTGTTGTCTGTTGAGAATTTGGCGATTCTCGCAGGAACCAAATACCAGCGTGTGAGAACTTTATATGATGATTCAGACGCCAATATATTTATAAAGGAAGATTTTGTGAAAGACCATATGTTGGACCAAGACCTAGAATCGATCGTACAATCCAAATCTTTTTCCCACTTGGCCACATATTTAGGTATGACAGTATTAGAATTAGATATCAATTGTGTATACAATGATGTAATACGACCTTTAGCATGTGGTTCCTTGAGACAAAATCTTTCAAATTGAGAAATATTATGTAAGTTTACATTTAAATTGAGAAGAGGAGTATAAAAATCTTTGATTTGGAGATATCTGAATATTTCTGATTGTGGAAGCTTATATAATTCACATAGATCTGTAAAAGATTTTATTGATGTAGTTGAAGTTAAATTATATAGACAAGTGATACCAGCCTTAGACCAAGCTTTAAAGGTTTTGGGATATTTCCAGGCTGGGTAAAAAGTCGGATTCTTGTGGAAAGATAATAGCGGATTTTGTGGAGATTGCAGACCATGTGAATTTCTATACCTATCCCATATAGATAGAGAGTGCTTAGAAATGGGGTTATTTATAGACTTACGATCCGCAGGTTGTAACCATAATATATTGTTTATAGGAAGAGGATCACAGTCTACAGCTTCAATGAGGACCCATAAAGGAATCTCTGTAGAAGAGTGATATTTTGTTAATTGATAATTGAGCTGCCTTATAATATATGTTAAAGTCTGGGAATCCCAAACCACCCAAAGCTTTGGGGAGAACAAGTGTTTTTTTGTGAAGTCTGGGTTTTATTTTCCCCCAAGTAAATTTCGTTACTTTTTGTTGAATCAGCCTAAGAAAATATGCAGGAATATGAATCGGGAGAGTTCTGAATAAATATAAAAATTTCGGAAGAACAGACATTTTTATGATATTGATTTTCCCAAACCATGATATCGGCATTGATGACCAATTAGATAACGACCTTGTAATATTTTTTAATAGAGCTGGGTAATTAGCTGAAAATAAATCGGAGGGGTTAGGAGTAAACTGCACACCCAGATATGGGAGGCTATGATCTACCCACTTAAAGGGTAGTGAATTTTGTAAAGATTGTTTATCTTTTTCGACAAGTGAAATGTTTAATGCTGAAGATTTTTGAATATTGACCTTAAGGCCCGAAATAAATAAGAATTCTTGTGGTACAACCATAAGATTTGGGGCCGAAACATGTGGAGAAGATAGAAAAAGGAGAATATCGTCTGCGAATAAACAGAGCTTATGATGAAAGCCACCCATTTCAATACCTGTTATAGTGGGTTCCATCCTAATTCTTTGTGCTAAAGGTTCAATGAGTAAAGCAAATAATAATGGCGAAAGTGGACATCCTTGACAAGTCCCCCTCAGTATATTAAACTCGTCCGATTTGTACCCTGCATATCTGATATAAGCTTTGGGATCTTGATACAAACTAGAGATCCATCGTAAAAAATGAGGGCCGAATCCCCATTTCGAAAGGGTATAGTTTATATATGACCAAGATACTGTGTCAAAAGCTTTCATAATATCTAAAGAAAGAAAACAAGTGGGAATACGTCTTTTTTAACGGCATGTGACAGGAGTGTTGCACGTCTAATATTATCTCCTGCTTGATGTAATGGAATGAAGCCCACTTGATCACGATGTATTAGATTGCCTATAATAGTATTTAATCTGTTAGCTAGAATTTTGGCTAAAATTTTTATGTCCAAATTTAATAACGAAATAGGGCAATAATTAGACCATATTGAATCGTCTGTGTGAGGTTTAGGGAGCATACAGATAATTGCAGTTAGGGTTTCTCTTCTAAAAGAATGGCCTTCCAAAAGGGAATTAAAAGTGTTTGTCAAGACTGGAGATAGGGTGTCTACAAACGTTTTGTAATACAGCGCAGAAAAACCATCAGGACCTGGCCTTTTATTTAGTTTCCGATTTTTGATAACTTCAGATACCTCTATAATTGACACTGGTTCCTCCATCATTTCCATTTGTATTTTAGATAGTGTCGGTAGAGATATATGAGAGAAAAAATCATTTGCTCTAGAAGGGTCCAACTCATTATTAGAAGAGTATAAATTTTTTAATTGTGTTTTGAATTTTTGTAATATTTTTAAAGGATTATTTGTGTATACCCCCCTAGAGATTTTCAGACGTATCGGTTTCGTTGGGTTCTGGCAGGATTTTAATGCCCTGGCTAATAGTGTGTGAGGTTTATTCGCATTGATATAGAAATTGTGTTGTGATCTCTTGATGGTTTTATCCGCTGCTTCAGTAAGGAATAGATCAAATTCCAATTTAGCTTTGTCAAGATTTATTTTAGATAAAGAAGAAAGGTTATTTTGGAATGCTGTGTGACATTTATTGAAATTTGTTTCTAAAGTCTGACTAAGGATTTTCCGCTCTCTGTTGAATATGTTTGCTTGCTGTAGACATATGCCATGGAGAACAGGTTTGTGTGCTTCCCATAATGTAGTCGGAGAGACGTCAGGTGTGGAGTTATATTTTATATAATCTTTGAGCGCAATTTCAATATTATTTTTATGAGCTGGATTTTTGAGTAGGAAATCTCTTAATATCCATGTTGGATCTTTTTTTTTTGGAATTATAGAGGCAACAGTAATGTAGCCTGCACTATGATCGGACCATGGGATGGGAATAATTTTTGTAGATATTATTTCTGGAATTAGCCCTATGGACATAAATATATGGTCTATCCTAGAGAATGAGCGATGAGGGAACGTGTAATGTGTGTATTGTCTCTTGGTTGGATTCAATTCTCTCCAAGTATCTACTAGGTTATGTTTTGTAATTAGTTTTGATAAGAGTTGTTTGTCTGCTGTATGTGACTGTGGGATTGGTGATTTATCCAAAAATGGGAATATGGTCTGATTAGAATCTCCACATAGAATTGTAGTACCTATTTTGTGGTGTTCTATAGTTTGAAATAAATGAGAAAGAAAAGAAATAGGATTTTTGTTAGGAGCGTAGTATGATGTAATGGTGATAGCGGTATCAAGTAGGTGTCCTTTAAGAATCAAATAACGACCTTCTGGATCCTTGATTTCCTTCATTAGTGAAAATGGTGTATTGCGATGGAAAGCTATAAGCACGCCTTGTTTTTTAGAGGAGGCCGAAGCTGTGTATACTTGGGGGTAGTCTTTACTGAAAAATTTGGGAGTGGATTGTGACGCAAAATGAGTCTCTTGGAGGCAAACTATATGTGCTTTCTTGGATGAAAATGTGCGGAAGGCATTAGTGCGTTTGTGTGGAACGTTTAGTCCCTGAGTATTTAATGATATGATGTTTAATGGGGCCATGGAGTTGGGAAAAGTAAATATGTGTTGGTGTTTATGTTAGAACGTGTGTCATATAAGAAATTATTTGTCTCCAGAGTATAGGGGAGGAGGGAGGGAGGGGAAAGGAGATAATGACTGAAAAAGAAAATACAATTAATATACAATATTGAAATATATCTTAACATATCTATGTTCTTAATGTGTCCGTTGGGAGGAGAAAAACTCTCCCTTCAAGGGTACATGAGCCACTGTCAACTGCCCGGTGTGCACCGAGCTGCTGAGGGTAGCAAGAGAGGGTGCAAGGAACTTCCCTGCAGGACACCAAGAGCCAATCATATAATTTCATTTTTCAAGCAAAAAATTAAAATGTAAGATTAAGACAACCTCAGAAACAAAGAAGAGAAGAGAGAGAGAAAAAAGTTATAATAAGGTGCCTAAATTATTAGGAACATTTCTTAAATAAGATTATGATAAAAATATTGATTGGAAGTCAGAGAAAAAACTCGGCAGTAGCCATTCTGTTGAAAAGGCAAGATAGTAGCCTTAGTACAAGTGTTTATCAGTCCATAGTGTCAGCCAGATCTGGAGGTGGAGATTGTATGCGACTTCTTTTCTGTGGATTGTAGTCTTCTTCTCTTCTGGAAGCAGAGGAGGGGGTATCAGCATATGAGGATGATTTTTGGCGAGTGTCCGCAGCATCTCTTGATGTGTTTATCATCCCTAGTTTCTGTAAAGTAGTTTGCAGGTCCTTAGCTGTTCGGCACATATATTTGCGGAAAGTAAAACGCACTGAGAAAGGAAAGCCCCATTGGTATATTATGTCATTTCGCTGTAATATTTGCAGTAGTGGTTTCAGGGTTCTTCTTTTGTTGACTGTAATCTGTGAGAGGCCTGTGAATAATTGATATTTATGACCCTGGAAAATTAGGGGATCTTTATTTCTAGCTGTATTTAGCAGTAGTTCCTTAGTGCGGTAAAAATGCAATTTTGCGATAATGTCACGGGGAGGACCATCTGTTTTCTTTGTTGCTAGGGCTCTATGAACCCGGTCCATTTCAAGACGCTCTAGTGGGATAGCTGGTTGTAATTCTTGAAAAAGTGCAGTAATAGCACCGTTTAAATCAGTCACAGATTCGGGTATTCCTCTAATACGTATATTGGAGCGTCTTGCACGATTTTCGAAATCCTCCAATTTGGATTGTAATATGTCATTTTCCTCTTTAAGAAAATCTATTTCTGAGGCAATATTAGATGTATTATTTTCCAGATCGTCTGTTCTAATTTCCAGTGCTGATGTACGCTGACCAAGTATTCTAATTTCTTTGGTAAGGCTTGTGGTGTTGATATCTGCAGTGGTTTTTAGTGATTTTTGAAGCAGATTTTCTATTTGTTTCAGCGTTACAGGAGGGGATAAGTCTTTTTGTGTGGAAAGTTCTAAATTCTCCAGAACTGACATATTTTTCTCAGGTATTTGGTTAGAGAGACTATGTGCTTTTAATGAGAGAACATCTTTATGTAAAGCAGCAGAAGGGGCTGTCTGTTTGTTCTCCTCACTGTGTCTCCCCTCAGAGGGGGAGGGTTTCAGTGCCATACTGCTGTGTGTGTGAGGCGGCGCTTTCTTGTTAATTTTCTGCCTCATGAGTCTCCTCTGACCCCCCCAAATGTCACCAATGTAAGTTAGGGATATTTATCTACCGTTTGGTATGATATATATGCGGAGGGTCAAGTTATCTCCGCCGTTATATGGCTCCGTTGTCCTGCTGAGAATGGAGCTCTAAGCCAGCATTACCTCTCGGCTAGGCTCCGCCTTCTCCCTCAGGCCTTGATTTTTGAATAGCTGGATTTTTGGAATTCCACACCATAATATTATTGAATAATTACATACCATTGCATGCATTTGAGGAGTTAAAATGAGGGAATAAAACCAAACTGATGTGCATTCGTTAAATATGCTGCTGAGTACAATGTATATTTTCAGGAGGTGATACCATTGGTGGGATGCAAACCCATAATGTCCTCCCATTTAAACAGAGAATGTGCACGATCCCTGTTCCTTTGGTGATATGGCTCACCACTGAGGGGGGTGAACAGCCATTGAGCATGGCTATTTACCATGTGATGGTTAAACCCACTGGGTACGGTGTATTCGTTTGATCTTGAGCGCGCTGCTCGTGCACGTCGGTGACGGCATGTTCCCGGGAACACTGCTTGTTACTGACACTGGTAAACAGCCATTTGCCGGCTGTTTACAATCGTTATTGGCTGTGATAGTTTCACAGCCGATCACTAAATGTCAACAAACTGCGGTAACTAGCTGTTACCGGGTTCTCCTCCTCACACACCGATTGTGTGTGAGAAGGAGGTTGCAGTAACATCTTGTTACCTCTTACAGTGTACACCAATCGCACTGATTCCCCCCAATAAAAAAGACCTGTCGTCACCCATCAAAGTACCTGTCACCACCCATCAAAGTACAGTCCATATGAGTGCCCGAGTACCTGTCACAGTCCATAAGAGTGCCTGTGTCACCACCTTTCAGAGTACCCGAGTATCTGTCACCAGGCCATCAGAGTACCCGAGTACCTGTTACAAGGCCATCGGAGTACCAGAGTACCTGTCACCAGGCCATCAGTGTACCCGAGTACCTGTCAGCAGGCCATTAGAGTACCAGAGTACTTATTTACAGCCCATGCCTCATGGAATATACATTGGGGTGTTTGCATTCCAAAATGGGGTCATTTTGATCGGCAATTCCATTGTCCTAGTGCACCAGGGCCTTCAAAAGTGTAATAGGTAGTTGAGAAATGAGATATGTCATTTATGCTCGTAGAACTCGTGAAGGTGCTACTTCAATCTTCAATGTTGGTCCTTTGTATGTGGCCAGGCTGTGTAAAAGTCTCAGACATGTTGTATCGCCATACTCAAGAGGAGTAGCAGAATGGGGTGTAATTTGTTGTATGCATATGCTGTATCTGAGAAATAACCTGATAATATGACAATTTTGTAAAAAAATAAATAAATAAATCTTCATTTTGCAAAGAATTGTGGGAAAAAAATACTTAGTTACTTAAAACGTTAACTTTCTAAAAAGGGGTCATGGGGGGGGGGGGGGTATTTGTACTTTCCTGACTTGTTAGTGTCCCAAGAAATGAGATTGATCTGATGTACTGAAGGCCTGATCAAATGTGATACATTTTCAGAGATTGGCACCATAGTTTTTAGACAAAGACCAAATAATATAAACTAATTTGGGTTATTGTTACCAAATATATGTAGCAGTATACATTTTGGCCAAAATGTATGAAGAAAAATTACTATTTATCAACATTTTATGACAGATACAAAGAAAAAGGCATTTCACAATATGTATGCTTTTTTTATTTATAGCACAAACAATAAAAAAAGCACTAGTGATTAAATACCACCAAAAGAAATCTCTATTTGTGTGAAAAAAAGGACGCAAGTTTCATATGGGTACAGTGTTGCATGACTGAGTAATTGTCATTAGAACTGTGAGAGTGCTGAAAGCTGAAAATTGGTCTGGGCAGGAAGGGGGTGTAAGTGCACTGTATTGAAGTGGTTAACAAGGGGGAACCCAGATACCACCCCCCCCCCCCATGTGAATTGGCATTGGGTGCATTGTACCCCTACACATCTCCCTTCACTTCTCTCCGTCTTTCTCAAGCTTCTTCTTCCCCCATTTCTTCCTCCATCTTCCTCTGCTTCTTTCTCCGATCTTCTCCATCTTCCTCCGTCTTCTTCTTCCCAGCTCCGTCCTCCGGTCTTTATCCTCCACTGCTCCCTCCACTGACCTGCTGAACATGAAAACAACAAACCTCCTCTGACACTGCTGCCAGCCAATCTGGCCACTTCCATAGTGCACATATCATATATAACTATGGGGTGTGGCCGTCGGATGCTGTCACCAGGAGAATCCAATACCCTTGTGACATCACTGACCCATCATGCCCTGGGTAGTGAATTCTCAAGGGGCAGGGTCTCGGAGTGACATCATCAGCCCCATTGCAACATCATAGGAGGATTTTTTTTTTAATGTTCAGCGGGCGTGACAGAGGAGAAAGACCGGAGGAAGGATCCGGGTAAGAAGAAGCCGGAGGAAGATGGAGAAGACCAGAGGAAGAAGCGGAGGAAGATGGAGGAAGAAGTGGGGGAAGAAGAAGCTGGAGGAAGAATCAGGAGAAAGAAAAAGAGATTTTAAAGAGTGCCCCCCTGAACCGTACCAGGCCACATGCTCTCAAAATGGTGAGGGTGCTTTGGGGCTCCAAAACACCTTGTCCCCATGTTGATGGGGACAAGGGCCTCATCCCCACAACCCTTGCCCGGGGGTTGTGGGGGTCTACAGGCAGGGGGCTTATCGGAATCTGGAAGCCCCCTTTAACAAAGGGACCCCAGATCCCAGCCTCCGCCTCTATGTGAATGGGTATATTGTGTAGGGGTACATTGTACCCCTACACATTCACCAAAAAACTGTGAAATGTGACAAAAGACAATAGCCGGTTTTTGGCAATTCCTTTATTAAAATGTCTTCTTCTTTCCCCAATTCTTCCTCTGTCTTCTCCATCTTCCTCCAGCTTATTCTTCTCCCTGCTTCTTCCTCCATCTACCTCTGCTTCTTCCTCTGGTCTTTTCCATTTTCCTCCAGCTTCTTCTTCTCCCTGCTCCTTACTCCATCCTCCCCCGCTTCTTCCTCCATCCTCCTCCGCTTCTTCCTCCATCCTCCTCTGCTTCTTCCTCCGGTCTTCTCCATCTTCCTCTGGCTTCTTCTTCCCCTGGCCTATCCGCCGCTCTTGCTGAACATTCATAAAACGAACCTCCTCCGATGCTGTGATGGGGCGGATAATGTCACTCCAAGACCCCGCCCCTTGTGACTTTACTGCATGGGGCATGATGGGTCAGTGTCACAAGGGGGTGAGGTCTCCTGATGACATCATCTGGCAGCCACGCCCCATAGTTATATATGATATGTACGCTATGGAAGTGGACAGATCGGCTGGACTCGAGGATGAAGTGGGGGGAATAAGAAGCCGGAGGAAGATGAAGAAGACCGGAGGAAGAAGCAGAGGAAGATGGAGGACGAAGCGGGGGAAGAAGAATCTGGAGGAAGAAGGAGAAAACCGACACATGACTGGAGGAAGGAGGGGGGAAAGAAGAAGACATTTTTAATAAATTAATTGTCAAAAACCAGCTATTGTCTTTTGTCACATTTCACTGCTTTTTTTTGGTGAATGGGGGTTGGGATCTGGGGGACCCCTTATTAAAGGGGGCTTCCAGATTCTGATACACTCCCCACCCACAGACCCTCACAACTATAGGTCAAGAGTTGTTGGGATGAGGCCCTTGTCCTCATCAACATGGGGACAGGGTGCTTTGGGGTAACCCCAAAGCACGCTGTTTCCATGTTGAGGGCATATGGCCTTGTACGGTTCAGGGGGGGGTGCGCTCTCTCTCCCTCCTCTTTTCCTGCGGCCTGCCAGGTTGCGTGCTTGGATAATGGTCTGGTATGGATTTTGGGGAGCTCCCACGCCTTTTTTTCAAATTTTGGTGCGGGGTTCCCCTTAATATCAGGTCTGTTTTGGATTTTGGGGGGGCCCCCATGCCATTTTATTTACATTTTGGTGTGGAATCCCCCTTAAAGTCAATACCAGATCCGAAGGGCCTGGTATGTACTGGGGACAATGACCCTAGACCATTTTTTTTGTGCTACCTTTGTAGGTAGCAGAGCATACCACTACGCTATGGAGTCAAGCACAATTATACATAGAAAATACTATCACTAATGTTTGATTCTTTTCATTGTATACAATAATGTTTTGCATTTGAAGCATTAATATTATGGTACCAACCATGCTTATGTGCCATTGGGTAAGGATAAGCCAAACACCCCCGGTTGGGTTCACACTAGAACTTGCAAACAGGCCAAAAATTTGTACGAACTTTGTTAAAGTCTATGGGGCACAAACACGAAAAATTAAAAGTGCTCATTTTAATCAGTATGTTTTTTATTAAAGTAGAATAAAGTGATACAATCACAAAGCATACAATAAATGTGGTGAGATACACCATGAAGACATAAAAACGGCATAACTGGATATGTCCAAATATATCAAGCTAATAAGAGTATAAGAGAGAAAACTGAAATTTGCAACACACTTGATATACACTGGTGAGGTGTATTCACTATAGCTTAAAAGTGAGGTAAAGAAAATAAAGAAAAAAGGGGAGGGGAGGGGAGGGTAAAGGAAAATGAAGGATAAGGAGGGAAGAGGAAGGAGGAGAGGTAAAGAGAAGAAAAGGGTTCTGGTCAGTCACCATAATATAATGTAAGGTGGAGGAACAGATCATGGTCTAGAATGCAACGTTTTCAGACTTTGGATGAACATTTGGGGTTAGATAACCATATAGCCCATTTTTCTCTAAATCTGTCTACAGTGGAGTCAGTGATCGCTAGTAATTTCTCCATCTTTCATTGATAGTTGAGAGTGGTGATGGCGTCAGAGGGCGATGGGATTTCGGTGTTTTCCATAGTCTTGTAATGGTGAGCTTCGCTGCCAGGAGGAGTTCTACTATTACTGTTCTCATTTTACTTGAAAATTGGTGGAAGTTTAGGTGTAGGATGGCTAACTCAGGGTTAGGCAGCATGTCGTGGTCACAAATATCTGATAGGATAGAGAAAATCTTATTCCAAAATGAACGTATTGATTTACATGACCACAGTGTGTGATAGAGTGTACCAGTTTCCCCACAATTTTGCCAGCAAAGAGCTGATTTGGAAGGATAAAACTAATGTCGCGTACACACGAGCGGACTGTATGGCGTACTTAGTCCGTCATACAATCCAACGGACAGTCCGTCATACTTTCGACTGAACAGACTTGACCACACACGGATACCCAAACAGTCCGTCGAAAGCTTGCGCGATGACGTGTACAGCACGTACGACGGGACTAGAAATAGGAAGTCCAATACACAGCAAAGCACCCTTCCGCCGTGTAAATCCTTTCTGGGCATGCGCCATTCTTAGTCCGTCGAACTAGCCTACTGACGAGCGGATTGTCCACTGAAACCAAAGTACGACGGACAGAATTTCGAAAAATCCGAAATACTTAGTACGCCAGACTGCACGCTGAAAAAGTCAGCTGAAGCCCACACACGAGCGGACTGTCCGCTGAAATGTGTTTCGACGGACTAAGTACGCCATACAGTCTGTCCGTGTGTACGCGGCATTATAGAGCTTGTATGGAGTAAGATACCATGAGTGCATGTTTTTTTTTTAAATTGTTCCCAATGGTTTGGTCATTTAGATGCAGCATATGTGATAGTGAAGGCTTTCTGCCAACTATTATCTGGGAATACCCTACCCAAGGTTTCTTCCCATTTAAGAATAGCTGTGGTTTTCGAAAAATGATCTTGGAAATTGCAAATGTTATAGAATAGGAAAATTCCTTAGACTTAGTGTCCTGGAAAAACTTAAATATTGAGGCTGGTACCTCTAAGTATAGGGGCAAGGGGTGTTTCAAAAGAAATGACTGGATTTGCATATAAGTAAAGTGTGCGTAAGGAGGGAGATTGAAATGTGAACATAGATATCGGAAGGTGTGGAGAGAAGTGCCCTGGTATAGTTCCTTTAGGAGTGCAATCCCTCTGGATTTCCAAGGGTTTAGGTCAATATGCGGGATGAAGTGTTGAAGCACTGCGAGGGGGGAGTGGATCTTGCATAGGGAATTTCGAGGCATAGAGGGGATGGTAAATTCGGACCACACTTTAGTGAAAATCTGCATTGTTGGAGATAAGGAGGTAGGGGATGTGGCTCCCAATTTAATAGCAATAAGGGTCGATATACACGCTCCAAATTTGACCAAGATTTATGTTCATGGGGAGTCCACCGATATCTAAGTTGGTCTAGCACACAGGCTTTGTAGTAAGCCAGCACATTGGGCACTCCCATTCCTCTGTTTTTCCTGTGTTTCATCATAATGGAAAGGGAGCACCTAGGCTGTTTATGGTTCCAGACAAACTGAGTAAATAGCTTTTGAATCACTGGTAAAAATGTGTGTGGGATGGGGATTATTAAGGTGCGAAACAGATACAGCAATTTGGGAAAGATCAGCATTTTTAAAGTCGCTATTGTTCCCGTGATTGATATTTCCTGGATTCTCAGATAGCATAATTGTCAAGGGAGTGATTCCAAGATGGGTTTAAAGTTGTGGTGGTATAATTTCGCAGTGTGCGTGATTAACTGTATGCCTAAATAGGACAGTGAAGTGGGGGTCCAAGCAAAGGGAAATCCCTTACTCAATGAGGCTTGTGGGGGGGTATATTGATACCTAGAATTTGAGATTTGCAGGCATTAAATTTATGGTATGATACCGCACTGAATCTTTCTTGCAGTTTTTGTGTCTCAGTTAATGAGGGGTTGGAAAGAATGAGCATGACATCGTCTGCAAAAAGACAAATTTTATGCTCAATGCCAGCTACGGTAAGTCCTGTGATTTTGGAGTGGGCTCTAATACTTTCTGCCAATGGTTCTATAAGCAGTGTGAAAATGATGGGTGAAAGAGAACATCCCTGTCTAGTACCATTTGTTATATTTATCAGTTTAGATTTAATTCCTGAGTTGAGGACAGTGACTGAAGGGGTAGAGTAAAGAGAAAGGATAGCAGTCCGAAGCCAACCTGTGATTCCAAATGTACTAAGTACCGCTTTAAGATATCCCCAGTGGACCCCGTCAAACGCCTTCTCCGCATCCAAAGAGAGGAGCAGAGAAGGTATTCGGGAGGGGCCAGCTTGTGAAATCAAATTAATGAGGCATCTGGTAGCATCAGGAGCTTGTCGCCAAGGAAAAATCCAACCTGGTCCGGTTGAACAAGATAAGGTAATATTTTCTGTAGTCTTACGGCTAGAATTTTTGCGTATATTTTAATATCAGTATTGATAAGGGATATGGACCTATAATTAGTGGGACTAGTGGGGTATTTGTTAGTGTTAGGTATTGTAACAATCACAGCTTTTAACAATTCGGGAGGAAAGATATCAGCTGAGGAAGCGAGATTGAAGACATCTTGTAGGTGAGGGGCAATTTCTGGGGAGAGATGCTTATAGTATTCATTTGAGAATCCATCATCTCCGGGGGATTTCTGGTGGGGCAATGTGTGGATAATTAAGTAGATTTCTTGAACTGTGAATGGTTGGGAGATAGTGGCAACTGGCAAGTTGGTCAGTTGTGAGGGCGGGTAATTTGACTTTATGTAAGAAATCTTCTATAAGCACAGGTGAGGATTGGGGGGTAGTTTCATCATTACGTAGGTCATACAGAGATTTGTAATAATCCACAAAAGCATTTGCAATATCTTTTGGGTTAAATAAGGGTGTATGAGATGAGGGGTGTTTAAGATTAGTTATTTTTTGTTTAATCTGCTTTGACTTTACTTTTTTAGGTAGCCAAGCTCCTGCCTTATTGTGCAGGCCATAATAGTTTACTCAAAAAAATTTAAGATGGTTTTTACATTTATATAAGGGAAGGGACCACAAGTTATGTCTGTCCTGGAGTATATCACTTGTTAGCTTTGGGTCTACGGTAGTTTTATTTTTTTGTTCTTTCAGGGATATGGAAGTGAGCAAGTCTTTAATCTGCTTTGCCCTCTGCTTTTTCAGATACAATGCCATTTTAATTAATATTCCCCTCATATATACTTTATAAGTGTTCCACTGTATAAATCTATTAGTTTCAGGGGTATCGTTGTACCTAAAAAAAACATGGTGTTCTTGGACAATATTTTGCCTGTCATTCAAAAGAGAGGTATTCAATCTCCAGAGGAGGGGGAGAATTGAAAAGGTGATCATCAAACGTCAGGGTGATTGGCGCATGATCCGACCAGGAAATTGTACCAATATCCATGCAGAGAACATTTTGCAATGATTTTTTAGTGGTCAGAAAGAAATCAATATGAGAATATGAGTGTGCAGCAGACAGGAAAGTGAAGTCTTTCTCAGAGATCCATAGAGGCATCACCAGGCATCATAAAGCTTGTGCTTCTGCAACAGGGGAGCAATAGATTGTTTAGGTCTTCTAGTAGGGGTGGTAGAGTCCATATCAGGATTCAGGACTGTGTTGAAGTCCCCACCTATGATAAGAGTTCCTTGCATCACTTCTGCAACTTTGTTGAACAGAGGTGTCAGAAATGTTCTTTGTTTAGTGTTCGGAAGATATAGGTTGACAAAAGTGAAAACATGTCGATTGAGTTCGCAGATGAGGATGAGATATCTTCCTTGAGGGTCTTGAATGGTGCGAATATGGTTGAAGGTTATAGAGTCTTTAATAGCAATAAGAACTCTGCAGGTTTTTTTTGGGCCATTAGCCATATACAGATGGCGGAAGTTATGAAAATTCATTGCGGGACATTTATAGGCAGCAAAGTACGATTTTTGGACAAAAATTATGTCCGTCCTGAGAGTACGGGCTGACAGGATTTTTAATGGCATAAGAAGTGAGATGGGTGCTGGAAAATTGTTGCGTAAAGGTTCACTATTAGGATATGGTTAAAAGAGGCATACCTGGAAAAAGGAGGCACCTATGTGCAAAGTATGGACTTTTGGACGTACTCAGGAGGTAGACAGTTAATTGATGATGAGCAGTGGTAGGGCTCTCGGGAACCACAGTTCTTGTCAGTTAATTCAGTAGGTAGATCAAGTCCATTCCGAAAGTATAACATAGCTTGCATGGTGACTGGATAGCCGAAGGGTTCAGAGAAGAGGGTGGAGTAGAAGAGAAGAGAAAAAAATCAAAAACAACATGTTAAGAAAATCCTGTCAAACGCAGGCACAATGGACAACTGAAGCTGCTATGGCAACTTGGGGGGTAACTTGAGTCAATAGTGCAGTGCACTATATAAAGATGGAGGAAAAAAAATAATAATACAGGCTCACAGCCTCACACTAGGGAGAATTTGTGTTGGAAAAGATTAAGAGTGAAGGATTTAGATTATAGCCATTCTGTATGAGGCAGATGAGGGGGGAGGGTGGGTCACTGCTTAAAAAGTTGTATGCCTTTGCCGACACTATGGATGGGGAACATTTTCCCGTTCCAGGTGACCAGAAGCTTTGTGGGGAAACCCCAGCGGAAGGCAACATTATTGTTTCGCAAGAATTTTTGTGAGTGTGGCAAGCTTTTTCCTGTTCATCGCTGTTTGTTACAATATATATGTATACAGGGATATGCCTGTGAACTCATCCGGAACCACAGGATTTTGCTCAGCTGCTGCCATGACACACTTTTTCGAATGGTAATAGTGAATACGTGCAAGAGTGTCTCTGGGCGCAGTGTCGGGTAAAAATTTAGGTTTAGGTATGCGGTAGGGTCTATCGATGCACAATTCAATATCAGACAAGGATGTCAAGGGCTTTCATGAGGCATTGGATAAAACTTGTAAGCTCATTTGGGGGTATGGATTCAGGTATTCCTCTAAACTTTATATTGTTCCTCCTCAAACGATCTTCTAAATCTGTTACTTTAGTCTGGAGGCACTGATTTCATTCTCCTGGTCTGTATAAGCATCTACAAGGTCATTGTGAGCAGTGTACAGTTCTGCCATTTTAGTTTCCAAGTAATGTATTTTATCAGTATTGGTTTAAACTGTGGCACTGAGGGGAGCCATCATATCAGAAAAATCATTAAATAGAGTTTTCCTGAGAGACAGTAACATATCTTTCATGGCGCTTTCTGATATTGCTTAGTTTGTGGCAGGGAACGTTTCAATTAAGGGCTCTGCCTGTCTGCTCTGCATGAGGCAGTGAGAAATGACAGGTTGCATTCTGTGTGATAGAATATCCTCCTCCCTGTGCTGCCTATTTTTATCAGAGCTGCGAGTAGTTGTGATGGAAGGGGAAGAGAAACTCTCCGCATCCTCGGGGGGAGTTGAGGTATGTTTACCCGTGCTGTGGTGACTGTGAGGCGTGCGGACCGTGCCGCTGGAACTGGGGCCGGCGCCATCTTGCTTACCTCGCGCGGCCACCACAGGATAGAAGTCTGTGAGGCGCTGGGGAGGTTTGTTTCCCTCCCTCCTTTTGGGCATGGCTCCTGGGTGTGATCGCCACTAAGACGAGCGGGATCCCGGCTTAATGATTTTCTTCCTAGTGCTGTTTATTCGTTGCTGAGAGCGTGAGGCTGTTGGAGCTCTCAGTTAAGTGGCCATCTACCTTGCTGGCTGGACATGCTCCCCAAAATTGCTAATTTTAAAGGCCTATATGCAAGTTATTGCCATAAAAAGTGTATGGGGACCCGGGTACTGCCCTAGGGGACATGTGTCAATGCAAAAAAAAAGTTTTTAAAACTGCAGTTTTTTCAGCAGCAGTGATTTTAATAATGCTTAACCACTTGCTTACTGGGCACTTAAACCCCCCTCCTGCCCAGACCAATTTTTAGCTTTCAGCGCTGATGCACTTTGAATGACAATTGCACGGTCATACAACACTGTACCCAAATTAAATTTGTATCATTTTTTTCCCACAAATAGAGCTTTCTTTTGGTGGTATTTAATTACAGCTGGGAGTTTTATTTTTTGCTAAACAAAATAAAATAACAAAATAAAAAATAAATAAAAAATCATGTTTAATAGTTTGTTATAAAATTTTGCAAACAGGTAATTGTTCTCATTCATTGAAATGCGCTGATGAGGCGGAACTGGTGGGCACTGATAGGCTGCACTGGTGGGCACTGATAGGCATGGTTAAGGTGGCACTGATAGGCACAGATAAGGCGGTACTGATAGGCACAGATAAGGCAGCACTGATGGGCACAGATAAGGCGGCACTGATGGGCAAAGATGGGCACAGATAAGATGGCACGGATGGGTGGCACAGATGGGTGGCACGGATGGGTGTCACGGATGGGCACAGATGGGCACGGATAGGTACCACTGATAGATGGGACTGATGGGCACTGATAGGTGGCACTGATAGGTGGCTCTGATAGGTGGCACTGCTGGGCACTGATGGGCGGCACTGCTGGGCACTGATGGGCACTGGTAGATGACACTGATGGGCACGGATATGTGGCAGATTGTGGTGCAGCACTGTTGTTGAGGCAGATTGTGGGCACTGATACGTGGCACTGTGGGCACTGATAGGTGGCACTGTGGGCACTGATAGGTGGCACTATGGGCACTGATGGGTGGCACTATGGGCACTGATGGGTGGCACTATGGGCACTAATGGGTGGCACTATGGGCACTAAGGGGTGGTACTGATGGGTGGCACTTTTACTATATGTATGTTGCACTAGCAGGGGGCAGGTGGGCACTGATGACTTGGCCGTGATCGGGACTGAAGTCCCTTTCACGGCCGCCGGTGATCTGCTTTTACCGGCTCTGTTGTGATCACATGATCAGCTGTCATTGGCTGACAGCTGATCACGTGGTAAGGGGTCGGGATCGACCCCTTGCTTCGATCTGTGATCAGGCGAGTCTCATAGACTCGCTGATCACAGAGCGGGCCGCGTGCGCCCCTCCGGGGGCGCGCAGGCCGCTCGTGCACGGGACGACGTCAATAGACGTAGTCCCGGCAAAGCAGGTCCGCGCTGTAGCCGTCATTTGGCTATAGCACGGATCCCTAGTGGTTAAAGGGAAAAACAATAAAAATGAAATATTCCTTTAAATATTGTGCCTGGGGGTTTCCTTAGTATGCATGTAAAGTAGCACATCTTTCCCATGTTTAGAACCTTACCACAGCAAAATTACACTTCTAAAGGAAAGAAACGTAATTTAAAACAGCTAGCAGCTGTAATGTATTGTTGGATCCTGGTAATATAGAAAAAAATCATTGAAAAAAAATGGTGTGAGTTCCCCTCCCCAGACCATTACTAGGCTCAAATCAGCAGCACCTCCTCTTTGCTAAAGAGGGACATAGTCATGTCCACCAAGATGGAAATTCTGAGAAGCAAAGGAACTTCCGGGTGATTACAATGACTCATTTCCGGGTCAGAAGGTGAAGCCATGCTGTTTTAATCTCAGCTGCGAATATTAGATCGCGACCACGATTAGAATTTTTTTATTTTTATTTATTTACGGATATGCAAATCTTTACTTCTACATAGCATGAGATTTGAAGGTAAACTTAAGAGAGTTCGATAAAAAATGGTGTCCCTGGAATAGCAGCAGGTGAATTACAAAGGCAAAGGCCCAGCTTGAGCCCTGGTTCACATTGACAGCAGGAGGAAATCGTGCGAAATCAGCTAAACTCACACAATTTTATTCCCACATGTCAGTCCCTACTGGGGGGGGGGGGGGGGTTCAGAGACATCTGTGCAGATTTCTACACTGATGTCAATAAAATAATCGCACCACAAAGTCGCCAAAAAGTAGTACAGAAACTGCCTTTGGAAATTGCGGCGCCGCACCAATTAGAACTGTGCAATTGCCACCGATTTGGCATGTCAAATTGCACCAATGTAAACTAGGGCTGACACAAATAACACTGCCTATCCACCAGCTGAATTCATTACCTGCAATTCTCCACAACTGTTTAAGGCTGGGTTCACACCGCTGCGGGGGGAGAACCGGATGTGATTCGCACAGCAAATCACATCCGATCTCCGTAGCGCTGCGAGTTCAGCCATACAGATAGTATGGCTGAACTCGCAGCGGTCCCGCAGCAAACTCGCACGGGACCCTTTTTTGGGTCCGCAACGGAATCGGATCGCATGGGGGTTCACACCATGCGATCCGATTCCTGTGCGAGTCGGCAGATCGCACTGCGATATGCCGACGGATCTGGGGGTGTCATTAACATAACATTGACACCCCCAGCCGTCCGCATAGGGCAGTGTGAACTGCCGGCGGGAGGTATGCGATGCGGGAAAACGCCGCGGATTCGCGGCGTTCCCGCATCGCAGCAATGTGAACCTAGCCTAAATATAAAAATTACACCTTTATCATTTACTTACAGGTGTGCTAAAGAGATTTTTTTGGTGCACAAATACATATAGAAATTATAAGATATAAAAGATATTGCACTTCTCCAAAACCATCACCCCCAAAACTAAAAAGAAGAAAGAAAAAAAAGAAAACAAGCTCAATAACGTACTTGTATTTTGCCAGAAGAAACAAAATTATGTACGTTTACTAGCTTCAAAAAAATTCTACAGGATATATGGTGCTACATTTACAAAAACAGTTAACAATTGGGTTTTAAGGGCCCTGCTTATAGGAGCTTACAATCTAAAATGTGTCTAAACCTTAGAGTGGACACAGCGTTACTTTAAGTGTATAATGGGCAACATGTCACATTTTTATCTGCAAGATTATATAAACACTTAACAGTCATTCAACAAATCATTCAAACATTAAAAAAGGCAAAAGTTCAAAATATGATACCCGCCACCACCCCACAAATCCACACACATACATTGGTGACCATGTTCTGCTGGAAGCTGCATTTCTGTGTACATGATTAAGCAATGAGATCAAAGAGTAGAAGGTCAGCACATGCCCCCAAACAATGTTTGCATGGTAAGACAGGAAAAATACACACACAACATTGAGAGCATGGCCACATAAACCCACTTTTAACTGAAAAAATGCACAAGCATTTCCGCAAACTTGTAGCAACTTGTAGCAAAAATTTAGTTTTCAAAAGATTCACTATGTCTTTCAGACACTACCTTGAAGTGCTTTCTTTCCAAAATGGGGAATTTTTTTGTGGGTGTTGACACAGTCCTGGTACTCTAGGACCTCCAACAATGTGATAGGTAGTCTGAAAATTAGATGCATAATTTATGCTCTTTGAAAGCCCAAATGTGCTTCTTGGATTTCAGGCCCCTCTATGCATCTAGGTTGTGAAAAAGTCTCACAAACATTGTATCCCCATACTTAAAAGGCATAGTAAACGTGTTTTGGGGTGTAATTCTAAATATGCCTATGCTGTGAGAACAAAATGGCAACTTTGTTAAAAAGAAAAAAAATATTTAATTTCTTAATTTTCAAAAAAATCATGACAAAAAAATTACAACTTACCAAACTAACCATGCCTCTAAATAAACACCCTGGACTGTCTACTTTACAAAAATTTTAATTTGGAGTGGTATTTGTACGGTCCTGGCATTTTAGGGCTTCAAGTCAGTATATCAGGCCTGATCAATTTTCAAATATACTGCATATACTATAGTTTGTTGACTCTATAACTTCCATGCAGAATAAATAAAATAAACTTATTTGAGTTATTTGTACAGTACCAAATAAATCTAGCAGAATACTTTTTGTCCCAAATTTATGAAGAAAGATTATTTATGTTCAATATTTAACCACTTCCCACCCGGCCAATGCACATATACGGCCGGGTGGGAGCCATCTACTTCTGATAGGACGTTCAGGAACGTCCATCAGAAGGAGCGGGATCGCGCGCGCGCGTGCCCGCGTAGCGGCGCGATCCCGATGCGCCCGTGTCACCCAGACACAGCGCATCTCAGATCGGCAGGAGGGCTCTGTGATTGGCCCTCCTGATCACATCACGGCCGTCATGTGATGTAAACAAACAGCCGGTTGCAAGGCAATTGGCTCCTCCTCTCCTCACACAGAAGTCATCGCTGAGGAGAGGAGAGCAGATCGCTGCAGCCGGCTGATGATCAGTGAGTATGAGCTGTTTTTTACAGCTTTTTACTCACTGATCACCAGTCTAGTGTAAACACAAATCACCACACAGTGTAAACACACCACACAGTATAAAAACAATGTCCCCACACATGTCCCCAAAACATACATGTCCCCAAATAATAAATACACATGTCCCTAATAATAAAAACATGTCCCCCACATATGTCCCACTAAAATCACATGTCCCAATGATTATCTGCACACATATGTACGTGATCACCTGCACACATATGTACATGATCATTTGCGTACATATGTCCGTGATCACACAAACCAATTATTAAACACTTAATGGAATTTTTTTTACCAAAAACATGTAGCAGAATACATTTTGGCTTAAATTTATGACAAAATTTGATTTTATTGGATTTCTTTTAAAATAGAAAAAAGAAAATATTTGTTTTTTTTCCAAATTTCCTCTTTTCTTGCGCTTATATCGCAAAAAATAGAAAATGGAGTCGTGAATAAATACCACCAAAATAAAGCTCTATTTTTTGCGAACAAAATGATAAAAAATTCATTTGGGTACAGTGTAGCATGACCGTGCAATTGTCACTGAAAGCGCTAGAGCGATGAAAGCTGAAAATTGGGCTGGGAAGGAAGGGGGCGAAAGTGGCCTGTATTGAAGTGGTTAATAACTGAAATTCACACATCACTGATAAGAGACATTGATATGGATGTCACACCACTTCCACAAACTTAATTTATTCAAAACTGAGCTCATAATATTTTCTCCCCCACATACCCCTTCCTCTGACTGTCAAGATTGATGACACAACTATCAGTCAGTCCCTGCATGCCAGAGTGCCAGGAGTAACCCAATCGCTGCCCAAATCATGCCACCTCAACCTTTGCAATATCTCCAAAATATGCCCCTTTCTAACCAATGACACTGTTAGGAACGTCTAGTATTGAGTCTGACTTGGTGGAAGGGGACCTCTCCTACGGCTCTGGTTCCGGTCTCTCTGGAATGGGGACAGGGAGACAGGAGCGCAGCGGGGTAGAAGAGTCCGGCCGGGTGCAGCAACCGGTGCTGGGTAGATGAGGATCCTTGGAGCAGGAACTCCCAGTAGTATGGAAGAAACAAGGAGAAGGCTGCTGACTGTGGATCCTGGATGGAGGAGGTCCGCTGGACGAGGAGGTAGCCGACTCAGGAACAGGCAGGAATCAAGCAGAGGTGTCAGGTACAAGCAGGAGGTCTGGCAACAGGAAAACAGTCCAAGAAGGGTCAAACAAGCCGGGGTCGGAGCAGGAGAGGTCAGCAAGGTCAAACGGAGCCGGGTTGGGTATCAGATGAGTAGCAGGCAGGTATCAGGTAACTTCAGGCACTAGCTGCAGACGAGACAGCACAGAACCACAACAACTGTGCCCTTAAAAAGGGTCACTGGCGCCAATCGAGCTAACGTACGCTCGTGCGTGCGTGCGCTGCGCGTACATACGATCGTCGTGCACCCGCGCGCGTCGGAAGGCGCTCGTGCCTACGACGACCCGCAACACGAACGCGTGTGCGCGCACGGAGAGCCGGTCGAATGGGATGGACGGATTCCTGACATTGCCCCCCCACAAGGGGCAACCTCCGGGTGCCCCTAGAGGCTTTCTTCTCCGGGTGAGCAGCAAAGAAAGCCTGGATCAGTCTATTGGCATGTACATTAGAAGCAGGTTCCCAAGAATTACTCTCTGGGCCATAGCCCTTCCATTTAATAAGAAACTGACCTTGTCCCCGTCGTCTTCTGAAATCCAGAACGGCCTCAACTTCAAATTCTTCATTGCCATCAACTAGCACAGGGTCAGGTGGTCTTGTTTCTCTACCAGGGAAGGGATCAGGTACAGCAGGCTTAAGAAGAGCTACGTGAAAAACTGGGTGAATTCTCATGGAATCAGGCAGGAGCAGTTCATAAGACACCTCATTGATCTTTCTCTTAACGGGAAATGGACCCAGAAACTTGGGTGCCAACTTCCTGGAAGGGCATGCTAACTTTAAATTAGAGGAAGACAGCCATACCTGGTCCCCGACTTGAAGGATTAGTTCTCCCCTTCTTCCTCGATCGAAGCTCCTCTTACTGTCAGCCTGAGCTTTGGTTATGACCTCCTGAAGCGTCCGATTGTTCTGTTGCAGGAAGGATATCCTATCCTGGATCGCTGGAACCTGGGATTCTGTAGGAACATCGGGAAGAAAAGACAAATTAAAACCGTAGTTGGCAAAAAACGGGGACTGCCCAGTGGTGGCATGGCTGGCATTGTTATAGGCGAATTCCGCCAGAGGTAACAGGGGAACCCAATCGTCCTGGACAAAAGAAGAGAAGCATCTAAGATATTGCTCGAGGGTCTGATTGGTGCGCTCCGTTTGCCCGTTGGTCTGTGGGTGGTAGGCGGAGGACAGAGCCAGTTCAATTCTTAAAGATTCGCAAAGGGCTCGCCAGAAGCGGGAGGTGAACTGGACCCCTCTATCGGACACAATATTGATGGGTACCCCGTGGAGCCTGATTATTTCTTTAATAAAGACATGGGCAGTCTCGGTTGCAGAGGGGGTTCCCGCTAAGGGTAGGAAGTGGGCCATCTTGGTCAGACGATCACAAACTACAAATATGGCAGTGCAGTTTTCAGAAGGGGGAAGTTCCACAATGAAGTCCATCGTGATCATCTGCCAAGGGCGGTCGGGTGCGGGAAGAGGTTTAAGCAGCCCCCAAGCCCGATTTCTGGGAACCTTATTCTGGCTGCATACGGGGCAGGTGTTTACATATTGCTTGCAAAATTCCCTCACGCCTGGCCACCAGAAGGAACGCTGTACTAGTTCTAAAGTCTTGCGGACACCAAAGTGCCCAGCGAGCGGGTGGTCATGACAGAGACCCAAGACCTTAATCCTCACGTCTTCAGGGACGAAGATCAAGTTGTCCTTCCAAAGCAGGCCCTCCCTGGATGCTAGCGAGATTCCCGGGGGACCGGAAGAAGAGGAGGAGGCATTCTTGAGCAGAGTTACTAGATCTGGCTGGATGAGAAGAAAAGTATTAGCAGGGAGGATGGTATCCGGGGGTGTGGTGTCCTTAGGGCTGTCAAACATACGGGAAAGTGCATCAGGCTTAACGTTCTTAGATCCGGGACGATAAGTTATATGAAAACAGAACCGGGAGAAAAAGAGGGCCCAGCGAGCTTGCCGAGGTTTCAGGCGTTTTGCGGAGCGGAGGTACTCGAGGTTCTTGTGGTCCGTGTAGATGAGCACGGGGTGTACCGCCCCTTCGAGTAAATATCTCCATTCCTCCAAAGCGGACTTAATGGCAAGTAATTCCCGGTCGCCTACATCATAGTTCCTTTCCGCTGGAGAGAGTTTTCGGGAAAAGAACCCTACGGGGTGCATCAGGTCGTCCACGCCAAGGCGCTGGGAGACTACCGCCCCTACTGCTATCTCAGAGGCGTCAACTTCTAGAATGTAAGGTCTGGATGGATCCGGGTGTCTGAGGATAGGAGCGGAGGTGAACAGGTCCTTAAGTCTCTTGAAGGCAGCCTGAGCTTCAGGACCCCAAAGAAAGCGTGTATTTTGCTTGGTAAGCTGGGTGATGGGGGAAATAATGGCGGAGAACCCTCTAATGAATTTTCTATAAAAATTAGCGAAGCCCACAAAGCGCTGGATGCCTTTCTTGTCAGTAGGGGCTGGCCATTCAAGGACAGCAGCGACCTTTTGCGGGTCCATCCTGATGCCTGCTGGGGAGATTTCGAGGCCGAGGAATTGGATCTCCTGCTGTTCAAATTTGCACTTCTCGGCTTTAGCATAGAGTCCATGTTCCCGGAGCCGAAGCAGAACTCTGCCGACGTGCCCCCGGTGCTGCTCCAGGGACCTGGAGAAGATCAGAATGTCATCAAGGTATACGATGACAAAGATATCCAAGAAATCACGGAAGACATCATTAATTAAATGTTGGAAGGTGGCTGGGGCATTACACAACCCGAAAGGCATTACCAGATACTCGTAGTGCCCAAAACGAGTTCGGAATGCGGTCTTCCATTCGTCGCCTGCTCGTATGCGGACCAAGTTATAGGCACCTCTTAAGTCCAATTTAGAGAAGATGGTAGCTGACCTCAGCTTCTGGAAGAGCTCAGGAATCAGGGGTAGGGGGTAGCGATTTTTGATCGTAACCTTGTTCAATTCCCGATAGTCCACACAGGGTCGAAGAGATTGATCTTTTTTGGTAACAAAGAATATTCCAGCCCCGGCAGGGGATGTGGAATGACGAATGAACCCCTTTTGGAGATTCTCGGAAATGTAAGCCTTCAGGGCCTCTTGTTCCTTTTCGGATAAAGGGTAGACACGTCCAAACGGGATCTCAGCCCCAGGAAGGAGCTCAATGGGGCAGTCATAGGGACGATGTGGGGGTAAGGAGTCAGCCCCCCGTTTACTGAAAACGTCCAGAAACTCATGGTAAGGTTCGGGGACAGATTGGCATAAGTCCAAGTCTGGGTCTAGGCAGAGGAGTGTTCTGGAGTGTATGGAAGCCCCAGGCAAGCAGTGGTCCCGGCAGTAAGGGGAGAGGAACTTCACCTCGCTTGTAGTCCAGTCAATGGAGGGGTTGTGGGCCTGCAGCCACGGGATGCCCAGAATCACAGGGAAAAGTGGGGATGAGATGACATCCAGGGTTAATAGTTCAGAATGTTGGCAGGGAGTAGAGGCGGATAGTGGAAGGGTCTCCTGGGTGACTCGGCCGGACTTAATCTGAGAACCATCGGCCAAAAAGATAGCAAGTCCATGAGTCTTTTTCTGTAGTGGAATCGAATGCAGGTCGGTGAAGGCGGAGTCGATGAAGCAGCCGCAGGCTCCGGAGTCGAGAATGGCATTAACGTGTATGGTTCTTCCCGGCAGCTGAAACGAGAGCAGAAGGACAACATGGAGAGGGTTGGAAGGTGGGTTAAAGGAACTGTGAGACACAGGTGAGAGGCACTTACGTGGCTTTACAGGACAGTTGGCCACATAGTGTCCGGGGCCGCCACAGTATAGACACAAGTTCATTTGACGGCGGCGGGCTCGCTCTTCAGGAAGCAGAGAGGGTCGGAGTAGTCCAAGTTGCATCGGTTCCTCAGGAGCAGGAGGCACACTGGTTGGTCCTCTTTGAGGAGGCGGAGAGAAGAAGGGTGTAGGAGACGAGGTCCTAGCCGTCATCCAGGCAGGTCTCAGTGGTTGGGAAGAGCGTTCGGCCCTACGCTCGCGAAGTCTGCGGTCTATTTGGATGGCCAGAGCAATTAAGTCCTCCAAAGCGTCAGGAGTGGAGACACGAGCTAACTCATCCTTGAGGCTTTCAGACAGGCCCATACGGAATTGGTGTCTAAGGGCCGCCTCATTCCACAGGGTATCTGCGCTCCAACGTCTAAAGTCAGAGACGTAGTCCTCAGCCGTCCTGCGGCCTTGCTGGAGCGCAGTTAATGCAGACTCTGCGGTGGTAGCCCGTTGGGGGTCATCGTAAAGTTGCGCCATCCCCTCGAAGAAGGTGGCGAGAGTCTGTGTAAGGGGGCTGTCATTCTCCAAGAGATGGTGGGCCCAGGACTGAGGCTCTCCTTGCAGGAGAGAAATGACAAACCCCACCTTGGTGGCCTCCAGAGAGAAAGTCCTGGGCTGGAGGGCAAAGTAAAGCTGGCAAGCGTTGCGAAAAGCCCGGAACTTGGAGCGGTCCCCAGAAAATCTCTCAGGAGTGGGAACCCTAGGCTCAGGTGGGAGCATCATGACTGTTGAATGTGCAGCTGGCTGGACAGGAGGAGGCTGAGGTATGGCGTCAGATGATCCCGGAGTAGAGAGGTGCTGGACACGTTCCTCCAACCTGGAGTAGCCATCTTGAAGGGATTTCACGGCCTGGGTGAGGGCCGCAAGGTGGGAGCAAATCTCCTTCATGGCGGAGGTCCCTTCCGCAGACTCAGACATGGCTGTCTCGTACTGTTAGGAACGTCTAGTATTGAGTCTGACTTGGTGGAAGGGGACCTCTCCTACGGCTCTGGTTCCGGTCTCTCTGGAATGGGGACAGGGAGACAGGAGCGCAGCGGGGTAGAAGAGTCCGGCCGGGTGCAGCAACCGGTGCTGGGTAGATGAGGATCCTTGGAGCAGGAACTCCCAGTAGTATGGAAGAAACAAGGAGAAGGCTGCTGACTGTGGATCCTGGATGGAGGAGGTCCGCTGGACGAGGAGGTAGCCGACTCAGGAACAGGCAGGAATCAAGCAGAGGTGTCAGGTACAAGCAGGAGGTCTGGCAACAGGAAAACAGTCCAAGAAGGGTCAAACAAGCCGGGGTCGGAGCAGGAGAGGTCAGCAAGGTCAAACGGAGCCGGGTCGGGTATCAGATGAGTAGCAGGCAGGTATCAGGTAACTTCAGGCACTAGCTGCAGACGAGACAGCACAGAACCACAACAACTGTGCCCTTAAAAAGGGTCACTGGCGCCAATCGAGCTAACGTACGCTCGTGCGTGCGTGCGCTGCGCGTACATACGATCGTCGTGCACCCGCGCGCGTCGGAAGGCGCTCGTGCCTACGACGACCCGCAACACGAACGCGTGTGCGCGCACGGAGAGCCGGTCGAATGGGACGGACGGATTCCTGACAGACACCACAAAGCATCTACTTTACTTCCTGGTTATCTGTTGCCCGCACTACTGCAACTACCTCCTCATTGGCTTACCTTTACATAGGCAATCCCCCCTTCAGTCCACCATGAATCCTGCTGCCAAACTCATCCACCTTACCAACCGTGCAGTGTCTGCTACCCCCTCTGCAGGTTTCTCCATTGACTTCCTCTCACCCAATGAATACAATTCTAAATTCTAACAACAACTTACAAAGCCATCCACAACTCTGTCCCCAGCTACATCACTAACCTGGTCTCAAAATACCAGCCAAACGGCTCTCTTTGGTCCTCGCTCCTCTCAAAACCTCCTGCTCTCAAGCTCCCTTGTCACCTCCTCCCATGCTTGTCTCCAGGACTTCTCCAGAGCCTCTCCCATCCATTAGAACTCTTTGCCCCAATATGTCCAACTATATCCTAATCTATCCATCTTTAGATGATCCTTGAAAACCCATCTATTTAAAGAAGCCTATCCTGTTACTAACTAATACACTGTGGGGGTTATTTATTAAAGGCAAATCCACTTTGCACTGCACTTGGAAGTGAAGTGAAAGTGCACTTGGAAGTGAAGTCGCTGTAGATCCAAGGGGGACATGCAAAGAAAAAAGAAACAGCATTTTAGCTAGCACATGATTGGATGATAAAATCAGCAGAGCTTCCCCTCATTTCAGATCTACCCCTCAGATTTAAAGCGACTGCACTTCCAAGTGCATTTTCAAGTGCACTTGCAGTGCACTTGTAGTGCAAAGTGGATTTGTCTTTCATAAATAACCCCCTGTGTTTTTACTCTCTCCATCAGCTCATCCCCCACAATAATTACCTTTTGTATCATTTGACCCTCCCTCTTCGATTGTAAGCTCTAACGAGCAGAGCCCTCTGATTCCTTTTGAATTTAATTGTATTGTAACTGTAATGTCTGCCTTCATTTTGTAAAGTGCTGCGTAAACTGTTGGCACTATATCTAAATACTGTTTATTAATAATATTAATTAAGAAAAAAACATTTTTTCAACAATTTTGACAATTTTCCATTTATATAGCAAAAAATGTTTAAAAAACCCACTCATTTGGGTAGTGTTGCATGAGTAATTGTCATTCAAAATGTGACAGTACTGACATCTGAAAACTGGCCTTGGCAGGAAGAGGGTGAAAGTGTCTGGTATTGAAGTGGTTAAACACATTTTATTTTAATTTAGTTTGGAAAATATTATGTAGCTTCCAGTTTCCCAATTGTGTTACTCTGAGGGGATGTTACTAAAAATTGGAGCAGCCAGAATCATGAGAGGCTGTGCATGACAATCATTCAGCTTCTTTCTTTCATTTCCAAAGCTTAACTGAACAACCTGAGGATAAAAGCTGATTGGTTACTATGAACAGTGGCTCCAGCTTCTGGTTACTTCAGTTTTAGTAAATGTACCCCAGTGATTCTTTCTAGTTCAAAGGTCTGGCCATTGTATTGTTTGCTTATCATATCTCATGTTAGTTGTAAATAGTAACCTTATTTAGATATTCTGATCAGGTTGTGCCCCATTTGTTAAGTGTAGTGATCAATTGGCATGCCTCATATTAGCCAAGGTATAGAAAGAAAGGATTTATAATATATTGTTAGGAAGCCATGCTCTCTCTTTTTCCTGGGACATGAAAACAATCAATATGGCCATGGGGAAAGCTGAAAAATAAGATAACACTATGGGCTCATTCACATGGGCTCTCAGCCCCTGTAAGGTGTAAAGAATTATGTAGTTATGTTTTTGTACTTTCAGCGAGCTGCATACAGGGAGTCCATATTAGTGAATGTAAGTACATGAGCTGTACAGACTCACCAGCCTGTGCATCCAGGGCTGTGCACTCTTCCGTGTGAAACCTGCCAGACTCGGCTGCGTGGGTGAGTCCATACACCCGATGCACTTATGCCGCGCACACAAGAGTGGAATGTCTGACAGAAAAAGTCAGACAGAAGCTTTTCATCGTGAATTCTGATCATGTGTATGCCTCATTGGACTTTCTTTTATAAAAATTCTGTCGGACCTAGAAATAGAACATGTTTTAAATATTTCCGACTGAACCAATTCCTATCAGGAAACCGCTCGTCTGTATGCTGTTCCAACGGACCGAAAACGATGCATGCTCTGAAGCAAGTATGAGACAGAAGCTATTGGCTAGTGGCTATTTAAATTCCTTTTTCTAGGCCCATCGCACATGCTGTACGTCACCGCGTTCTTAACGATTGGACTTTGGTGTGATCGTGTGTACACACGACAGTTTCAGCGGAACTTCCGTTGGAAAAACCTTCAGAGTTTATTCCGGCGGGAAAACCAGTCATGTGTACGTGGCATTACATTCACTAATATTGGCTTCCTAAACACAGCTTGCCACAGTGCCCAAAAAAAATGATCTTCACTCTATATAGGCTGAGCACCTATGAAAATAAACCCTATATTTGTGCTAAACACAATCTTTTAAAGATTGTTTTGTTTGCACTGTTTTAAATATCATGTAACTCACCATAAATATATTGTATTTTGCCATGTACATTTTCTTTCTGTGGTATTTGTCAATATGATGTAACCCCTTTGTCAAGGAATCCTCAGATCTAGGTGCATTTATGGAAATAAGTGTACAAATTCTTTAACCAGAGCTAGTGGAGTGATTCAAACACGTATCAATCACAATATAAAGTGCACAAGTGATACAAACATTACCAATCACAATTTAAAGTGCAATAACATAAATAAACAATTTATATAACGGCAAAAATCACAGCCAATTGAAGAAAAATCTCAGCCAGGTGAAAGGAAATCTCAGAGACCACAATTAGCCAAGGACACACTCCCCTCTTGTCACCCCACTCACCAGAACACATGGACCCTCAGCTTTACAGACCGGGGGTCAAACAGGCTTTTTGAGGTGTTGGGAATGCAACCAGGACTCGGAGACGTTCTTCCAAATACTTGAAAAAATGTGTCAACCGGAAGTGTGTTACGTACCAGTGACACAACATCTGTGTCCTTGGAATGCACACCGCACATGCAAACCCGGACCCGCACTGATGCCTGTTTTTTTCATCTGTCCCGTGAGTGAAGTGTGTAAAATATGCAGCTTTTATAGTGTCGAAAGTACTTCACTATATTTTTTTTCTCTTGTTTTATATATATTTGATCTTCTGTGGCTCGCATGGAAACCGTTTGTGGTAGCCTCCTTGAGATTCGTTTGACAAATTTTTTCAAGTATTTGGAAGAACTTCTCCGAGTCCTGGTTGCTTTCCCAATACCCCAACAAGCCTGTTTGACCCCCGGACTGTAAAGCTGATGGTCCTTGTGTTCTGGTGAGTGGGGTGACAAGAGGGGAGTGTGTCCTTGGCTTATTGCGGTCTCTGAGATTTCCTTTCCCCTGGCTGAGATTTTTCTTCACCTGACTGTTATTTTTGCCGTTATATAAATTGTTTATTTATGTTATTGCACTTGTGCACTTTAAATTGTGATTAGTATATGTTTGTATGACTTGTGCACTTTATATTGTGATTGATACTTGTTTGAATCACTCCACTAGCGCTGTTTAACCACTTTCAGACCGGACCATTTTGCTGGTAAATGACCAGAGGTCTTTTTACACTTTGGCACTGCGCTGCTTTAACTGGTAATTGCGCGGTCATGCAATGTTGTACCCAAACAAAATTTGCGTCCTTTTCTTCCCACAAATAGAGCTTTCTTTTGATGGTATTTGATTGCCTCTGCGATTTTTATTTTTTGCGATATAAACGTAAAAAGACCGCAAATTTTGAAAAAAAATGATATTTTCTACTTTTTGTTATTAGAAAAATCCAATAAACTCAATTTTAGTCATACATTTAGGCCAAAATGTATTCAGCCACATGTCTTTGGTAAAAAAAAAGTCAATAATTGTATATTTATTGGTTTGCGCAAAAGTTGTCACATCTACAAACTAAGGTACGTTTTCTGGAATTTACGCAGCTTTTAGTTTACGACTGCCTATCTCATTTCTTGAGGTGCTAAAATGGCAGGGCAGTACAAAACCCCCCCAAATGACCCCATTTTGGAAAGTAGACCCCCTAAGGAAATTGATAAGAGGCATGTTGAGCCCATTGAATATTTTATTTTTTTGCCTCAAGCGATTGAATAATGACAAAAAAAAATTTTTTTTTTTTTTTTTACACAAAGTTGTCACTAAATGATATATTGCTCACACATGCTATGGGCGTATGTGAAATGACACCCCAAAATAAATTCTGCTGCTTCTCCTGAGTACGGGGATACCACATATGTGGGACTTTTTGGGAGCCTAGCCGCGTACGGGGCCCCGAAAACCAAGCACCGCCTTCAGGCTTTCTAAGGGCGTAAATTTTTGAGTTCACTTCTCACTACCTATTACAGTTTTGAAGGCCATAAAATGCCAAGATGGCACAAAACCCCCACAAATGACCCCATTTTAGAAAGTAGACACCCCAAGCTATTTGCTGAGAGGCATGTTGAGTTCATGGAATATTTTATATTTTGCCACAAGTTGCGGGAAAATTACAAACTTTTTTTTTTTTTTTTTTTTTTTCACAAAGTTGTCACTAAATGATATATTGCTCACACATGCCATGGGCATATGTGAAATGACACCCCAAAATAAATTCTGCTGCTTCTCCTGAGTACGGGGATACCACATATGTGGGACTTTTTGGGAGCCTAGCCGCGTACGGGGCCCCGAAAACCAAGCACCGCCTTCAGGCTTTCTAAGGGCGTAAATATTTGACTTCACTCCTCACTACCTATTACAGTTTTGAAGGCCATAAAATGCCAAGATGGCACAAAACCCCCACAAATGACCCCATTTTAGAAAGTAGACACCCCAAGCTATTTGCTGAGAGGCATGTTGAGTCCATGGAATATTTTATATTTTGCCACAAGTTGCGGGAAAATTACAAACTTTTTTTTTTTTTTTTTTTTTCACAAAGTTGTCACTAAATGATATATTGCTCACGCATGCCATGGGCATATGTGAAATGACACCCCAAAATAAATTCTGCTGCTTCTCCTGAGTACGGGGATACCACATATGTGGGACTTTTTGGGAGCCTAGCCGCGTACGGGGCCCCGAAAACCAAGCACCGCCTTCAGGCTTTCTAAGGGCGTTACAGTTTTGAAGGCCATAAAATGCCAAGATGGCACAAACCCCCCCCAAATGACCCCATTTTGGAAAGTAGACACCCCTAAATTTAGGGGTACACTAGTGAGACTAGGTAATAAATGGCGGGTGCCCTGAAACTATAAAAAAATAACTAACCAACCAGCGTCACCTGTAACAGTTATATGGTGATCACTGGTGAAAGGGTTAACTAGGGGGCAATCAGGGGGCTTTATGCGGTAGTATATGGGGGTCCCTGGCGCTATAAAAAGCTGCGGCGAACCTAAATACCTACCTGCCTAACTAGCGTCACCTGTGACACTAATACAGCGATCAGAAAAACGATCGCTTATTAGGCTGGGTTCACACTGGAGCGATGCGGGAACGCCACGAATGCGCGGCGGGTTCCCGCATCGCATGCCTCCCGGCGGCAGTTCACACTGCCCTATGCGAACTGCTGGGAGTGTCAGTGAAATGTTACTGACACCCCCAGATCAGTTCGCATATCGCAGTGCGATCTGCAAACTCGGATCGCATGGTGTGAACACCCATGCGATCCGATTCTGCTGCGGGCCAAAAAAAGGGTCCCGTGCGAATTTGCGGCGGGTGCGGCGAATGGCTGAACTCGAATCGCACAGAGATCGGATGTGATTTGCACTGCAGTGTGGTGCGAATCACATCCGTTCTCAAACCGCTGCAATCTGAACCCAGCCTTAGTGACACTGGCGACGGGGGGTGATCACGGGGTTAAACCTTTATTGGGGGGGTTAGGGGGGTACCTTAGAACTAAAGGGGGCTAACCCTAACTGCCCTAACAGTTATTAGTCACAAATGACACCCGCCGGGTGATCAGGGGGTTAAACCTTTATTAGGTAATAAATGGCGGGTGCCCTGAAACTATAAAAAAATAACTAACCAACCAGCGTCACCTGTAACAGTTATATGGTGATCACTGGTGAAAGGGTTAACTAGGGGGCAATCAGGGGGCTTTATGCGGTAGTATATGGGGGTCCCTGGCGCTATAAAAAGCTGCGGCGAACCTAAATACCTACCTGCCTAACTAGCGTCACCTGTGACACTAATACGGCGATCAGAAAAATGATCGCTTATTAGGCTGGGTTCACACTGGAGCGATGCGGAAACGCCGCGAATCCGCGGCGGGTTCCCGCATCGCATGCCTCCCGGCGGCAGTTCACACTGCCCTATGCGAACTGCTGGGAGTGTCAGTGAAATGTTACTGACACCCCCAGATCAGTTCGCATATCGCAGTGCGATCTGCAAACTCGGATCGCATGGTGTGAACACCCATGCGATCCGATTCTGCTGCGGGCCAAAAAAAGGGTCCCGTGCGAATTTGCGGCGGGTGCGGCGGGTGTGGCGGGTGCGGCGGGTGCGGCGAATGGCTGAACTCGAATCGCACAGAGATCGGATGTGATTTGCACTGCAGTGCGGTGCGAATCACATTCGTTCTCATAAACCGCTGCAATGTGAACCCAGCCTTAGTGACACTGGCGACGGGGGGTGATCACGGGGTTAAACCTTTATTGGGGGGGTTAGGGGGGTACATTAGAACTAAAGGGGGCTAACTCTAACTGCCCTAACAGTTATTACAGTCACAAATGACACCAATGCAAAAAAAAAAAAAAAAAAAAAAAAATGACATTGGTGTCACTGTGACTGGGGGGCAGGGGTAATTGGGGGGGTGATCGGGGGGTAAAGGGGGGGTGTGAGTGTGCCTGGCATGTTCTACTGTGTGTGTAGAGTGTTGGTGCAACTCACCGATCCGCTCTCCTCCGTGTCGGAACGGAAAATACCGACACGGAGGAGAGAATACATCACTTCCTCTCCTGTGTTTACATTACAGGAGAGGAAGTGATGTCACCGGGGATTTCCATTCGTCGAGAGCGATCGCGAGGGGGTGGCCATGAATGAATGGCCGCCCCCTCATCCCGGATCGCTCTCGAAGAAATGCCGACCGCCGCTGGCACCGGGGGGGGGCCCGATCGGGCCCCCCACCCGCGGGCAGGCAGGGACTTATATATACGCCCATATGCCTGCCCGTGCCATTCTGCCGACGTATATCGTCGTGCGGCGGTCGGCAAGTGGTTAAAGAATTTGTACACTTATTTCACACGGTTTTAGGACCTTTGTTAATTGTTGCTGTGGTCCTTTATATATGTGTATATGTGTGTATATTTGTGTTATACATTTATGGAAGTAGTTTCATAGTGATGGCAGTGTATTTACACTTGCAAGAGCTAGTTGATGTGGTCAACAATAATTGAGGATATGCTCAAAGCATAGCCTCAATATGCTTTGAGCATATTTAAAATAACATTTAAAATGTTATTTTCCAAGAGAGAACAATTTTACAAAATGATAAAACCTTTATCAGCCCATAGTAACCAGCACAGAATGTAGAATAATTTTTTTTCTAGCTTTTGTGGATTTTTTGGTAGAAAATCAGGCTAATAATTCCAAATAACTTCTACCAAGACTTGACTATTTTGGCTATCTCTTTATAATTAAGAGAGGAAGCTAGTTGACATACCCTCATTGATATTCTTCTTATGGCAGGTAGGTGGGAATTTTTTTCTGATAGCCATCCTCTTCCAGTTAGAGACATACAGTATATCACATAGTTAAAGTGATTGTCTTGTTTTTTTTTCTTTAAAAATAACAAACATGATCCTCCTCTTCTCAGGTCCCATGACCCATGGCTCCTCCCTCCTGTCATATGCCCCCACAGCAAGCAGCTTGCTAGGGGGGCACCTGAGCTGAGTCACAGCTCTGTGTGTCCATTCAGACCTGGATCCGTGGTTCGGCCCTCTCACCTGATTGGCTAACTAACTTTGATTGACAGCAGTGGCAGCCAATGGTGCTGCTGCTGTGTCTTAGCTAATCAGGAGGGAGATTCCTGAATGGCCGAGGCACTCGTGGTTGAGATGAGGCTCAGGTAAGTATTAGGGGGACTGAGTGGGACTGCTGCACACAGAAGTTTTTTTATCTTAATGCATAGAATGCATTAAAATAAAAAACCTTCTGCCTGTAGAAACACTTTAAGATTTTATATATCTATGAACCAGCAGCAATATAGGCTTACTACTACTACAGATTTAAATGAAAACCAAATTAATGAATGGCATATGCTTCATTAAAAAAAACATTGATCCTCTCCTGAGTAATGCTGTGATCCACTTAATAATATTTATGTAATATAATGTAAGAAGTAGTACTGATCTCTAATCTGTGTTTTCCCTTTTTTATCTTCTTTAATTTTTAGTCTAACTATGCTGTGTGACAACTGTTCAACCGTTGTATGTTAAATACTTTCCATGTTAATAATTTCTTATTAAATACTGTTAGTTAATTAAGAAAAAATAGAATGGTTCCCTGCACAGTGTCATTTTAAAATACTTATCTACAAATTACCCACTATTTGTTAATTTCACACTAAAACAGTTTTTGAAAAAAGCATTGGCAATACACCCTCTCCTAGGGTTTGTTTTCACCCGTATATGTTGATCTAAATATTGAAGAACCTAGAACTAGGGATGGCTGAACGGTTCGCCCGGCGGTCGTTTCGCGGCGAATTTCGGCTGTTCACGGTCCGCCCGATCGGCGGACTATTGCTGCCGTTCGCCCGGCGGACTTCCGTGTTTACTGTGTAAAAGAACTTTGACCTATGATGACACATCCATCATGGGGTACAGGACAGCCAATTGAGACATTACAGCACATGGACACTTGGACATTCCCCCTAACTTATAAATAGACCCGATCCAGCGGCCATTTTACATTCTTTCGTATGTCCCTATAGGGAGAGGTTGCTGTGTGGAGCAGGGAGAGACTGCAGTGACCCAAATCGCTAGCTATTAGGTCCACAAAAGTTATTTTCAGGACTGGTATGGTATAGGTGTTAGGTGTAGTTCAGGATATAGGTTTGAGGCACTGCTGTGCTAGTGATTGTTGCAGCAGCCTGTCTTTTGTCAGTGTAGAGAGAGGGACAGGACGCTGTGTGCAGTAGGGACAGTCAGTTTAATCATTAGATGTTACTATTAGGTCCACAAAAGTCCTTTTCAGGACTGGTATGGTAAAGTAGTACAGGATATAGTTTTGAGTGCTATTCAAGTTATTGTTCCAACAGCCTGTGTTTTGTCAGTTTAAATAGAGACAGGCAGGAAGCTGTGTGTGGCAGTGAGGGACAGTCAGTTTAATCAGTAGCTGTTACTTTTAGGTCCACAAAGGACAAAGCTAATCATTCACAACCTACTAGTTTCACAAAGGTCCTTATAAGGACTGGTAAGGTATAGGGTACTACAGTACATAGGATTGAGTGAGGTACAGTCTGCTATTCCTTAAGGACTGGTATAGGTCCACAATATATAGGGTTGAGGTGCACTACTGCTGACTGCTGCCCTTCTGCTGCAGTAGTCCTTTATCAGTATAGGGACTGAGGTACAGTCTGCTAATCATTCACAACCTACTAGTTCCACAAAGGTCCTTATAAGGACTGGTAAGGTATAGGGTACTACAGTACATAGGGTTGAGTGAGGAACAGTCTGCTATTCCTTAAGGACTGGTATAGGTCCACAATATATAGGGTTGAGATGCACTACTGCTGACTGCTGCCCTATACTGCAGCAGTCCTTTATCAGTATAGGGACTGAGAGTTTTGTCACAGGGTCATTTAAAAAATGACAGGCAGAGGAAGAGGCAGGCCCTTCCGCAGGGGTGGTAGGGGTAGGGCAGGAGCAACAGGCTTGAGCCAAAGTGGGAAGTTGCAGAAGGTGCGTTCAATTACTTTAAAGGACGCACCAGACTTGGTTGAGTGGCTCACTCAGCCTTACTCTTCTGCACCCTCCTCATCCTCTCGATCTGCACCCTCTTCTTCACTCTCTGCTATGTGCACCCCCAAAGACACTACCACCAACAACACCACCACCACCACCACCACATACCTTCCGCTTGGGTCACAGGAATTATTTTCCGATCCATATCAAGACATTTCTGATGCGCAGCCACTCTTGGCATTGGATCAGGAAGAGGCGGTAGCAAGAACCGCCACTCAGCAGTCTGACGACAGTACCCAGATCAGCCCAAGGAGGAGGTTGGTTCCTGCTGTTGCTGCCTACTCCGAGATCTCTACTTATAGCGGTGGGGAAGGTGACGTTGATGATGACGTGTCTAGTGATGTCACATGGATGCCCACAAGAGAGGAAGAGGAGGGGAGTTCAGAGGGAGATATGGACCAGCAGATAGGGAGGAGAAGCAGAAATAACTTACATTGCACAGGAGGGACAAAGCAGACTGCTAATGTATCAGGAGCGAGGCATCGACCATGTACGGTGTGGGCTTTTTTTAACGTGTCCGCTGCTGACAATAGTGTTGCCATCTGCAATCTTTGCAGTCAACGCATTATTCGCGGTAAGCCCAACACTCACCTAGGGATGACCGCATAAGGCACATGAGCAGCCATCACCGAGCCCAGTGGGAGCAACGGAACACACAAAAGCCACACTCCAGGCTCTCACCGTCCAGCCTCGTCTTCTACTTCTCCTTCTCCTTTCTCCTCACAATTATCCTCCACTCCACCTTCCATCACGCCAAGCTCACGTTTTTCTGAAAAAAGGCAGGCTTCTGTGGGCCTAAGGTTCGAGCGTAAAAAATTATGACACCGGATAACCCTCTTGCCCAACGGTTGACGGCTGGCTTGTCAGAACTGATAGCCCGCCAACTACTGCCATATAAACTGGTGGACTCGGAGGCCTTTCGCAAATTTGTGGCCATTGGAACACCACAATGGAAGGTCCCAGGAAGGAAGTATTTCTCAGAGAAGGGCATCCCAGAGCTATATGGCCATGTTCAGCGGCAAGTGAATGTATCTCTGGCACACAGTGTCGGTGCCAAGATACATCTGATCACAGACACGTGGTCTAGAAAACACGAGCAGGGAAGGTATATCACTTTTACTGCCCACTGGGTGAACCTTCTGACGGCCGTCAAGCATGTAACCCGTGGCACCCGTGTAGATTTGGTTTTACCGCCACGGATTGCATGCAGGCCTGGCTCTTCTTCTCCTACTCCTCCTACTCCATCCTCCTCCCTCTCCTCCTTTTCCGCTGCTAGCGTCTCTTCCACTGCGTCGCCCAAGCTCCCCAGAACCTATTCGACATGCCAGGTGAGACGTTGCCATGCCGTGCTGCGTCTATTGTGCCTGGAAGCCAAGAGCCACACTGGCCCGGCACTCCTTTCAGCTTTGCGTTCACAGGCAGATCAGTGGCTAACACCGCTCAATTTGACAGTTGGTAAAGTGGTGTGTGACAACGGTGCCAATCTGCTTAGTGCATTGAAACAGGGCAAAATTATGCACGTGCCATGCATGGCACACGTCTTAAACTTGGTCGTGCAGCGATTCATTGTCAAATACCCTGGGGTCCAGGACATCTTGCAGCAGGCAAGGAAAATCTCTGCCCATTTCAGAAGATCTTACACGGCCATGGCTCGCCTTGCTGACATTCAGCGGCGACACAATCTGCCGGTCAGACGTCTTATTTGCGATTGCCCAACGCGATGGAACTCAACCTTCTGTTTGCTTGATAGGCTGCTCCAGTAGAAACGTGCAGTTAACGTTTACCTGTATGTACTCTGCGGCAGAACAGGTTCTGGGGAGCTGGGGGTTTTTTCACCGCGCCAGTGGCTGCTCATGCGCGACGCATGCAGACTTCTGCAGCCATTTGAGGAGATCACCAAACTGGTCAGTCGCAGCCATGGCGCCATCAGTGACATGGTACCTTATGCCTTCTTTATGGAGCGTGCATTGCGTTGTGTCATTGATGAAGCTGTGGAGGAGCAGGAGCGGGAAGATGAGGAAGTCGCAATGCTGGATGAATTCCCGGGGGGCTACTCTATCTGAGACAAGTCAACAACAGGAATCTGAAGAGGAGTCAGAGGAGGATGGTGCCGGGTCGGATGAGGAGGAGCAAGAAGAGCACGCTTTAAACCTTTCTGGGATCCCTGTTGTTGTGCGTGGATGGGGAGAGGAGAATGAAGAGGACGACATTATCCTGGATGATGAGCAGGAGCCAGGCCACCACACCGATTCCAGTTTAGTGCAAATGGGGGCCTTCATGCTCCAGTGTTTTAATAGGGACCCCCGTATAAAAAGCATAAGGGTCAAGGACCAGTACTTAGACCCCCGGTACAAACACAAAATGGCAGAAATGTTACCGCCGCCACAGAGGGCTGTCAGAATGGAGCACTTCCAGGTCTTGCTTTGAGAAATGCTGCATTCTGCTTTTGCGTGCGCTGGCAGAGGAGCAATTCCCACTCCCAGAGAAGGAGTTGCGGGTACCAATCCAACAGCTCCTGCAAGAAGAGGCAGGTTTGAAGATGTGTTGGTGACTTCGGATATGAGGTCATTCTTTCAGCCGACCCATCGTCAGGTGTCATCCAGATCCAGCATCAGGGAACGCCTAGAGTGCCAGGTGTCCGACTACATCGGGTTAACGATGTGGACGCTCTGAGGAGTGATGAACCCCTGGACTACTGGGTGGGCAGGCTTGACCTCTGGCAAGAGCTTGCCCAATTTGCAATTGAACTTTTGGCTTGCCCCTCGTCCAGTGTCCTGTCCGAAAGGACGTTCAGCGCAGCAGGGGGGATCGTGACCGATAAGCGTACTCGCCTAGCTCACGACAGTGTTAACTACCTCACATTTCTAAAAATGAATGAGGCATGGATCTCGGAGGAATTCAACACATGTGACCAGTAGACCATGTATATGTCTATAAACAATTTTTTTAATCGAGCCCACAGACCTTCTTTCTTCATTTGGCTCACTTCTTTGTCCAAAAAAAGCACACCATACTATATGCCCGTACCCTCCTGTTTGAAGAGGTTGAGCGGTGTCATATTTCTACTGGGGCTGCTTATTATGAGGGGCTCCCACCATCCCTGTGCTGTGCTGACTTCCTCCTGGGGCTGCTCATTATGAGGGGCTCCCACCATCCCTGTGCTATGCTGACATCCTCCTGGGGCTGCTTATTATGAGGGGATCCCACCATCCCTGTGCTGTGCTGACTTCCTCCTGGGGCTGCTTATTATGAGGGGCTCCCACCATTCCTGTGCTATGCTGACATCCTCCTGGGGCTGCTTATTATGAGGGGCTCCCACCATCCCTGTCCTGTGCTGACTTCCTCCTGGGGCTGCTTATTATGAGTGGCTCCCACCATCCCTGTGCTATGCTGACATCCTCCTGGGGCTGCTTATTATGAGGGGCTCCCACCATCCCTGTGCTATGCTGACATCCTCCTGGGGCTGCGTATTATGAGGGGCTCCCACCATCCTTGTGCTATGCTGACATCCTCTTGGGGCTGCTTATTTTGAGGGGCTCCCACCCTCCCTGTGCTATGCTGACATCCTCCTGGGGCTGCTTATTATGAGGGGCTTCCACCATCCCTGTGCTATACTGACATCCTCCTGGGGCTGCTTATTATGCGGGGCTCCCACCATCCCTGTGCTGTGCTGACTTCCTCCTGGGGCTGTACCTCTGCTGTGCATATTATGAGGGGCTCCCACCATCCCTGTGCTATGCTCATTATGAGGGGCTCCCACCATCCCTGTGCTATGCTCATTATGAGGGGCTCCCACCATCCCTGTGCTATGCTGACTTCTTCCTGGGGCTGCTTAAGGCGCAGGTGTCAGTGCTGTATATCACGGTGCTGGTGTCAGTGCTGTATATCACGGTGCTGGTGTCAGTGTTTTATGTCAAGCTGCTGATGTCAGTGCTCTCTATCAGGGTGCTGGTGTCAGATCACTCTATCACGGTGCAGGTGTCATTGCTGTATGTCTCACGCTGCTGATGTCAGTGCTCTCTATCACGGTGCTGGTGTCAGATCACTCTATTACGGTGCAGGTGTCATTGCTGTATGTCACGCTGCTGGTGATCATCTCCTGCACCCTCTTCTTTGCCTACCCTGACCTTCCCTCTCCTCCATTGCCTTCCAGCACTCCACAGTCCTGAATTGTCACAATTTCACATATAAAAAAAGAATGCTTGTAGTTGTCGATTCCAGATTCACCTCATACATGTGTTATGTCATTGGCCATGTGGTGGGACTATGTTTGCACAGCTAGTAATTATTTTGTGGCTGCAAATTTGACCTGTAGGTTTGCAAAGATCGCCTCCCATTGAAGTCAATGGGGCCCACCGCGAACGTTACGGTTCACAAACTATCGGCCGCGTTCGCAGTCCGCGTTCATGAAACGTCCAGTCGGAAGTTCGTCCATCACTACCTAGAACTAGTCTCAACTATATGCAACAATTGGATTAAGAATGGCTTACAAAATAGAAAAATTTTGCAAAGAGTTTTCCATGTGTTTTTTTTTTCTAAAAGAATACACATAAAAAATGTTATAGCATCAGACCCTCTATTTCAGGGGTTCTGAACCTTTTGGAGAGCGAGGGACACATAAGCGACTTGATAACTTTTCGCAGGCCACAATGAGTGGAGCGGACAGATGACAGATCCATGTCCGCTCTGTATATGCAGAGCAGACATGAACATAGCCCACTTGTGTATTTGTGAAACAAAGTGCAGCGTTAAAAAAATCTGCTTCAAATGTGAAGTGTGAATATATATACAAATAACTGAAAATAAACAAACATATATAGTGACATATATGATAGTAATATAAAGTCCACTGTTAACCCTAAGGCCGCGTAAACACGGGCGGACTGTCTGTCCAACTTAGTCCGCTGAAACGTGTTTCAGCGGACAATCCACTCGTGTGTGGGCTTCAGCGGACTTTTTCAGCGGACAGTCTGGCGGACTAAGTCTTTCGGAATTTCCGTAATATTGTCCGTCCAACTTTGTTTTCAGCGGACAGTCCGCTCGTGAGTAGGCAAGTTGGACGGACTAAGTATGACGCATGCCCAGAAAGGATTTACAGGGCGGACAGGGCGGAAGCGCTCGGTCTTGTAAAACTAGTGTTCGTATTGAAGCTAGCATATTCGTCATGCTGCTAATTTTGTGGTTTTTTAATATAGCCCATTCTTTTCTTCTTCATAATGCAAGAAAAGTGAAGTAGCTTTGCTGCTTATATTCACACAGAGTTATACCAAATGTTTTTATTCATCCTCATCCTATGATTAATCTTCCAATTTTAGAAAAATAAATAAAAAAAAACAAAAAAAAATATCCAAAAAAATAAAATAAATAAATATATATATATATATATATATATATATATATATATATATATATATATATATATATATATATATATATATATATATATATATATATAAAATATATATATATATACCCTGATAGAGAGCACTGACATCAGCAGCTTGACATAAAACACTGACACCAGCACCGTGATATACAGCACTGACACCAGCACCGTGATATACAGCATATATATAAATAAAAACTAAAATAAAAAAATATATGTATATATTTTAAAAAAATTATAGAATTTATCTATTACTATATATTTTTGGAACTACTATTGTCAGTTAAATTTTTTTTTTTTTTTTGTGGGGGGGGGGGGGGGGGGTTTGAAACAAGATGGACTTGCATTTTTTTTGGCCAAGCAGGACTATGTAAGTAGAGATAGATAGATAGATAGATAGATAGATAGATAGATAGATAGATAGATAGATAGATAGATAGATAGATAGATAGATAGATAGATAGATAGATAGATACCCAAACCAGCATTTTAGCTTACACATGATTGCATGTTCAAAATCAGCAGAGCTTCCCCTCATTTCAAATGTTAAGCCTCAAATTTACAGCGACTGCACTTCCAAGTGCACTTGCAGTGCTTTAAAAATTGCACTTGAAGTTAGCATATTTATATTAACATGAACGTGTGTTTTGTAAATAACCCCCAGAGTCTTTTGACATGTACCTGCCTACTCACAAATAAACTCTGTTTTTTAAGCCAAAAAAAAAAAAAAACATACAATATTTTTGGAAATAATAAATATTTATTTTTCGTCAGAACAAAACTAAATCAAGAGGGAGGCAACACTGGAGACAATTTTGAAGTTTGTGAAGCCTTTTGTCCCCCAGGCACACATCAAGTGAGTGGCCACCAAAATTCAGAACCTGTGTAACATGTAAATAGGGAGCACAACATGGTCCTAGAATCCCAAAGACCAGGAACAGCAGCAGATGAGATCTATGTCCCCAGACTGTGGTACTACAACAGCCTGCGTCTTCTTTCAGAGCAGACTGAAGCCAGGCAGTCACTTCCGACTCTTCCGTCTAGCCTTCCCTCCACGCTTCGCTGGAGGCTGTGCCTCTGGTGGTGGACTTGTGGTAGGAGGAGGAGGAGGAGGAGGAGGAGGAGCAGTAGGGTCTGTGTTATACAGTTTGGTGGTCGGTGTTAGCTCACCCTTCAGACCCCATTGAATGGCATAAAAAAAATGGCTTTGCACAAGTTGCGCTGTGCCTTCTCCATTTCTAGCAACTTGCTTGCCAAATAAGTACCGTAGGCCTCCTCAGGATTGGGGGGTTTGCTCAGCACTTGGGTGGCTTGGCGTATAAGTGCCAAGGGCTCCTCCTCTGTCCGTGTCATCCTCCTGGGCCTTTTGCTGGCTAGGCGGAGGGGAGGGACCTGGCTTTCGGTCCGACTCCTGCTGGGCCCAGCTAGCTCCTGCGTGTGGCTGGTCTCCTCCTCCATACCACTGGTCCCGGCCTCCTCCTGGGTGAGCTCATCCTGTGTAAAAAACAAAGAAATCAATAAATAAAATATGTCTATATTTTGAAATCATCAATCACTAACAATTTTACAGTTCTCACTTGCAAATACATTTGTCTTGAAATACAAAAGGCTATCATTTTGACACCATCATTTTTCCATCAGTTCACCAAGATTTGAGCCACATTTGTGTAAACTACTGTATCCTTATATCTAATTTAATTTGTGATGAAATCCTAGATTTGGAAGCAATTCAAACATTGAACTTTACATCATTAATATTTGAGCAATCCTAACTTTAGAAACTAAACTATACCTGGCTCCAGCTGGGCGCATCAACTTCGTCCAGCAAGGAAGGGTCTGGATCTTCCAGGGATGGCTCACCTGAGGTGGAGGTAAGGGTGGAGGGAAGGGTAGACGGAAGAGTGGAAAGTGACTGCCTGGCTTCTGACGTGTCATCCAGAAAACGCAGCCTGTCATAATACCACAGCCTAGGTACATAGACCTGACCTGCTGCTGATCCTGATGTTTGGGAGTCTAGGATCTTTTTGCGCTCCCCCCTATACACGCTACACAGGTTCTGAATTTTGGAGTTCACAAAGTCAATGTCTGCCTGGGGGAGTCGGGTTTTCACAAACGTCAAAACTGTCTCTAGTGTCTTCCTCCGGCCAGGACGGCTGGAATATTGTGGGTGTTTGGAATCCCAAAGGCTCCTGTGTGACTCTATTATATCAATAAATGTGGAGAGGAAGGCCTCCTCCTTAAAGGGGTCTGGGTTATACTTTTGCATTTTGATTTCTGAAAAAAAATAAAATAAAAAATAATGTCAGACCAAATGCACACTATTTATATTCTGACAATGTAGGCGAGACACACACTACACCCACACACACACACTACCACACACGCTACCCCCCCACACACCCACACTACCACACACGCTACCCCACACACACCCACACTACCCCCACACACTACCCCACACACACACACACACTACCCCCCCACACACTCACACTACCCCCACACACTACCCCCCACACACACACACACACACTACCCCCCCACACCCACACTCCCCCCACATACACGCACACACACTACCCCCACACACTACCCCCCCACACACACACTACCCCCCCCCATACACCCACCCCCACCCCCACACTACCACACAAAACACCAACCCCACTCAACCACCAACCCACATAAAAATCAATTAACCATCAATAAGGTGAAATCTCACTATATACATTCCTAACGCAGGCTTAAAATTAAAATAAAATAAAAAGATAACTATCTTACCGTCGCGTGTAGCACTCGCTGCTTCCGTTCGGACAAGCGTACGGCCTCGCGGTAACGCTTTATATACAGCGCATGCGTTCAAGCTCCGCCTGCGTCGCCCGCCCCTGATGTTCCGTGTGACCGTATTTCCCCGCCCCTTTTACCCTCGTTCCGCTGTGGGAGATTGATAGGTGAAAATGGCAGATGGAATTTCAGTGAGCAGCGCAGAGGAAAGCCCTGAACCCCATGCTTCCGGAGCAAGGAAGAGATATAAGGCCACAAACATGGCCTTTGAAGAGATGGTGGAGATGGTGGATATATTGAGAAGGGAGGATTATGATGGGGAAAATGGCCCGTACCCCAAACCCAATATCCGCAAAAACGGCATCATGGATATGGTCGTCGAGACTTTGCAGAGCAAATTTGGGGTACGAAGAGGCAAGGATCAGCTCCGGAAACGATGGTCCGACATCAAGTCCAGGGAGCCGGACCAATATCATCGCATCAAAAAGGCCCTGAAAAAAAAGTGAGTAAACTCCGCGTTTATCGTGACTGTCGGACATAATCGTTCGTATAGGTATTATATGTAAATCTGGCGAATTTGATCGTTCGTGTAGTTAATAGTTCATGTAATGAGCGAATATGCTTGTTCGTATATGTGGACGTAAATAGCATGAATTTGTATATGGTGTAAATTTATCTGGTGTTGGATTAGATTTTAATTAGTTATTAATTTTTTTGTATTGTTCATGATAAACTGAATTGTCACACTCAGTTTAGGATATAAATTTTTAATAAAGTTTCATAAATTTATTCAGTGTAATGTAGTCTCAATAAAAAAATGAGATAGATAGATAGATAGATAGATAGATAGATAGATAGATAGATAGATAGATAGATAGATAGATAGATAAAATGCTGGTTCAACATCTGGACTGGGAATCATTTAGTATAGTTTGGGACATCATAGAACATTTTTTGACATAATCACACACAGGTACTCCAGGGGATGATTCGAGTGTGTCCGTCTGTGAAACTTGGACAAAAGATATAAAGTATCACAGTTTGGGGGGCGTGGCTAGCCGCGGAGCAAGATGGAAGCTTGATCACAGAGCTCCGCTCCACAGCAGGCTTCCTCAGCTACACCAGCGCAACTGACCGACCCTCTCTCGCACAACAGAGCGGGGAAGTCGTGGGACACTCGGCGGCATGCCCGGACGCCGCCATCCTCCGCCGCAACCGCGCCGAATGACTGAATTCTTCGGCCGCATGGAGAACGGAGGGAGCCAAGATGGCGCCGAAAAGGCCGCTCTACACACGGACCCAGCGCCGCACAATTCACAGCCGCTCGATCCACAGTGTGACCGGCCCGGCACAGACAGAGATGGCAGAGGAGACCATGAGGAGATGGACAGTCTGCCCCATACACCGATATACGCAGGGGACACACCGCAAGAGAGAGGTAAGAGACTGGCCTCTTCCCCCTGTAACTCTCCTCACAAAGCACCCACTGCTAAGAAGCACCATGGCCCTGACTCTGGCCCTGCTCATGCCACCTCAACCCCTTTGTCTACCTTGGCTACCATACCGGTAACTGACAACCCTGTGTCTGAAAGCATGTTGAAATCTATGCTGCTCACTCTGCAGAAAGACCTCCACAGGGAGCTGCAGCTCTCCCTATCCCAGGCACATGACAGGCTAGACTGCCTGGAAGATAGAGCAGAAATGATGGAGGATCACCTTTCAGACATGAGCAAGGCTCACAATGAACTCCTCAACGCACACGACCACCACACGGATGAGATCCAAAAGATAAAGCTGAAGCTCGCAGACCTCGAGGACAGGTCCAGACGTAACAATATAAAATTTAGAGTTATCCCTGAAACCGTGTTACCTAACGAGCTGCCAAAGTACTTGCACCATCTTTTCCTCACTCTCCTTCCTGACCTTACACCTCATGATATGACCATCGACCGAGCGCATAGAATTGCGAAACCGGACCATCTCCCGGATGATACACCCCGAGATGTTCTAGCAAGAATCCACTTTTATCAGGTCAAGGAACAACTCCTTCGTGCGGCCAGGAACTTGAGACCCCTTCCAGCTCCTTACAGCAAAGTGTCGCTTTTCGCGGACCTATCCCCCGCAACCATGGAGTTCCGCAGAGCGTTCTCACCGGTCACGTCCCTACTCCAAGAGCACAATATTGTTTATCGCTGGGGATTCCCCACCAAGCTCCTAGTCACCTACCAACAAAAAGTGGTTCCTATCCTGTCACCCAAGGACGGGTACAAGAAGCTAACTAACTGGGGCCTTCTTCCTCTCCGACCGAAGTCACACAACTCAGCAAATCACCCGAAGGACTCCCCGCCTCCTCCTCGGCGACCATTAAACAAATCCAACAAAACCTGATGCCCTCTACGTCAAGCACTGTCCCAGTTATATGAAGCCTGCCTGGGCGTCTTCTTCAGTTTCACCCCCCGTTGAATTACAGTGTGCCAAGCACACTCTGTTTAGGTACCTTCCTAAACCTTTGTTTCCTTGAAGGTAACCTGCTCTGTTATTACTTTTGGATATTTTTTCTGACTTCCCAGTTTTTTGCTTTTGTTCTTTTATTATTTTAGGTACCATTTTTCCTCCCGACCCCTGTCTCACCACCTTATTAACCACTGGTGCCCAACGATTCTTGTAAGAACTACCAGTCCCTGATGCCGATCGCTTCTTCGACATACCGACATCTCTAAACCCATTTGAACTGTCTCTTTTATTGTAATCTTAATGATCACAGATTTTACAAGATGTAAGTCATAACTGTCAACATAGATTATTGTACTGTATAGAATTGTAATACACTGTCTTATTCTACCTGTGGTCGCGCTCAACATCTGTGCAACTCTATTTCATAATTGACCGCCATGCCAATTAAAATAGTTTCCCTCAACGCCAAAGGTCTTAACTCCCCCTTCAAAAGAAACCTCCTGTGGAAAGAAGCGTGTAAACAAAAAGCTGACATAGTATGTGTGCAAGAAACGCACTTTACGCAACATAATCCACCCAAATGTACACATAAAAATTATTCACACTACTTTTTCTCTAACCACACTAAAAAGAAATGTGGGGTAATGATAGCTGTTAGCTCCGACATTTCTTTTAACCCACAACACATTGACACGGATGAGGAGGGAAGGTTTATCGTTTTAACTGCAACGGTTGATAACCAAGTCTTAACATTAGTAAATGTCTACGTGCCCAACACCTCTCAAAAGAAGTTTTTCAAACGCCTCAGGTCCAAATTACAACTGGTTAAGCATGACTCCCTAATCATATGCGGAGACTTTAATGACATTCCTGACCCTTTGCTAGATACAACCAATCCCAGTAGGAAGGACTCCTCCGCCCTTTCCACGTTCATGACCAATGAAAATCTATACGACCCGTGGAGGTGCACACACGATGTTGAACGCGATTACACTTTTTACTCCTACCCGGGCAACTCCTACTCTCGGATCGACCTCTTTCTCACAAACAAAAAAGCTTTATTGTCCACCTCAGAAGCCCATATTGGCACGATTACATGGTCAGATCACGCACCAATCTCTTTGACCCTGTTCCCGCCCCTATGCCCCACTAATCACTCGGTGTGGCGAATGAATGCATCCCTATTAACCAATATTACTTACGAAAAAGAAATAGAATCCGAGATTAAGAGTTACTTTGAGCACAACTGTGCATCGATAGACAACCAAGCTACAATTTGGTTAGCACACAAAGCCTCATTGCGAGGGCTTTTTATGAAACTGGGTGCCAGGGAACGCAAAAGACGAAACGCAGAAGTAGACCAGTTGTAACAACGCATTAAATCCCTGGAACTGGCCCATAAATCCAATCCCACTACTATACTGCTAGACTCCCTTCGTGACTATAGAAAACAACTTACTGAATTATTGAACCACAAATTTGACTACTACATCAAACGACTAAAATTGAACACATATGCCTTCAGCAACAAATCTGGAGCCTTTTTGGCTAAACAAATTAAAAAACAACAACGCAAGGCCAAAATCCCATACCTCCTAAACTCCAAAGGTACACGTATGACCAATCCCCTGGACATAGCCAACACATTTGCAGCTTTCTATTCGGACTTATATAACCTCCAAACGTCGATGTCAGACCCCCCGATAACTACCGACTCTATTAACGCTTTCCTTTCTTCAGTTCAACTACCAGTACTGACACCGACTCCACTGCAAGACCTATCCACCCCCTTTTCGCTCACCGAAGTACAAGCAGCTATCAAATCGCTCCCACTACATAAAGCACCAGGCCCCGACGGATTTGTTAATGAATACTATAAGCACTACAATGACATCCTCTCCCCTCATCTCTGTAACGCCTTTAATCAATATGCCTCCTCTGGCATAATGCCAAAAGAGTGTCTGAATGCCCTTATAGTAACCCTACCCAAACCGGGTAAACCCTCGGATACTCCGGGAAACTTTAGACCTATTTCACTCTTAAATACGGACACCAAATTGTACGCTAAACTGCTGGCTCTTAGACTATCCACGGTGATGACTCAACTGATCCATATAGATCAGGTGGGCTTCATCCCTGGAAGGCAAACCTCGGACGGCACTCGTCGCTTTATTGACATTATTCAGTGGACAGAACACACCAAAACGCCTTCTCTGCTCCTTTCCTTGGATGCAGAGAAGGCGTTTGACAGAGTTCATTGGCTATATCTGGAAGCTGTCCTACGTAAATTTGGCATATCCGACAAACTACTACAAGCCATCTTATGCCTTTATTCGTCCCCTAGTGCACGGGTATGGACATCTGGAGTCATCTCGGATCCCTTTTCTATTACTAATGGTACCCGTCAGGGATGCCCCCTTTCCCCTCTAATTTTCGCTATGGTAATGGAACCACTAGCCCAGCACATTCGCTCCAACACAGACGTCAAAGGTGTCACAATAGGACAAGTAGAACATAAAATAGGATTATACGCAGACGATGTAATAATCTCGCTCTCCGATCCACAACAGTCCTTGGGAGTAGTTCAACAAATACTAGGTCAATTTAGTGCTATCTCGCTTTATAAGGTGAACCACAGCAAATCTTTGATGCTAGCCCTAGGCCTTGACAAATCGACGGTCCAACATATATCCACAATCTCACCCTTCTCCTGGTCTACTTCTGCGTCTCTGACGTATTTGGGAATCAAATTAACTTCCTCCAGTACACAACTTCTGCGAGCTAATTACTCGGCCCTCACACAGAGGCTCCATCAATTATCGCATGGGATGAACCATCCGTTTGTCTCATGGGCTGGCAGGATTGCACTAGTTAAAATGTTTCTGCTCCCCCACATCTTATACATCTTCCGCACTCTCCCGATACCATTCCTACCGGTGCACTTGAGATCTCTTCAAGCCATTCTCCATGCCTTTATCTGGCAAGGTAAAAAACCCAGGATTAATAGGAAAATCCTTACAACTCCAATCTGTAAAGGAGGTATGGGAGTCCCCAATGTCACTCTATACTACAAAGCGGTTGTTCTAGAGCAACTTAAGGTTTGGTGGGGTACATCTAGCCCATCTAACTGGGCACAGATAGAAGCAGAAATACTATCTACCAAACCCAAACTACTTATCTGCCTATATTCTTGCACCTGGAATTCAACACTACGCGTTAGACACTGTATCTGCCTCCATTAGAGTATGGTCATCCCTTTCACAAATGTCGACAGGCATACCACATTCTTTATTGCCCCTTATTCCTACTAAATCACTAACCCTCATTCTACCTGACCTCCCCATACAACCTTGGGTTGAAGCGGGCATCTCGGATCTAGGGAAATTATTTTCCGCCTCACGGCTAAAATCTTTTGCAGAGCTCCAATCTACTTATCTAATCTCTCACAAATCCTTCTATATATATTTAAGGGTTAGGTCCTTACTTAACAAAATCAAATGGACTCATCACCGCGGGATATTGCATGCCACGGTAGCATATTTCACCTCAAACGATCTTACATGCAAGGGCATATCGTACTTTTACAAAGAGCTTTCCCGATCCTCAGATGATCCGCTACAAGCCAGTATTTTAAAGTGGTCTAAACACGTCCCAAACAGCCCACCTAACCATGTATGGCTCCAAGCTCTCTCCCTTCCTGCCAAGCTCTCACGCTGTACAACACACTGGGAAACATTACAAAAAATATTCCATCACTGGTATTACACGCCCGACAGAATTGCACGGTTCTTTCCAGATGCATCTCCTCTGTGCTGGAGGGGATGCGGATCCATAGGAACGCCTTTTCATATCTGGTGGGATTGCCCATCGCTTAAAGACTTTTGGTCCCATATCCGAAACACTCTCCAAATAATTAACTGTGCTACCTCCAATCTGACACCCTTAGATATCCTTCTAGGACTAACGATACCATCCTGGCCCAAAAAGCTACAAACGATAGCCACCCACATGTTAATAGCCGCAAGACTGGCTATCGCTCGTAAGTGGAAATCCTTGCAACCTCCGGACTTCCGAGAAGTGATATCCATTCTAAACTCCAATTTCGAATTGGAACACAATTTCTCCAAAGCTCACCTCTCAAAGAATAAATTCCTCAGGGACTGGGAACCTTGGATCACTGATCCGAGAAGTACTCGACTGACATAACCCTTGGCACCAAATCCGTTCAACGTAAAACTCTGATATGTGTTATACTCTAACTGTCTTACTATACGGTAAAATCGGCTACTCACAATCCTTATAACTGTTTTACATAACGTATGTATCTTGTGTTATACCCAGATGAGTTGGCCACTCGGCCTATAAAGTGCAGTTGTATCTCTGTTATCTTATGTTTACTTGATATATTAGTACTGTTGTTGTTAGACCTACTATCAATCGCTGTTAACGAAAATGATGATGTACCCAAACTCTTCTCCTCTGTTTTTTTTTTTTCTTTTACACGAGGAATTGCAACTACATCCTTTTTCTTGTAATGCATGTATACGCCTTTGTATTATGAAAACTATCAATAAAAATCTAAGTTTAAAAAAAAGTATCACAGTTTGGTTAAAGGCTAGGTTCACATTGCTGCAATGTACAAGATCAAATGTGATTTGCACCGTACTGCAGTGCAAATCACATGTGATCTCTGTGTGATGCGATTTCAGCCATACATATAGTATGGCTGAATTTGCATCGCATCCGGCCCAAACTTGTACATGGCCCTTTTTTTAGTCCACAGCCGAATCGGATCACATGGGTGTTCACACCATGTGGTCCGATTCCTGTCCGAGTTTAAAGATTGCACTGTGATATGAGAAATAATTTGGAGGTGTCAATAAAACTTTACACTGACACTCCCAGCAGGTCACATAGGGCAGTGTGAACTGCCTCCGGGAGGCATGAGATGCGTGAAACCACAGTAGATTTGCAGCGTTCGCACATCGCAGCAGTCTGAACACAGCCTAACTAAAAAAATGTCATTTTAATGATGTATTAAACTAGGAGCTTGTAATAACCAGCTAATAAATTGTACACCACTTCAAACCAATGTTTCATATTCCAATTTCTGAACTCAAATATCACTATGCTTAAAAGTATACCTTTTTTTTTTTGTTTTTTTCATTCTCATAGGGGAACAAAGACTCAGACAAAAGGCGGAGCAGCCCAGGACCCCCCGACCTCACCAGCCTGATTGGGCAGTTAGCCCAAGCCCCGTGTCCGTGATGGAGCTGCCCAGCCCCGTGTCCGTGATGGAGCTGCCCAGCCCCGTGTCCGTGAGGGAGCAGCCAAGCCCCGTGTCCGAGCTGGATCAGCCCAGCCCAGGGCTAGATGTGGAGGAGGAAGAGGTGGTGGAGATACACACCCCACAAAGTGAGTGTCTGACAACCCAGCTTAAGGTAAACAATTAATGGCTGTATATGTTAACCAATTTTTTATCTACACATGTTTTTAGGTGATTATCTGGTTGTGGAAGGACAACAAGCCGCGGAGCCATTTACGACCGACAGTGCCCAGAGGCTGATGGGGCAGATCATGGCCTGGAATGGCAGGATTGATTTAATGGAGAACAACATCCATGCCATGCAACAACATCTGGTCACTATGAGGCAGGAAATGAAGAACATGATTGATGTTTTAGGGAGAATCTAAGCCCCTTTTCCCTAAAACGAAAGATGATGTTCTTTATTTCCTTGCCAAAATTTTTTTAATGTTTTTACAACATTGTTTTTAGAGGCCAATTTTTGAAGATGCACACGGTGTGTCAACATGTGCTATGTGCCATCAGAGGATCGCAATGTACGCATTTGGTGTTTGCAAACCCTTCCTCATTCTAGTATGTGAGAGGAAGGGATTGCACCCACCAAACACGTCCATTGATCACTCATGATGGTACATAGCACATGTTGACATTACCAATTTTTGGTGTGCATCTTCAAAATTTGGCTTTACCCCTTGTTTTCTGGAAATAGTTAAAAATTAGATTTTATGTATTTTTTTTATAATTTTATTTTATATATAGATATATCTATATATTTATATGTTTCCAAAAAAAAAAATTACAAAAATAAAACAAAACAAAAAGAAAAATATCTAAAAAAGAGGCACTGGTTGGAATGTGCACTATTAAAAATTCCAAAAAAAAAGATGTGTGTGTGTGTGTGTCTACTTCTTTCAATACTCAATACCAGTTTGGGAAGTCATTTTGTGTTTTCTGTCACAAAGGGCCTTATTTACTATTGGCAAAAACCACTTTGCAATACAAATGCACTAGGACAGGAATATGCAATTAGTGGAAATCCAGCTGTTGCAGAACTACAAGTCCCATGAAGCATAGCAAGACTGACAGCCACAAGCATGAGACCCAGAGGCATGATTGACTTGTAGTTTTGCACCAGCTGGAGGTTGGCCAATTGCATATCCCTGAATTAGGAGAATGTAGGAGACAAGCACCGTGAAAAGCAAACAAGAACCAAACTTAAAAATGTGAACAGACAATACATATTTCAAGAAAAATAAATTTTTATTGGTCAGCTGGCATTGGAATAGCCCCCCTACCATTAAAATAGCTGACATACCGGTCACGCACCTCACGTACTGTTTGGGGGGCTAAGCCAGGAAGGGCATGATCCAGCCCTGTGAGTTCTGGTAATATTAGTCCGGCCTCAGGCCCAATAGGTTGCAGGTACTGGTTCCCTGAAAGTTTGCGGAGAAAATTGTGCAAAATGCAGCAACAAAGAATCACATAGTTCAGTTTATACTCTGCTAGGTTGATCGCTGTCAGTAACAGACGGAACCGGCTGGCCATAATGCCAAAGGCACTCTATAACAACCCTTCTTGCTCTGGCCAGCCGGTAATTAAAAACCCTCCTCTCCGGGGTGAGGGTCCTTTGGGGGAAGGGTTTCATCAGATGGTCACTCAGACCGAACTCTTCATCAGCTAGAAACACAAACGGTAGACCCTCCCCATTCTCGGCATCTGGTGGCAAGTCCAGGCCACCAGTGATGAGACGGTGGCAGAACTCGGTCTGCCTAAAGACTCCTCCGTCAGACATCCGGCCGTTCTTCCCCACATCCACATAAAGAAAGTCACATTGTGCTGACACCACCGCCATTAGCACCACACTATGGAACCCCTTATAATTCCAATAGTAGGACCCCGAATGGGGTGGGGGCACAATCCTCACATGTTTCCCGTCGATCGCCCCTCCGCAGTTGAGAAAGTCCCAACGGGCAGCAAATTGGGAAGCCACAGTCTGCCATTCCTGTGGCGTGGAAGGAAACTGGGGAGTCAAACACTGGAAAAAAAAATTAGTCATTAAATCAAAACAATTCATAACAAATAAAACTCAAAAACATTTTGGAACAACAGTTAAACAGAAATATTGAAAAAAAAATTCTGCCAAAAAAAAAAATAGACGGCCCAATTCACAGATTACTCAGCCCTCTGATGGACCAGGTGGGGGTGGGGGGACTAATTAATGAGTAGACAATACCTGCAACCAATTTGAGTGGGGTGGGGGGACTTATTAATGAGTAGACAATACCTGCAACCAATTTGAGTGGGGTGGGGGGACTAATTAATGAGTAGACAATACCTGCAACCAATTGGAGTAGGGTGGGGGGACTTATTAATGAGTAGACAATACCTGCAACCAATTTGAGTGGGGTGGGGGACTAATTAATGAGTAGACAATACCTGCAACCAATTTGAGTGGGGTGGGGGGACTTATTAATGAGTAGACAATACCTGCAACCAATTTGAGTGGGGTGGGGGGACTTATTAATGAGTAGACAATACCTGCAACCAATTTGAGTGGGGTGGGGGGACTAATTAATGAGTAGACAATACCTGCAACCAATTGGAGTAGGGTGGGGGGACTAATTAATGAGTAGACAATACCTGCAACCAATTTGAGTGGGGTGGGGGACTAATTAATGAGTAGACAATACCTGCAACCAATTTGAGTGGGGTGGGGGGACTTATTAATGAGTAGACAATACCTGCAACCAATTTGAGTGGGGTGGGGGGACTAATTAATGAGTAGACAATACCTGCAACCAATTTGAGTGGGGTGGGGGGACTAATTAATGAGTAGACAATACCTGCAACCAATTGGAGTGGGGTGGGGGGACTAATTAATGAGTTGACAATCTATATATATATATATATATATATATATATATATACACACATACACACAAAGGGTGTATACAAAGAGTATACAAAGGGTGGGGGGGCAGTAAAATAGTACAATGGAGCTGACAATATGAATTATAGAGAAAAACAGTCTCGGCTGTGGGTGTATAGGGGCCCAGGATTGAATGCTGAGGACGTTAGTGAAAGCAAATATGCACGTGGGACACAAAAAGGTAAATAGCTCAAAAAAAATGACATAAAAAAAAAAAAAAAAAAACATAAAAAAAAAAAAAAAAATGCATGCATTCATATAAAGGGGACATTCACATCATATTCCTGTCATGGATATTAAAAGTCATGAATACAAACATACAATGCCTTCATATATTCCTTCTGCAGGACCCGAATAATGGCAGAACAGGTCTCTGGAATAATGATCCCCAGAGCCTGGGGGGAGATGCCTGTCGAGAACTTGAGGTCCTGAAGGCTTCTCCCTGTCGCCAAGTAGCACAACGTGGCGACGAGCCTCTGCTCCGGAGTGATGGCTTGCCGCATGCAGGTATCCTGCCTAGTGATATAAGGGGTCAGCAAAGCCAGCAGACGGTGAAAAACGGGGTCCGTCATCCTGAGATAATTCCTGAAATCATCAGGATTATTCTCACGGATCTCACGGAGTAAAGGCATATGCGAGAATTGGTCACGCTGGCGCAACCAATTCTTTGTCCATGAACTCCTCCTCACCCTGTTCACAGACTGGGCTCGGGTCAAAGTATTAACCCCAACACCAAGCCCCAATATAGCACGAACTCGTTCCCGAGTACGTCCACTCTCCATGGCTTTGAAACGGTCGGCTGGACAAACAAGCTCAACTGAACGCACTGAAGAACAGCCAGACCTATGAAGAACGACCTGAAACCCAGAAACGAGCGGACCAGAAGCGCTAAAAAAAACAGGTACAACTGATCCACGCGTACCGAAAGACAGATACAAACCTCACACGTAGACTGCGCCGCAGTAAACGGACAAATTAAGCTGAAGTCTAAAAAGCGCGAATCGTCTCTAACCAAACTTCTACTAACGCAAAGTCAGCAGAAGGAGCCCAAAGGGTGCTTTGCTGTGTCTTGGACTTCCTATTTCTAGTCCCGTTGTACGTGCCGTACGTCATCGCGCAAGCTTTCAGCGGACTGTCTGTTCATCGTGTGTGGTCAAGTCCGTTCATTCAAAAGTAGGATGGATTGTCTGTCGGATTGTCTGACGAACTTAGTTGGGCAGACAATCCGCCCGTGTATACGCGGCCTAAGAAGGGAATAGAAATTCAAAAAAGTTTCTATAATAATAAAAAGTCCAAATATGTGACATCCAATATAACATGAATAATGCACAAAATAAGTCCTTAAAGTGGTTGTAAACCCTTACAAACCACTTTGACCTACAGGTAAGCCTAGATTAAGGCTTACCTGTAGGTCCAAGCAATATCTCCTAAACCTATATGGTTTAGGAGATATTTGCCCGAAAACGGGCACCGCTGTCTACGGCGCATGCACCGTAGACAGCAGCGCACAGGCGCACTGAGCGCGGCATTCTCAGTGACGGAGCTGCCGCGCGTGTCAGCTCCCGTGCGCATGCGCGGGAGTGACGTCATCGCGGCTTCGCCGAATGACAGCGGCGGAGCTGCGAGACCCCACCAACAAGATGGATGCGGCGGACTACAGGGGACAGCGGCGACTTCGCTGGCTCCTGTGTCAGGTAAGTGACACATAATGGGCTACTATGCGATGCATAGTAGTCCATTATGCTTTGCCTTTGCAGGGAATGAACGAGGAAGTAAACTCATCAGGGTTTACTTCCTCTTTAAGTGAATATCCAAATAGAGATGTGTGCCGAGAAGAATCCACCACCAAAACCACTAGCCGATTACCAGAAAGCATGGACCCACCTAGGTATACACCTGGTGAGTCAAACATGCTTAATATGATGACCCTGAAGATCCAGGTTTTCAGGATGGATGTAACCTCCAGGCAATCACTCTCATAGGCGTTGAATATAGTAAATTAGAAATGCATGGAAGAATGAACCCAGCCAAGAAGATGTTGAAGAAGGAAAAAGGGGCACATAGTGTAATTCTGTAACAAATATTTTATTAAAAAGTAATATAAGAATTGCACTTACACACTTCAAATAGATAAAAAGCGATTTAAAGAACAAATCAGTGGTATTAAGAGGATCAGCATACAGTCCAGATGCGTTTCGCTTCAAAAAAGGATCATCTGGGGTGCTGTTCCCAACTTATTACTGCCTTTAAATAGAGATGATACAATACAACTGTGACACTCTGCAAGCGCCTATCCGGAATCCATTTCCGGTTTCCGGCAAGATGGCGCCACCGCGTGCGCCTCAAGCCTCATTTTCAGAAGCAGGAAGTGAAACCAAATGTTACACAGGTCACTTACTGCTTATACCACAGTATGTGAACCAAGCCTCTATTTAGACTGCATTAAATAAACAGGGATGGAAAATTAGGACACTAATGATAATAAACTATCTTAGCACAAAATTGGACAATAAGTATGGTAGAATGTATCACCACCTATATAAAGTGTAGGTTCTAGACAATATAATAATAATTATATTAAAAGTGTCTATACTGCAATCTAGTAATATAGAAAATGACAGCAAGCATAAATAGTGCCATACTGTGATTAACATCTGACTATTATGATGAATGAAGTCAGAGCTGTAGACTCAAAGATGAGCGACCTCTCCATATAAAAAAATATAGAAAGTATAGTAAAAAGAACTTATTGTCAAACCAAAAATAATTGTGAGTTGTAGCAAACATAGTCTTTTTGTTGACGTGTAAGAGAACCATCCTGTTGGAGGAAGTATGAAACAACGTATATAAGGATGCCACGTCTGCAGTGGCCATTATTAAATCTCCTTGTATTATGATGTTCTCTAAACATCTGAGAGTATTTGTAGTATCCTTCAAATATGAAGGCATACGTTTAACAATAGGTTGACGGTAAAAATCCACATAACGGCCAATTCGGGAGTTGACTGAATCAATCCCACTTATGATGGTTTGTCCAGGGGGATGTAAGGAATCCTTGTGGATTTTAGGTAAATAATACAAAATGGCAATCCAGGGTGCAATCGGTATAAAATAAGCCATCTCCTTTTTATTTAGAATATATGAGTTAAAACCTTTTAAAATCAATTTACCCAGATCCCTTTTGAATGAGGCTGTGGGGTTATTGGGCAACTCTATTTAAGTATCCTGATCACTAAGTAACCGGTACATCTCATGAATACAATGCCTCCACCTTTGTCTGTGGGGCAGACCACTATGTCTTCCTATCACAAAGTGATTTAAAACCCACCCTAGAGAAGGAATGGTTGCATATTTTCTTAGGAGGCAACTTAGCCAAATTTTTAAAACCAAGTCTCCAAAGATATTGACAGGTGGAGCTGCTGGTACAGGTGGGCTAAACAATTAAGGGTTGGAAAGCCCTGAATGTACCATACCTGAAGTCACAGCTCTTTGAAATTCATGTGGGGAAGTAGAAGCAATATATTTTTGAACATTAATTTTCCTCACAAATTTCTGAATGTCTATAAAAGTATGGAATTTGTCCAGACTTTTCTGTGGAGCAAACTTTAAGCCTTTATCAAGAATGGACAATTCCTGTGTAGTAAATATTTTGGTACTAAGATTAAAAACCACTTTTACTATCAAGTCCTTCTTCTTTTTTTTTTCTCTGGACTCTCCTCCGCCCTCTTTGGCCTCTCTTGGTTCCGAAGGTCTTCTTCGTACATTTGAATCTTGATGAAAATCCCGTTGTACATAGGGGGTCTCCGGACCCTTGCTATAAGGAGGTCAAACATAGTCGATCATCTCATGTGATTGGTCTCTTCCATATTGTGTATTATATAGAGGAGTAAATCTATTATACACAGGGACCAAAGGGTGTTCATAGTACCGAGGGTCAACATCATGAGGTGTTGGATAATCTCTAACTCTACCTGGGGAATTATGTACCCGTAGCCATCATTTTCATAATACCGTGAGGTTTGAGGGTTTCGTTGGTTACCTCCACCTATGGAAAGGCACCTCAAAATCTCTGAAAGTTTTTTTACGTGCCTTAATGACAAGAAATGTGGTATTACTTTAACATACGAATCTAGTCATTCTAAGATACACTTTCTCGATTTAGAGATAGAAATTGTTTCTGGACAATTTAAATTTCATTTTAAAAGCACAGACCACAACAGTTTTATATCCACTGATAGTTTTCATCACCGATCATGGCTTGAATCTGTCCCCTGCGATCAGTTTCTTAGACTGCGGAGGAATTGTACAGATGTAGACACTTATTTTGTCCAGGCCCAGACCCTTAAACAAAAATTTTTGGAAAGGGGTATGATGAAACATCATTGAACTCTGAATTGCAGAAGGTAGCATTGATTGACAGAAATCACTCCTTAACCCAAAAGCCACCAAGTCAATCTGATGATTCATATAAATGTGCCATGCTCACCACATTCTCCATTCAACATAGAGAAATCAAGAATATCATCAATCGTCATTGGAGTATTCTTAAAAATGACCACATCATTGATACGATATTGCCTGAATGACCTAAAGTCATCTTTAGGGGTGCACCCTCTCTGAAAGGGAAAATCGCCCTAATACCCCTTTCACACCACACCGCCCATAGCGTCGGTGGTAAAGAGCCGCTACTTTTAGCAGCGTTTTACCGCCGGATTTGCGGTGCATTTCGGCCGCTATCGGGGAGCTTTTACCGGCGGTATTACAGCACTGCCCCATTGATTTCAATGGGGAGCAGCGGTGGAGGAGTGGTAAACACACCGCTCCTTCACCGCTCCAAAGAAGCTGCTGGCAGGACTTTTCCCTGACGTCCTGCCAGCGCACTGCTGTAGTGTGAAAGCCCGAGGGCTTGGTGCAGCTTTTTAGGGCGGATTGTAAGCGCTATTTCTAACGTTATAGCGCCTGCAAAATGTCCTATAAGCGGGGAACAGCATCCCAGATGATGCTTTTTGAATCGGAACGTCAATATTCAGCGTCGGGACTGTATGCTGATCCTCTTATTACCGCTCATTTGTTCTTTGAAGTGCTTTTTATCTTATTTGGAGTATGTAAGTGCAATACTTATATTACTTTTTAATAAAATATTCCTTAGGCCGCGTACACACGGGCGGATTGTCTGCCCAACTAAGTTCGTCAGACAATCCGACAGACAGTCCGTTCAAAATTTGAATGAACGGACTTGACCACACACGATGAGCAGACAGTCCGCTGAAAGCGTGCGTGATGACGTGTACAGCACGTACGACGGGACTAGAAAAACGACATCCTATACACTGCAATGCAACCTTCGGCCGTGTAAATCCTTTCTGAGCATGCACCATACTTAGTCCGTCCAACTTGCCTACACACGAGCAGACTGTCCGCTGAAACCAAGTTTGGACAGACAAAACCAAGTTTGAACGGACAAAATTACGGAAATTCCGTAAGACTTTGTTCGTCAGACAGTCCGCTGAAAAAGTCCGCTGAAGCCCACACACGAGCGGATTGTCCGCTGAAACACGGTTCAGCGGACTAAGTTGGACAGACAATCCGCCCGTGTGTACGCGGCCTTAAGGAATTACACTATTTTCCCCTTTTTCCTTCTTCCACATCTTCCTGGCTGGGTTCATTCTTCCATGCATCTCTGATTTACCATATTCAACGCCTATGAGAGTGATTTCCTGGAGGTTACATCCATACTGAAAACCTGGATCTTCGGGGTCATCAAATTAAGCCTGTTTGACTAACCAGGTGTAACCAGGTGTATACCTAGGTGGGTCCACACTTTCTGATAAGAGGCTAGTGGTTTTGGTGGTGGATTCTTCTTGGCACGCATCTATATTTGGATATTCACTTAAGGACTTATTTTTTGCATTATTCACATTATATTGGATGTCACATATTTGGACTTTTTATTATTATTGAAACTTTTTTGAATTTCTAGTCCCTTCTTAGGGTTAACGGTGGGCTTTATATTACTATCATATATGTCATTTGTATATATACAGTAGGTGACCGCAATATTGTGTCAATCTCGCCACTTCTAGCAGCGAGATTGACACCCTACGAGCCCTGTCGCGGGAGCCAGCGCCGAGCTGGCTCGCATTGGGAAAGGAAAAATGTTTCTTTTCCTTTCCCGATAAGCGTCAAGCATCGCTGGCCGAGTTGACACTGGCGTGGGGATCCGAATTGGATTCCTGCCAATACCAGGCACTGTGTTTGGTATGAATCCTAAGGGAGAACTGGAGAGAGCGTCGAGTCAACATCTCCAGAAGAAGAAGAAGGAGAAGAAGAAGAACGGAAGGCGGCGGCGGCGACAGAAGACCGAGCCACCGCTAATAAAAGAGCTGGAAGAAGAAGCGGTGGCCCGGCAAGAAGAACCGAAGAGGGGAACAAGACCCCCGAAGTCGGAAGAAGAGGGCGGCGGCGGCAAAGAAGAATGCCGGGCTTCTCCGCTAGCAAAAGAGCTAGCAGAAGATAGTGGAGGAGTCCGGCGAGAAGACCCCCGAAGACCCCCAAAGACGGAAGACCCCCAGAGCTGTGCAATAAACTATTTTAACCCTTGTGTGTGTGTGTTTTTTGTACATTTTTTCACAGGTGAATGGGTAGGGGTACATTGTACCCCATATTCATTCACATAGGGTGGGGGGCCAGGATCCGGGGGCCCCCTTATTAAAGGGGGCTCCCGGATTCCGATAAGCCCCCCGCCTGCAGATCCCGACAACCAACGGCCAGGGTTGTTGGGAAGAGGCCCCTCATCAACATGGGGACAAGGTGCTTTGGGGCGGGGGGGCGCACGCCCCCCCTTTCCCAAGGCACCCCCCATGTTGAGGGCACGCGGCCTGGTATGGTTCAGGAGGGTGGGGGGGCGCTTGCTCGTCCCCACCCCCTTTCCTGACCGGCTGGGCTGCGTGCTCAGATAGAGGTCTGGCATGGATTTTGGGGGGACCCCACACCGTTTTTTTCCGCGAAAGGGGATTCCCCTTAAAATCCCTGCCGGACCAAAGGGCCTGGTATGCCCCCGAGAAGGCATGCAGGCTTCATGAGTGAGGCCACATTGTCGCCTCGCTCTGGCTGCTATAGGAAAAATGACATTTTCCTATTGCAGCCAGTGCAACGGTATCGCGCTGGTTAGAGAAGCCTATCGCCGGGAACCAGCGCGATACTGTCGCACTGGAAACACAATCTCGATGGCACCTACTATATTCACTTCACATTTGAAGATGATTTTTTTAGCGCTGCACTTTGTTTCACAAATAAGCTTATCCATTTACACCTTTTGTGCTGGTTTCTAATATTTGGACAGCGCGGTATATATATTTGCTTTCACTCTACTCTGTGGGCCGTCCCATGCAATCCAACCAGATGGAAGGAGACGAATCCCTTCTGTTTTTTTTTTTGTGGATTGGATTGGAGGTAGGTGGGTGCAAATGAGCACAAGTCCGTTTACATCTGCTGCTCCATACAGGTGAATGGAGGGTCCATGTGGGTTGAACCATGTGACAGGGTCCTAAGGCTGCTTTCACACTGATGTGCTGCAGTTTCCCTGCACTACGGATGCAGCGCAGTGGACCTGTGGCTTTGCTGGGTTAGCTGCACTTTGTCATCAATGTCTATTATCCTGCAAGTGTAACACACTTTCTGAAAGTGCACCTAACCCACAGGTAATAACAGAAGTCTATGACTCAGTGCAGGTAACCCAAAGGTGCACTGCGCTGCACCCGTGGATCAGTTTGAAAGCAGCCCAATAACTACTGCAGTACAGATATGCCCATATATACACTGATTTCAGTATTAAACTTACCTTTACCCACTAGGCGTCCCTGCTATAGCCGAAAGAGGCTACAGCGCGGGCTCCAATTTATGGGAGGGTGTCCCTGGACGTCCTCTTGTTTATTTCCCCTCTGCACACCACCGCGGGTGTGCATAAGGGAAATTCTGTGTTGGCCGTGTCCCTTGGACACAGCCAATTACAGGTCGTGCTAAATGGCCAATCACAGCGGCCATTTAGCACTTGATCTGAGTGTCCAATGAGTGATGATTTCAAGTGTAAACATATGAGATGATCTCTCATCACTGGCTCTCCCTCCTCACACAGAGACAGCGTGTGAGGAGGGAGAGCGAACGGCTGCAGCATCAGTGAGTGTAAAAAAAGTGAAAATAACGTGCTCACACTACCTAGCAGTGCCATCAGTCTTCAGTGCTATCTGTCCCCAGTGCCACCTGTCAGTGCCATCTGTCCCCAGTGACACGTAATAGTGCCATCTGTCATCAGTACCACATATGAGTGCCATCTATCATCAGTGCCACATATTAGTGTCACGTGTCATCAGTGCCACATATTAGTACCATCTGTCATCAGTGTAACGTGTCATCAGTGCCACGTATTAGTGCAATCTGTCATCAGTGTGACATCAGTGTCATGTGCCATCAGTGCCATGTATCAGTGCCATCTGTCATCAGCGCCATGTGTCATCAGTGCCACGTATTAGTGCCATCTGTCCCCAGTGACACTTAATAGTGCCATCTGTCATCAGTGCCATGTATTAGTGCCATATGTCATCAGTGCCACGTGTCATCAGTGCCACACATTAGTGCCATCTGTCATCAGTGTCACGTGTCATCAGTGCCACGTATTAGTGCCATCTGTCATCAGTGTCACATCAGTGTCATGTGCCATCAGTGCCATGTATCAGTGCCATCTGTCATCAGCGCCATGTCAGATTTACGTGTCATTGTCCTGGTGCTCCAGGGCCTTCAAAAGTGCAATAGGTAGTCAACAAGTTAGATGTGTAATTTATGCTCCTAGAACATGTGATGGTGCTCCCGGCATGTTGGGCCTCTGTAAGTGGCTAGGCTGTGAAAAAGTCCCACACATGTAGTATCTTAATACTCAGAAGGAGTAGCAAAATGTATTTTGGGGTGCCATTTGTGGTCTACACATACTATGTGAGAGAAATAACCTATTACAATGACAATTTTGTGGGAAACAAAAAGAAAATCTTCATTTTGAAAAGAATTGTGGGAAAAAATTACATCAAAAACCTCACCATGCATCTTACTAAATACCCTGGAATGTCTACTTTCAAAAAAGGGGTAATTTGGGGGGTATTTGTACTTTCCTTGCTTGTTAGGGTCACAAGAAATGAGATAGGCCACCAGTACATCAGGTGTGATCAATTGTTTATGATTTGCACCACAGCTTGTAGACTCTATAAATTTCACAAAGACCAAATAATGTCCACTAATTTGGGTTATTTTTACGAAAAGGTATGTAGCAGTATAAATGGAGACCAAAATTTAGGAAGAAAAATTAATAATTTGCTAAATTTTATTACAGAAACAAAGAAAAATTCGTTTTTTTCAAAATTTTCGGTCTTTTTTCATTTATAGCGCAAAAAAATAAAAAACCCAGAGGTGATCAAATACCACCAAAAGAAAACCCTATTTGTATTAAAAAAGGACAAAATTGTCATTTGGGTACAGTATTACATGACTGAGTAATTGTGCTTCAAAGTGTGAGAGTACCTAAAGGTGAAAATTGGTCTGGTCACGAGGGTGTTTTAAGTGCCCAGTTGTCAGGTGGTTAATAACAGTCTTCCATTTAGGAAGCCTCAGCAGATGCCACTCTTCTCCCTCTGCAGCCACTTGCTTCCTCTACCACTTGCTTCAATCAGAATACTGATGCTCTCGGATGGCAGGCAGAAAACCTGTGATCTTGGCTTGTGAACCTGCTATCCCAAAGCAAAAGGTCGTGGGGGACATCAGAGGGCTCCACAGGCCACATATTGCCCCCTTGCCACTAGTTGGACACCCCTGCTCTATGGTTACTTGAAGTTAAAAATATTTTTTTTTTTTTCTGTTATAAAGGTTGCTTGCAAATAGGTAGCTTTCTTTCATTCATTTTAAATGGGCTTTCGATTCACCACAATGGACAATATACATACACATATCATGTTTGTACCTTCACACCTGCAACCATTACCGATTTGTTTATATTGTAAAGATCGATTGTGAACTTTGTTGTCTCTTTTTAATTTGTACATTTTTGTTAGTGTATTTTAATGTATTTAATAAATGTAAATTTTACTATTTGTGATTGCCATATCTGGGTACCGCAATAGTCCCTTCCATTTTCTGTGCTCAATGGTACCCCCTGGAGTAACCCTTCTATGAGCTTTTTTCTCTCCATATGTATCTTCACAATGCTCAAACCAATCACAATATAAATACACACCATGGCGCCCTGCCATGCATCTGGATTGTTAGCTGCAGTCCATTTGCACTGGGCTAGGATTCTAAATAAGTGGCACTGTAATGTACAGAACAATGTGCTGTGAAAGGTACATTTTAGTGCAGAGTAATGTGCTAATGCACCTGAAAAGTCTGCAAAAGCCCTGCATAAAAAATTTGAACATAACAGGGTTAAAATAGATACTTTACAAGAAGAGTAACAGTTGATGACAGCTGTGAGGCAGCTAATGAAACTTAAACTGAAATTATATGTATGTATTAAGCAATGATTTAAATAAAATGTCATTTCTAAATAGAATGCTTAGCCATTTGTTTGACGTTTTCTTTTAGGTAAAATTGGTAGTCAGTTCTCATACATTTAAGTCCTATAAATTAATGAAGAAAACCTGAAACATGTCATCACTCATCACCTTCTAAAAATACTAGATATTATTTTATACAGATAAAAGTAATACATCTCTCTTGCTTCTTGTTAAGATTTGACTTCAAATAAGACATCTGAGAACAAAGTCCAGAAAAAAATTACTCTCATCCACCGGAGACTGGCAAAGTCCTTCAGTTTCTCTTTGATCTGCTAAGAGCATGCCCTACAATCTAAATTCAAACAATTTTTCTATGTTGTGGTACATTAGTGGACATGTCATTGATGTCACATCATCTTAGAGAATTTTTTTTTACTTATTTTGGCTGAAAAGATAAGAAAGGGTATGTTACATTAATTACAGGGTAATAGATAAGGATGAACTTCAGGTTGGGGTCAACCATGTGTTCGACCTGAACAAACGCTGTTTAAGTTTTACTGAACCTGAAAACTAGATGACCAGATCTGGCCAGTTCACCTTCCCGAACCTTCTATTGTTTTACTCAGAAATAATTAATTTAGTGGCAGTACTACTGCACCACTGAATGCACGACTTCCGGTCCGCCAGCATCTTTCACGATGCAAACAAGATGGTAGGAAAACAGGCAATGGCAATGAGTGTATGTGATAGAGTAAGCCAGGGTTCCCAAAACTGCTGTTTACATTCCAGCAGCAATGGGGAAAATGTAACTTGTGATGAGCCCGGCTGGGGAAATTCATCTGCATGGGTCATCATGATTGTGTCGGCAGGTTGTCATCCCAGATAGCAAGGATAAATTGCCCCACATTTGTGGCAGTATTGAATTATAAGTCTTGTAAACTTGCTGCACATCTTCCCTGGCAAGTTGTACACTTGCAGAGCACTTGAAGCACAAGTTCTAGTTGACACTTTTCCAATTTGTAGCAAATGTGCATGGCAAGTTTCTAGCAAGAGAAAAGTTGCAGTGGTAAGTCTCAGCAAGAGTCCTGGAAGTCTCAGCAAGAGTCCTGGAAGTTTCAGCAAGAGTCCTGGAAGTCTATAGCCAGAGAGGGCTATGCATGTCTCGATTTTTGGCATGAAAAAAAGAAGCAAGGAGCGCAAATATATAATTCCACAATCTGGTGATAGTGAACCCACTGCTATTAACCTAATCCCTTACTGTACACGTGTGAAATACATTCAATCCAACAATCATATATAATGATAAAACCTGTATCATTGCATAAAATAATTCATCCATTATACAAAAATTGTTTGTTTCTGTGAAACAAATAATTAAAGTGCAAATGCTGTTAAAAAGTGCAAAATAAAAAATGGTGTGCTGACACAGTGAACAAAAAGTACTTAGTGCAAGAAAATATTATTCATTAGTAAAGTGCATTTATCAAAAATTCATATCTGATGACATATTTGCAGTCCATTTTGCAATCCCAGGAAAAATCCAAGATTATTATTATCACTTTCTTGTATTTTTCCTGGGATTGCAAAATGGACTTTAAATATTTTTTTTTTGTACTTTTTTTTAACAGCATTAGCACTTCATAGAAACAAATGATTTGTGTATGATAGTTTATTTATTTATGCAATGACACAGAGTTTATCATTATACATGATTGTTAGATTGAATGCATTTCACATGTGTACAGTAAGGAATTAGGTTAATAGGAGTGGGGTTCACTTTCACCAGATTGTAGGATTATAGATTTGTGCTGTTTGCTTTTTTTTCCCTGCCAATAACTGGTGATCAGTTTAACCCCATATAGGCATGCGCAGGGGGTGTGCCAGGTGTGCCTGGGCACACCCTAATCACCCCAAGTGCATTAGCATTATCGCTCTGTGTGCAGGCAGGGAGATGGGAAATATCTTCCTCTGACCAGTTCTGCTATTCATGAAGTGCTACCGTACTTCTCTTTCACTGTACCTCCTCTACCATAACAGTGTGTGTCTGTATGCGTATGTATATATCACACACACATATACAAACATACGCATATTTGTTTGATATTTGGGGTGTACAGCCTAATGCTATAGGCTAAACACACCTATGCTGGTGATTCAGCGGTACTTAGGTGTAGGGATGGACAAACAGTTTGGCCCGAGCATAAGTTTGGCCCGAACTTTCTTTGTTCAGTTGTTGTGAACAGCCAAGATAGAACAGGGCTCTGTTCAGTGCTATTAGTTAGTGTTAGTGTGCTATACTGTGCTATGTTGCTTCAATTGTCAATGTAGAATATTAGTTTATTGCCAGTCTAGAGATAGTGTGAGTGTAGTGAGGAGGACCATCATTCAGCTTTGCATAGCGTGCAGCTGTCATGTATGTCATGTATGTCATTCATACATACATTAATGTAGAGTACGGACAGCTCATATAATTTCAGTGTAGTGTAGTGTAGTGAAACCGTGTTAGTTATCTTGACATTAGTGTATAGCGAGAGTCGGGACAGTTGAAATAGCGTCAGTGTTGTGATGGATGAACACTGTCTATTTGATTGTGTTACTGCCAGTTTAACGCCATTTACTTCTGTGTGCGTTACTGCCAGTTTAACACCATATCATTTTGCATGCGTTACTGCCAGTTTAACACCATATACTTTTGTGCGTTACTGCCAGTTTAATGCCATATAGTTCTGTGTGCGTTACTGTCAGTTCAACGCCATATTGTTTTGTGTGCGTTACTGCCAGTTTAACGCCTTATTGTTTTGTGTTACTGCCAGTTTAACGCTATATTGTTTTGTGTGTGTTACTGCCAGTTTAACACCATATTGTTTTGTGTGCATTACTGCCAGTTTAACGCTATAAAGTTTGGTGCATTACTGCCAGTTTAACGCCATATAGTTTTGTGCATTACTGCCAGTTTAATGCCATATAGTTTTGCGTTCATTACTGTCAGTTTAATGCCATATTGTTTTGTGTGCTTAACTGCCAGTTTAATGCCATATTGTTTTGCATGCATTACTGCCAGTTTAACGCTATATAATTCTGTGTGCATTACTGCCAGTTTAACGCCATATAGTTTTGCGTGCATTACTGACAGCTTGACACTATATAGTTCTGTGTGCATTACTGCTAATTTAACACCATATTGTTTTGTGTGCTTAACTGCCTGTTTAATGCCATATAGTTTTGTGCATTACTGCCAGTTTAACGCCATATAGCTCTGTGTGCTTTACTGCCAGTTTAATGCCATATCATTTTGTGTGCATTACTGCTAGTCTAATGCCATATCCTTTTTGCATGGGTTACTGATAGTTTAACGCTATGTAATTCTGTGTGCATTACTGTCAGTTTAACGCTATATAGTTTGGCATACGTTACTGCCAGCTTGATGCCATATAGTTCTGTGTGCATTACTGCCATTTTAACGCCATATAGTTTTGTGCATTACTGCCAGTTTAACACCATATAGTTTTGTGCATTACTGCCAGTTTAATGTCATATAGTCCTATGTGCATTACTGCCAGTTTAACGCCATATAGTTTTGCATGCGTTACAGTTTGACTTTGAGGCTGCCTGCGTTTGGTATAGGGTTCATGGACACAATTAACACCCATCATTGCAATTTTTTACAGCAAGGCCAATTCTTGCTTTCATCAAGAGAACATCTATAGGGTTACTGTGGGAAGGCGCCCGACACCAAACGAGTACATTTTGTGCACCTGGTTAACAGGTGCATATCATTGCAATTTTTTACAGCAAGGCAAATGTTTGCTTTCATCAAAAGTACCTCTATAAGGTTAGGCAGGTGTACCGAATGAGTACATTTTCTGCACCTGTTTGGCAGGTGAATATCATTGAAATTTTTAACAGCCTGTTCAATTCTTGCTTTTATAAAGAGTACCTCTATAGTGTTACAGTGGAAAGGTGCCCCCTACACCCAAAGAGTCATTTTTATGCACCTGTTTGACAGGCTACTTCTATCCAAAGTCAAAGTGACACCAGAATGTATCCAAAAAAATCTCTAATCTTGTTCCTAGTGCAATACATTGTGGCCTCATCATACACACTGTCTACCCAGCTGTTGCTGAGCAAAATAAAGGCAGCTTGCATGGAAAAATGTATTTTTTTGGCTTTATAAATGCAATTATTGCTGCAGCAGATTCTAGATATGTTGCAGATCTGCCACGTTACAATGGACTAAGGGGACCCCCCAGGCACTATATTTGAAGGAAGTTTTCATTTTTATGCTTTCACTATAAAAATCAAAAAATCACTGCTCATTTAAAAATTACGTTTTTCGCAAACTTTTTTTTTATTGATACATGTCCTTCAGGGCAGGACACGGACCCTTATAACCATTGTAACCAATACCCTCTCATCTACTGTAGTATTATCCAAAAGTTTGACATCCTTAGTGTCTTTAAGAAACTAAGGTACTTTCTTGACTATGGGTTGAAGGTAATAGTCAGTATACCTACCAATTCGAGCTGTCACCGAGTCAATCCCACTAATAATAGGACGACCATGGGGATGAACAGGGTCCTTGTGGACCTTTGGGAGGTAATAGATAGTAGAAATTCTAAGTGCCACAGATACTAGATAGATTTTTTTTTGTGTCCAAAATGTAACTCCTATAGCCTTTATTGATTAAATTCCTTTCATTATTTTTTGAATTTGGTAGGATTGCCTACTGTATGTGCTTGATAAAAATTATGTTGATTTGTACCTTATTTCAGAGCGCCTCTCAGCACTCAGGTGAATGCTCGCCGCTCTCCTCCCCTCTTCCCCTCTCCTGGCTGATGTCAGCGGAGGTTCTCGGCCCCTCCTCCTGTAGTTGTCAGATCAGGAGAGGAGAGCGGCGAGCAGTCACATGAGCAATTTTTTATAAAGCACATACAGAGGGGATTGTATGCGCATGACAAAATGGCTTTACAACCGCTTTAAAGGAATTGTGTACCTAAGTTTGCCCTTTAAGCCTTATTAAAAATAAATGTTTCACATCCTGCCAAAGCCAGAGGTTTGACTGAATATACCTGTTCGCCAAACCTCCTTAAAAAGGAAATTCAGTCTCAACACATGTTTCTAGAGTTCATCCCTACCAATAATTGGATGGTTTGCTACACTGATTGACAAGGTTTACATTTACCTCTTAAAAATCACCAATGCTCAAATATCACCAATGCTTATAAAACCCTAACGTCATGTACACGCGACTGGTTTTCCCGTCGGAATAAACTCCGAAGGTTTTTTCGACAGAGTTCCGCTGAAACTGTCGTGCGTACACATGATCACACCAAAGTCCGATTGTTAAGAACACGATGACGTACAGCACATACTAGAAAAAGGAAGTTCAAGACCAAGTACGCCACCCTTTGGGCTCCTTCTGCTGATCTCGTGTTAGTAGAAGTTTGGTTAGAGATGATTTGCTCTTTTCAGACTCCATGTTATTTCGATCGTTTTGCTGCTGTTCAGTTTCTGCTTGTGGATTTGTATCTGGTTTTCAGTGCATGTAGTCAGTTGGTATCAGTTTTTCTGTGCGTTCTGGTCTGCTTGTTACCGATCTTCAGCTCGCTCTTTACAGGCCTTGCTGTTCTTCAGTGCGTTCTGTTAAGTTCCTTCTGACAAGCCAACAATTTTGAAACCATGGTGCAGGTACATATTCGTTGTAGAGTTCATGCTGTGTTGGGGTTCATAATTTGATCTGAGCCCAGTCCATGAACAGGGCAAGGAGGAGTTCATGGACTAAGAATTGGTTACTCCAGCGTGACCAATTCTCACACATGCCTCTGATTCGTGAGATCCAGGAGAATAATCCTGATGATTCAGGAATTATCTGAGGATGATGGACCCCGTTTTTCACCATCTTTTGGCTTTGCTCACCCCTTATATTAGCAGGTAGGATACCTGCATGTGGCAAGCCATCACTCCGGAGCATAGGCTAGTCGCCACCTTGCGGTACTTGGCGACTGGGACAAGTCTGCAGGACCTCAAGTTCTCAACAGGCATCTCTCCTCAAGCTCTGGGGATCATTATTCCAGAGACTTGTTCTGCCATAATTCAGGTCCTGCAGAAGGACTATATTAGGGTAAGGTGTATCCCTTAACATCACATTATATGTATTTAATGTTTGATAATGTATTGTATGTATTTCATCATTCTCTAATTACCATGATTGGAATATGCCGTGAATGTCCCCTTTATCCTCATGCATGCTGGAAGCTTTTTTAATACTCCTTTTTTGGCCTACATGCATATTTTCCTTTTGCAGGTTCTCACGGGAGTGCCGTTTGTACCCTTAGAAGATGCTTGTTTGAAAAATGTAGTTCTTAAAACAATCTTTTTGGTGGGCATTACGTCAGCAAAGCAAATCAGTGAACTTCAGGCATTGGCAATCACAGAGCCTTTTCTGAAAATCTTTCCAGACCGGTTGGTCCTTCAAACAGACCCAGCAATCCTTCCCAAGGTCTCCTCAAATTTTCACCGTTCTCAACAAATAGTGTTGCCTACATTCTCCTTGGCTCCTACTAATGCAGGTGAGGAAGCTTTCCATACCTTGGACGTAAGGAGGTGCCTTCTTCAGTTCTTGTCAGTCACCAAAGAATTCAGAAAGTCGAATGCCCTGTTCATAGTCTTTTCTGGCCCTTGTAAGGGTGAAAAAGATTCCAAAAACACTCTGGGTAGGTGGCTCAGAGGGGCAATTACAGAGGCCTACGGAGCTAAAGGAGTAATACCTCCCGCAGGAATTTCAGCTCATTCCACAAGAGCAATGGCAGTATCCTGGGCCAAGAGGGCCGGTGCTACACCTGATCAGATCTGCAAGGCGGCCACGTGGTCAAGCTACTCAACCTTTCTCTGACACTACAGGTTGGACTTATTGTCAGCAGCGGATCAGGCCTTCGGCAGGAAGGTACTGCAGGCAGTAGTCCCACCCTAGGGTAAGCTTCTCGGTTATCCTCTCCAGGGTTGTCCTGAAAGGCGATTTGAGAAAGACTTATGCCGCGTACACATGATCGAATTGTCCGGCGGACTCGGTCCACCGGACCACAGTACGCTGGACAATTCAATCGTGTGTGGGCTCCAGCTGACTTTTTCATTGTAAAGTCCAGCGGACTTAGAAAGTAGTTTTGACTCAAAATTTGTCCGCCGCTCTTGGCTTTCAGCGGACAATCCGTTCGTCGGTGTGCTAATCCATCGGACTAAGAATGATGCGTGCTCTGAAGCAAGTACGAGAAGGAAGCTATTGGCTACTGGCTTTTGAACTTCCTTTTTCTAGTCCCGTCGTACGTGCTGTACGTCATCGTGTTAGAAATCGCCAGACTTTCGGAGCGTCCGTGTGTGGCCAAGTCCTTTCGTTATAAAGTCCGGCGGATTGTTTGCCGGACCAATTCTGCCGGACAATTCGACCGTGTGTACACGGCATTAGTTAGATTTACCGTGACAGTATTTCTAAGAGCCTTTCAGGACAACTGCTAGTTTCCTTCCCGTTTTTCTAGCTTAGAATTGGAATAAGTATGTATCATGGTTGTTTTGTTTTTTTTGTTTTTTTTCTATGCTTTATTTTCCAGTATGCCGGAGGCCATAATAACTGAAGCCATGGTGGAAGAGGAGGGATTTAAAGGTCTGCAAGTGTTTCCTGTTAAAATGGGCAGAGCTGCGCTCTCTCCAGGGTTGTCCTGAAAGGCTCTTAGAAATACCGTCACTGGTAAGTCTAACTAAATCTTTCTAATCTATTACCAGCAGTCCATTATAATTTATTGGTACACCAACACTGTATTGTCAGCTTCGTTCAAACTCCTGTGTGGTTATTGTGCATATTGTTACAATGTCTATAGTATACTATTGGCACAGCAGCTCTGTATTGTCAGCTTTATTTATACTCCTGTGGTCTGATATGCACATTGTTCAAATGTTTAATGAGATTAGTTAATTAAGAGCTGTCTTCCCATCCTTACCCTATCATTACACTTGAGAAAGGAGTGCGCATGTGCCTCACGGACTTCGCGCATGCTCAGAAACGCATTGTCTTCCCCTGCATTTCTGACATCACATACTGTTTTCTCAAGCCGCTCTGCAGTCTTCTAGATGCTTGACAAAGCTGAGTTCTCCCCCAGCGTCTTGCGGTCATAACTACAGGGTTTTTCTGCACTCTTGGACACGCTTATGACAGCATTAGCAACTTCTGATTACGTACAGCTCCCTACTTTTTTATATGTAAGTGATACATATCTGTTTTATCTTTGATTAAAGCACCTTTTACTGAGTGGCGTTCTTCTATTTATTTTTCCTTCTTATGACTGAGCTGGCTTCACTCTGGAGAAAAGCAGCCTTCTGTGAATGTGCACACATCCATTGCCCATCCATCCAGCAAGACTCAGTGATTGGACTCGTCGTATATCTTCAAGTACTTTTATTTAATATAAAATCTTGCATTTGGACGTTAGCTTTATGAAGATTTCTATGCTATTGATATCCATTATATTTATTTTATTTATTCATTAGCTTGATTTAATTTTATGCGATTTATATTGGTTTACTGAGCGCCATTGTCCTTTGATATTTTGACCAAAATGTAGGTATAACCCCGTACAAGCTAAATACATTGTATTTATTGGCAAACAAACTATGGGGGTTATTTACTAAAGGAAAACCCCACTTTGCACTGCAAGTGCACTTGAAAGTGCATTGAAAGTGCACTTGGAAGTGCAGCCGCTGTAGATCCAAGGGGGACATGCAAGGAGAATAAAAAACAGCATTTTAGCTTGCACATGATTGGATGATAAAATTAGCAGAGCTTCACATCATTTCAGATCTATCCCTTGGATTTAGAGTGTCTGCATTTCCAAGTGCACTTTCAAGTGAACTTGCAGTGCAAAGTGGATTTGCCTTTTCGTAAATAACCCCCTATGTTTCCTACGAACAATGTTTCCTACAAACGATTACTGTGCCCACAAACATGAAAGCCATTTCAAACTGTACAGCAGTAAAGTACATGGCGCAGCATGCAAGCTAATTATCATAATAGGAGAACACGACAAGTGCGTACTTTTTTGCAGCACCTTCTTTATTTTGCGATACTGATCCGGGCTCCCTCAGTTTTATGTCGGACCATCGCTTACTTAATTGGTCTTTGGACCGTCGTACCCCAAACTTGTGCTCCAGGGTGTTGACGACAGTCTTCATGATCTGGTCCTTTCGCAGATTGGGATGGGTGTACGGACCATGTTTCCCATCATAATCCTCCCTGTGCAAAATCCCAACTATCTCGACTATTTAATCAAAGCCCTTAGTTGGTGGTGGCCTTCAATCTCCTCCTCCTGGATCCGGATGATTGGGGCTCCAGGCTTTCCTCCTCATTAGTGTAAAAATGTGTCTCCGCCATGTTTCTCCTACTATTCATACTGCGCACCAAAGAGAGAAGGGGAGGGAAATATTTCTGAAAAAGAACATCAGGGGCAGGCAACATGGGTGAAGTTTGACACATGCGCAGTTTATATAAAGCTAACACGCATCTGTCGTACATACGATCTGTGTGTGGGACGAACAAACGGAAGTGGCGAATGTTGGAAAACAAAGGTAAAATTTGAACTTGGACCATCACAGTGGCCTATACTGCTTCAAGATTGACGCCTATATTGTGATAAGATTATGAATTTAGGCTGACATTGGTGTTTTTGTCTTATCAAGCTAACACGCATCGTACGTCCGATCTGTGTGTGTGTGGGGGGGTGGGGGGGGGGGGCGAATGGAAGTGGCATCCTAAACAAAGGTAAAATTTGAACTTAGCCCATCACAGTGGCCCATACTGCTTCAAGTTGGAGGCCTATATTGGGATAAGATTATGAGAGTTTAGACTGACATTAGTGTTTTTGTCTTGTATATTGTCTTACAGAAAAAATTAATCAGTTTAAAGGACCCAGAATTTCTGTCCAGTTTTATTAAGTACAGTAGTGGACAAAAATGTTGGTGACCAGCTTGAAAAATGCTGGGGTCAGAATGATAGTCTTTTCTATTTATTAACATTCATTTTGCAAGACATGATCTGAAAATTATGAGTGATTGATGAAGCAAAAAGTACAACTATGTCCCTTTTTTATACACAGGATGACCTCAGCCAGGAGAGTCTGGAAAGCGTCAGCCAGGAGGAGGCCGTGCCCAGTGTCAGCCAGGAGGAGGCCGTGCCCAGGGTCAGCCAGGAGGAAGCCGTGCCCAGTGTCAGCCAGGAGGAGGCCGTGCCCAGTGTCAGCCAGGAGGAGGCCGTGCCCAGTGTCAACCAGGAGGATGCCATGCCCAATGTCAACCAGGAGGTAGCTGGGCCCAGTAGGATCCTCACCCAATCCCAGGTGCCTCCCCTCTGCCTTACCACCAAAAGGCCCAGGAAGGGGACAATGGCGGAGGACACAGAATTGCAGCCCTGGGCCTCATTAGGGAAGCCAGACATTTCCTCAGGAGCCCCCCCAATGCTTAAGAGGCCTATGGCTGCTATTTAGCCACCAGGTTTCTGGAATTGGAGAAGGGATAACGCCTCCTCTGTGAGACACTTATTTCTAATGCCCTTCAGAAGGGGTTGAGGGGCCAGCTGACTGAGAACAGCCACATATGTGAACTCACCCATCCTCCTCCTGCGACAAGTCCACCAACAAAGCCAGAGCCTCCAAGGAAGGCTGCAGGGAAGAGAAGAAAGTGATGGCCTGGGTTCAGTCTGGCCTGACGGAAGATGCAGGCTGTTGTAGTACCACAAACTGGGGACAGATATGTCATCTGCTGCTGGCCCTGATCTTTGGGATTCCTAGACCAGATTGTGCTCCCTATTATTATATGGACTCCTCAAGCTACCAATTTTATTTTCCACAGACTTGTTGATGTGTGCCATGGGGGACAAAAGGCTTTGCAAATTCCAAAAGTTTGTCCAGCGTTGACTTCCTCTTTATTTTGTTACCCAGAATAAATGGATATTTTCTTTGCACAAAATACTTTTTTATGTGCTTTTATTCAAATAGGACAGTTTGTGAGTAGGCAGATACATTTCAAAAAGACAATGTCAAATTAACAAGGAACACCAACCTCCTTGAGGTTTTTAAATTAAAAAGAAATATAATATAATAATGTTATTGTGGTAACTTGACACTCCAAAAAACAAATTATATGAATATCACTAGAAAATAATTTTCAAGTAATCATGAAATAAATCTTGATGAAATAAAAAATTATAAAAGATGAGTATAAAAAATGTAAACATTATTATGGAGAATCAGAGTTTTTAAAAATGTGAATATTAGTCATGAGATGAGGATAAATAATGAAGAAACAAGTTTGTGAGAACTCTGTGTGAAAATGAGCAGCAAAACAACTTCATTCTTCTAGCATTCTAAAGAAGAAAAAGAGTGTGAAGAGAAGAGAATGTGCTGCATTAAGGCTCGGTTCACACAGGGGGCGATGCGAGGCGACACGACTTGCCGCGCCGCGACCTGCCGCGACCTCAGCGGCGACTTGCAAATGACTTCTGTATAGAAGTCAATGCAAGTCGCCCCGAGGTCGCCCAAAAGTAGTACAGGAACCTTTTTTCTAAGTCGGAGCGACTCGAGTCGCTCCTCTTAGACCTGTTCCGTAGTACAGAACGGGGGCGACTTGTCAGGTCGCGGCACGGCAAGTCGTGTCGCCTCGTGTCGCCCCCTGTGTGAACAGAGCCTAAAAGATCACAGAATTAGCAGCGTGAGGAATGTGCTAGCTCCAATACGAATGCTAGTTTTACCACACTGAGCGCTTCCGTCTCATACTTGCTTCAGAGCATGCATCGTTTTTGGTCCATCGGAACAGCATACAGTATACAGTTTTCCTGATAGGAATTGGTTCCATCGGAAAGATTTAAAACATGTTCTATTTCTAGGTCTGTCAGAATTTTCATAAAAAAAAAAAAAAAAGGCGGATGAAGCATACACACGATCGGAATATACGATGAAAAACTTCCGTCTGACTTTTTCTGTCGGACATTCCGCTCGTGTGTAAGCGGCATAAGAATACTAGTAAGCATAATTCTGTAATAACACTTTTTCTGTAGTCCTTGCAATATAACTTTAGCAGACCTTTTTATACACACTGAAATATATGGCTAAAGCTAGACTTGGACTAAAAAACTGTGTCTTTAAACCTGGTTTGATTTATGTCACATAACAGTGCTATTTCATCTTTGATTCAGTCAACTTGTTTTTGTGCCACCAGCTGACCTTCAAGAGCTTGACATGCTGTGAAAAACATTAACCACAGCAGTGGATATTAAAAACATATTTTATTGTTAACATCAAAATTCTAATCATGATAGATGCTGGAGGAAAAATGGTAACTTGTTTAGTTTATGTAAATTTATAAAGC